>NC_089845.1:88013388-88380888 GCF_035609145.1 Eleutherodactylus coqui | reverse complement strand
AGTGACTGAAATCTCCTGCTGCTGAAAAATATAGATCTTGCCCTATCTTTGGACAGAACAACGCAGGAGGCTCTATGGATTCCTAAGAGAGCCATTGGAAAGAAGAGGGAGTTTAGCAGCAGCTAGCGCTGCTAAACATTGATAGGTTTCTCTAGTTGAGGCATTTAAAAGACATTAAAATAATTCTGCTGACCGAGGGATTTCGGGGCTGCAGCATGTTTTTCCCACAGCCAACCATGTGAATTGCCGGAAAAATCACGAATAATAGCTGTGACTTGGGCGCTGCAATTTTTTGTTCATCCAATTTTCGGCAGAGAGAGCCGCAATTTTTTAGTGTGGCTCTCTTTGCCGAGAACTAACACTTGTGTGAAAGAGGTCTAAAGACGCAGAAAATTCTGAATAAAAAACTGCATGCATACATTGCAAGGTATGGAGCAGAAATCTGCAGCAGCAGATTAAGGGATCTTTCTCATGACCGTATGTGTTTTTACTTTCATCCGTAAGACCCAGCTTAATCTGCCGCTATGGATTTCAGCTCCATAACTCGCATGTGTATCTTGTAGATATGATACCTTTTAATGGCTATCAAAAATACATGATGTTATACTAAGCTTTCAACCCTACTCAAGGTTCCTCCCTTAGGCATAATGGAACAGATCTGAAGACGCTGTTATATAAATACATGATCACATGGGAGGGCACAGACATAATGTGATTAATTTGCACTTAAAAAGTATTCCAGAACAGGATAAGAAGGCACAGACATGGTTTGATTAAACGGCACTTAGATAAATACCAGAAAGAGCAGAACAGTAAATACTTAATTAGTCCAGTGATAAGGGATGTGAAAGTTTTATGGTCTCTAAATTGATGTTAGAGGGTCAACAGGCCAGTGTGTTACCTTTGCTCTAGGTTTTTCATATTCTCATATTCTCCACTGATGCACAAAGCCCCCTCCATCATTAATTCCACGTTTGATAGTATCAAAGATGATTATAAACTTGTATTCCCAAATTCTTCTGTGACATTAGGATTTGAAATTGCCTTTAAGTATAATAACTTTCATATGTTGTGTCCATGAATAGAAAAAAAGCTTCGCCACAGGTAATTCTGTTTCCCCAACATAAAGGCCCCCAATAGGACATTTACTGCACAGTATCAGGTACACAATATTGGACGTGGAACATATGAATGTCCCAAGGATCTTACAGCCAAATCCCCAACACACAGCAGGACTGTAACATTCACATGTTCTAGTCCAATGTTGACTACCTGATCCTGTGCAGTGAATGAACTGAAGCATAAGGTTACATTGACCCTTCAGCCAAAGAAAGTGAAGATTATAGGGTAGCCCTCATGATCTTCTGACTTTAACATCACTGAGTCACTTTCATGAAAATCTAACTCTTTTCAGATTACCTTGTGCATTCTCCTATAGACTTCTATGGGAAGTGCATGTGGACCGCAATTTGAAAAGGGTCAGATTTTCATGCTGCTCACAGATTTCAACGGGTGACAGCGGGAGGCGGGTGAGTATAAAAAGGACTGCACTTGGCTCCCATCATCTTCCCTAACAGCACCATAACTTAGTTTATGGCGCTGTTGTGAGGTGACAGTTTTCCTTTAAAAATCCTGCCTGTAGTTAGTAAACAAATGATCACAACTATATCCCTATATAATCACTACTATATTGCTGCTGTAAAGTCCTAGGCCCAATGTCCACGTGCAGATTCTAATAATAAAATCCGCGCGTGGCCCCCACGCGGGAGATCTGCACATTTTGCCGCCCATAAGGATGCATTAGCATCCACTTGGCAAGAAAAAGCATACGGATGTGCGTGTGGGTAAAGAACGCATGGGAAAAAAAATCGCAGCATGCTCCATTTTGCTGCAGGTCCCACAGCGATGGCTTCCATTGAAGTCAATGGAATCCGCCCCCGCTGCGGCACACCCGCAGCTGTCACTGTGGAGGTGCCGCGGATCCGCGGAAAGCAGGGGATTCAAGAACAAAAAAGTGAGCACTCCGCATGAGCTGGGTGTGTCGCGTCGCCCGATGCTCCCGGACGCCTCCTCCGTGCTGAAAAAAGAAGATCCGGCTAGCTCTGAGGAGATTTGCGCTGGATCCAGAGAGGTAAGAAACATTCTTTCCCTCTCCATGGCCGCGGCATGCACGGATACCACTGCGGGATTCAGAAGTGATATCCGTGCGGGCAAGTGGACGTAAGGCCTTAGTCTTTACAACTATAATCTGGGGATATTTTGCAGTAGGTCCTCCACTTTGATTGACTAATGGTTGTAGACATAATTTGAAGACTCTTTGCTTCAGTAATTTACATATATAGTGACTTCTGTGACTTTCAAATACAAACTACTTTACTTCACATCTCAGAAATTCATTTTCAATTTTCTACTGAAAATGTACTTTTTTGTCTATTTTCGATAATCAGTAATAGCCTTTTGACAGGTCCATATCCTTTCAGACTGATGTCATTAAATAATCCATCCTGGAATTACAGAGAGAAGCATTTTCTTTAAGGGGTTGTCTGAGTCGTTCTTTTTTCCTGAAAAGCCAAGTTCCCCATGCAATAACATAACTAGTTAGCATTTACTCACCTGTCCCGCTCCCAGATGTGTCCTGTGGTGCCCCTCAGTTCTTGACACCCGTTATTTATTTACAGGCTATAGGCAGCCGGTTTACAGGATGTTACAAGCTGCTGTAGCCAATGACAAAGCTCAGTGATACACTGAGCTCTGTCATTGGCTGCAGCACCTTGTGACTTTCCCGTAAACAGGTTGGGGCAACCTATAAACATGGCGTTGAGGGAAGACACAGAGCTGCAGTGTAGAACACTGTAGGAAGCAGGAAGAGGTGAGTAAATGCTGGTTATTTATTATAATGGGAACAGGGTGTTAGAAGAAAAACTCGGACAACCCCTCTAAGTTTTTACTAGGCCTGAAGCAAGTGTTTCTTTCTCGACGATGAAAGCTATAAAGGGATTGCTAAAAGGGCAACCCTGTTTTCAATTGTAGCCCATCAGCAATTAACAGTTATCACCAGGGAAAGTTGCATATTTCACTTCAGGAAAATTCTGTATTATAGTGTATTGTGCCCAATAAAATGAATGCTTTGCTGAGCCTGCCAGGGGAAAAGGCATTCCATGCAGTGCATTCCACATTGGCTGTTGGAGTTCTCAGTAGTGAACCACCTCTATGACAGCCAAATACCCTGATAGGCCATATGCACAAGTCCTTTGCATAGTGTTTATGTGATATTGACTGTTTCCATGATCTTCCATGTTGTGCATGCTTATTAATAGTGTTCTTTTATTTATGTTGTTCATGTTTTCACAAGTCATGTTTTTAACCTCATTTCCTTAGAATTTCCCTTTATACAAAATGACTATTCTATATTTGATCTATCACAAAGCCATTTTAGATGATAATGAAAAAGTCAAGGAGCTGAGAAGTGTTGAGGTACTTGTTTCTGTGAAATGGCTCAAAAGGCTATTTATATTGAAACAGAATTGTAACCTGTCAACTTGAATGGGATATTCCAGGTTACAGTTTTCGGCTGGATTCACACGAACGTATATTGGCTTGTTTTTTTTTATGCTGAGCCGATATACGTCATCTCTCTCTGCAGGGGGGGAGCCTGGAAAAGTCAGTAGCAGTGCTCTGAGCTCCCGCCCCCTCTCTGCCCCCTCTCCGCCCCTCTGCACTATTTGCAATGGGGAGAGGCGGGATGGGGGCAGGGCTAATTCTCAGAACTTAGGCCCGCCCTGTCCCACCTCCTTTCATTGCAAATAGTGAAAAGGGGTGGAGAGGGGGTGGAGAGGAGGCAGAGAGGGGGCAGGAGCTCAGTTCCTGCTCCTGGCTCTTCCATCCTCCCCCCCCCTGCAGATGAGGACACCGTATATCAGCTCGGCGTGAAAGCCCAGCCAATATACATTCGTGGGAATTCAGCCTTCAACTGTATAGAATATCGAAGAAAAAAACATACAAATATTTATTTATTTTGGAATAAACCATTAGTACATGATAATCTATAAAACTTTTTTCTATATCTAATTAGTATAAAGAATCAAGAATTCAGAAAAAATCCACACTCACTGATACAAGGACACATACAAACACCAATTATCAGCAACATGCAGAAAAATCAAAAATCTATGTGGAACTTTTCACAGCTGTAGTAAATTCCGCACGAAAATCCACATGGCTCTGTTCATATCTTGATGTGGAAAGTAAAAGGCTTAAATCTGCCTGCAATTCCGCCACCAAATCTAGTTAGCCCTGCCGATTTCGATGCGGAATTCCGCAGTGGCAAATTCCGCTGCGTTCTGGTAGAATTATTCCACTAATATCAAAGGTTTTTTTAGGGGGGCAAAGTTGCAAAATACTGAAGAACAGTCACTCACACACCTCCTATTCATGAGGATTGAGGCTGCTTACCATTATACTTGCAAATAGTTACGTAGGCAGAATTTGAATTTATTAAAGAGACACATTTTAAATTATAGACCATAGATAGTCTAGCCCCAGAGGCGTAACTTGAAGCTCCCGGGCCTCAATGCAAAACCTGTAATGGGGCCCCCAACTATAATGCTTTACTCATAGTACTGGGCTCCCTATATGGAGAAGAGAGGCCTTATGGGCCCCCTAAGGCTCCTGGGCCCGGGTGCAACCGCATCCCCTGCATCCTCTATAGTTACGCCCGTGTCTAGCCCTCAACCCACCATGGAAAGGTGAGCATCCTGCAGTAGCGTGTGTCTTAAGAAAAAAAGTCTTTAGAAGAAGCTAAAAGCAACAGTTAGGGCGGTTTCAGATGTCCGTATGCGCAACTACGTTCAACGGTACAGAGAGTAGTTGCGCATGAATGGCTTATCATGGCTGCATAACAGGACTAAAACACGTCCATTTGTTTAAGTCCTTATAAAGGTATTCCCATCTTGGTAGATGGCTTCTGGCGGATCGAAAGCTAGTACTCATGCGCTCCTGAGATCCCGGCCATCAGATTTAAAGGGGTTGTCCTGCGAAAGCAAGTGGGGTTATACACTTCTGTATGGCCATATTAATGCACTTTGTAATGTACATCGTGCATTAATTATGAGCCATACAGAAGTTATTCACTTACCTGTTCCGTTGCTAGCGTCCTCGTCTCCATGGTGCCGTCTAATTTCAGCGTCTAATCGCCTGATTAGACGCGCTTGCGCAGTCCAGTCTTCTCCCTGGTGAATGGGGCCGCTCGTGCCGGAGAGCTGGTCCTCGTAGCTCCGCCCCGTCACGTGTGCCGATTCCAGCCAATCAGGAGGCTGGAATCAGCAATGGACCGCACAGAGCCCACGGTGCACCATGGGAGAAGACCCGCGGCCATCTTGCTAAGGTAAGGAAGAAGTCGCCGCAGCGCGGGGATTCGGGTAAGTACTAAACGTTTTTTTTTTTTAACCCATGCATTGGGTTTGTCTCGCGCCGAATGGGGGGCCTATTGAATAAAAAAAAAAAACGTTTCGGCGCGGGACAACCCCTTTAAATGAAATTGTGCAAGTGCCAGCATCCTCTGCTAATCTTTCCATAGAAGGGGTGGTCTGTTTCCTTGGCAGCAAGCAGTAAACAACCAGAGGACAGAGGAATCAATATCTGCAGAACGGAACATTTTGGAAATAAACATCTTATGGGTGAGTGCATTGTTTTGCAAATTTGACCACATTGAAATAAGATTCCTGAGATGGAAATACTCCTTTAAGCTTTTGAGATTGCAAAATGCAGTGGCCAGTAGTGGAAAATATATTCAGTAAAGGTGAAATACATCACACATATTTTGAAGAGAAGAAATGATACTATCAGTTTTGCACTCACAGAAAAAAAATCAAAAGTCCATAGGAATATTATAGAAAATGATCTTCATGAAATATAAACATACAAAAACACATAAGGTGGGGTGCTGAGAAACATGGAACAGAGATCCATTAAAGGTTTGGGGTTGAATTTCTACAAACGCAATTGATGAGTTAGTCCGTTTTAATGACATTTTCTCAATGCTGAAAAGAACAAGCATATTCTCATCCATGATACAATATGTATAAATCAGATGACAATGACCTCAAAGATATGACCAAGGTCATATAACTCCCTTCGCCAAAATGAGAAGTTATGCAACAGATGGTGTGGCCTCAACAGAGCCTTGATTATCAAGGCTGCGTGGGATTAGAAGCTGAGTCTAAAACATGTAAGTTACTCAACGTCTGCAGAAGAACAGTGGCAAGTTCTTCAAAATGCTTAAAAAAAACCTACAGTACCATCTGAAGTCCTTATGAAAGTCTATGACAGTTTTAAAGGCAAGTAGTGTTTATACAGTACCAAAATTCAAAATAATGATCCGCGCCACCAGGAAATAAATAGTGAAAAGGACTCACCTGGTGCCCAGCGGGGTTCCCATAGACCAGACGATCATACGGGAGCTGCCCGCTGGCACCTGTAGTCCAGGTAGACCCGTAGTAAATGAAGAGAATCCCAATATCCTTCGATGAGGAAGGAGAGTCGCCAGGAAAGAAACAAAACCCCAAAGGGAGAAAATCCCCTCAATGGGTTAAAAGATAAAGTTCCAAGGCAAAAAAATCTTTCCGCGCTGCTGTCGAGTTTCTCTTACGAGGAAAAAATGAATATGAACTGTCGTAGCAGACAGTAATTGAACATATAATTCACTGGTTTTAATTCCAAAGAATAAAAATACAAAGCATGCTGCAGGGAATAGCTCTGCAGCAAAGATCTTTACAACGCGTTTCAGCGTTCTATAAAACGCCTTTATCAAGTGTAAATAACATACAAACAATCCCACATTATATAGCAAGTCTTACCTCTCCGGAGGTGGGAGTTCCCAGTAGTTCGCGCTCGCCTCCATGCCGTGTCGCTATGGCGCGGCATCAAAGCGTCATGAATGAATAACGGAGAGGGTGTTCCGGCGTAAATGTACGCTAATAATGAACGTAATTTACGTTCATTATTAGCGTACATTTACGCCGGAACACCCTCTCCGTTATTCATTCATGACGCTTTGATGCCGCGCCATAGCGACACGGCATGGAGGCGAGCGCGAACTACTGGGAACTCCCACCTCCGGAGAGGTAAGACTTGCTATATAATGTGGGATTGTTTGTATGTTATTTACACTTGATAAAGGCGTTTTATAGAACGCTGAAACGCGTTGTAAAGATCTTTGCTGCAGAGCTATTCCCTGCAGCATGCTTTGTATTTTTATTCTTTGGAATTAAAACCAGTGAATTATATGTTCAATTACTGTCTGCTACGACAGTTCATATTCATTTTTTCCTCGTAAGAGAAACTCGACAGCAGCGCGGAAAGATTTTTTTGCCTTGGAACTTTATACAGTACCAAGGATACTTTTTTATGGGTTACTGCTTTGTACTATAATTTTACATTTAGAAACCTGTTATCCTTTAAAATGTACACATATGCTAGTATGCTGTGCATAAGCTAAAACTGACCATGCAGACAGAGATTTTCTGTAGAGAAACACAATGAAAATGCTTCGATTTAAGTAATGCTAGCTTTGTGGCCCATAGCAACAAATCACAGCATAGCTTTTATTTCCTATAGTATCTTGCAAAATGAAAGCTGCACTGAGATTGATTGTTTTTTATTTTCTATTAGTATTCATCCTAATGTTCTTACATTAGCATCACTGCTGTCGTATCTATCATATAATGATTAGCCCTTTATTTCTCCCACTTCTTGGCTGAAAATATAAATCCCATGTTCCATGTCACTATATTAAGATCCCACTATATTAAGATTAACTTTTAAAGATTAAAGGGGTTTTCTAGGAAATGAAAACAAAAATGGCAGCCGTCCCTGCAGCCTCGGAGAAACCTATCCTGCAATGTCACTAGGATGAGTTGATACGACATAAGGAGGAGGGAGAGGGGTTTGGACTCACAGGCAAGGACTCCATTCAGTGTTTCGTTCATTTCATAGACAGTCCCTTTAACAATTGCTCTATACATATTTACACATTTGATTGGGATTGCCCCTTTTTATGAATCTGTATTTAGGAATGTGTATCTACATGCTAAAAATCTCTTACTGTGGAAAATTGCTAGTCTCTCTGTGAAACAAGGGGTTGGGTATATATCACTAATTGTATATGCCAAATGCTGTGCGTCAAGAAAACTCGGAGGGAATTCTGTAGACGCTTACTTAAATAGGCACTGTACTTTCAGCAAACTTTACATAAATCAATAGTACAAGCAAATGTAAGAAACTTTGTAATATACCTATTAGAAAAAATGCCTCGTTCTCCACCTCTAAGCCACTTCTTCCTCTCCCTCTGCCTCCTGCACTGATCATTCACTCTTAGATCACTGCTAAAATCCATCTTGAGAGACAAGATGAATATCAGTTCACTGAACAATGAAGTTATATTTAGGCAGACATAAAAGTCTACGGAGAGCAGAAAGAGGTGAGTGAAAGAGAGGCATTTTCTCTTGCCTCAATGATGGATTCACATCTACACTGCTCAGTACTGCTAAACAACTTCCTCCATGCTACTGCTGCTACATATGGGGGTGTTTTACAGAGATATAGGGGAGAAAGATCTCCTTTTCTCTATATGTGTTGTATGTGTGAGACAACACAACAGCTATGGCACTCAACAGCTCAGGAAAAACTGACAAGTAGGGATGGAACATGTGTAGGGGAAAACTGGTGACAAATTCCTCATACAAGTCATATAATGGCGATATATGGTGCTACTTCAGCTTATTCATAAAAGTCATCTGGAATGACTGGTACACTTTAAACATGTAGAGGATATTGATCATGCTCACAATCCCATGACACTCCTATTGTGACCTAATGTGACCACTTTCAAAGACATAGAAGCAGTGAGAATTTCTGATGCAAAGGAAAACTAAGAGATACTAAGAAAACATGTTACAAAAGGAGAGAGAATAGATGTATTGGTTAAAAATTTGTGATAGACTTGGAAATAATCGCTTCAGTGACATACTCGTTTACACTGAAACAAATGTATGCATCCTCAAATATCAGACATTTGCATTCTTAAAGGGGTTGACTGGCATAAAAAAAAAATTCTACAGAAAATTGATAAAATAATAAAAAAAAAACAACAAAACTCATCTGTCCAACCCCATTCCACTCCAGTGGTCCTTGCTGGTCTTTAGCTACTCCTTTGCAGAAGTGATATTGCATACATGCATGTGATGGCTGCAGCCAATCACTGACCTCAGCAATGATGATGACATATATGGCACAAGATTGCTGAGGTCAGTGACTTTCTGTAGCTTTATTGCAGAAGGAAAATAAATAGAGATGAGCGAACGTACTCGGATAAGCACTACTCGTCCGAGTAATGTGCCTTATCCGAGTACCGCTGTACTCGTGCTGAAAGATTCGGGGCGCTCCGCTGCTGACAGGTGAGTCGCAGCGGGGAGCGGGGCAGAGCGGGCGGGAGAGAAGGAGAGAAAGATCTCCCCTCCGTTCCTCTCCGCTCTCCCCTGCAGCTCCCCGCTCCGTGCCGGCACCCGAACCTTTCAAGACGAGTACAGCGATACTCGGATAAGGCACATTACTCGGACGAGTAGTGCCTATCCGAGTACGTTCGCTCATCTCTAAAAATAAACAAAAGCTGGTAGGGACCACTGAATAGTTGGCAGGGGATTATGCAGGTGAGATTTTTAATTTTTTTACATTTTATTAACTTTCCAGCATTTTACAATTTTTACATTTTTTAAAAATCCCGGACAGCCCTTATAAAGAATTAGCTTCTTACAACTGCCTTCCTTGCACTGTCTTCTCTTTGAATTGACAACACTGTAAGTTATATTTATATGTGACCTTTTGTGTTGTTAGGTTGCACAACTATGGAGTAGAGATCCTTCCTAATACTCCAATTTCAGCTTCTTCCTGACCTCTTCCTTATTCAGCAGCCAGTTGAACCAATGATAACATAAAAACCTGAAAAATATTCCAAGCCCTTACTACACTAAATTATCTTTCACTCCTTCTTTACATTGTATGGCTTCAATATGCCACATTGATAGATGCCTCCCAGAATTCTATTTTTTCATTGTTGCTACTTTTATAATACTCTGACTATGTTACGTTTGTTCACATTTTGTGTTTCTCTATCTATACGGCCTCTGATCTGTTTCTATTGTTTGAACTTTGTTTATCTTGAAAAATTGCAACAAAAATAATTAAAACAATATTATAGCATATCCTAACAGACTGTTGCCTTGCAACACTAGGGTCTTGGGTTGGAATCTGCCCAAGGGTAGTGTTTGCATAGAGTTTGCACACATACTTTCTTTGTGTTTGTATGGGTTTCGTCGGAGGTACTTCCATTTCCTTCCAGACCTAAAAATGTTGTTCTTGTGTTATCATATTTCTGTCAAGCTCTCTTCATCTAAAATGATCAATTCACATAGAATATGAGTTCGAAAAGTTTTTGATCACTATTTCTTTTTTTTTTAGCAGATATTAAATAAATACCTAAAATTAGTACTTTCTTTATAAAGCGTTTACTGAACTGGTATTCTAATATTAGAATGATTTAAATAATAAAACTATCGTTTCAGGAGTTGTTATTGTATAGATCACTATAGAGCAGTGGTGGCGAACCACTGGGGGTGGGGTAGGTATATTATTACTGCTGGGGAACTGCTGCAGGGGGGGGCATTATTACTGCTGGGGGACTGCTGTAGGGAAGGCATTATTTCCGCTGGGAGTGGGGGAGGTGCATTATTACTGCTGGGGGTCTGCTGGGGGTGGGGAGTGCATTATTACTGCTGGTGGGACCGCTGCAGGGGCGGCATTATTAGGCTAGGGTCACACAGGGCGGATTTGTTGCGGTTTTGCTGCGGTTTTTCCGTTGCGGTTTTGACGCAGCAGAACTGCTTCTGCGCCAAAACCGCTTCAAAGGTGAATTTTGGCTTGCGGATTTTCGTGCGGAAAAATCCGCAAGCGTTTTTTTTCCGCAGCGTTTTTTAACTTTTGTTGCGTATTTGTCGCGTATTTGGTGCGGTTTTGGCTGCGTCCATAGAGGTCTATGGACAAAAAACCGCTGCGGAAACGACCTAAGAATGAACATGCTGCATCTTTTAAAACCGCGACGCAGTTGCATTTCCGCACTGCGGCTGTGCGGAAAAAATCCGTCCTGTGAGAACAGCTTTTTGGCAAATCTCATTTGTGCTGCATTGCACTGCAAACGCAGCGGTTTTGCCGCAGTGCGGATATGCAACGGCAATCCGCGGCAAAACCGCGGCAAATCCGCCCTGTGTGAACCCAGCCTTACTGCTGGAGGACTACTGGGAGGAGGAGCATTAATACTGCTGGGGGGAGGGGCATTATTACTGCTGGGGGGGTGTCACTATTATTACTGATGAGGGGGTGTCACTATTACTGCTGTGGGGCTGCTGTGGGGTGTCACTAATATTACTACTGAGGGGGCCGCTCTGGGGGAGGTCACTATTATTGCTGGGGGGGTCACTATTATCTCTAGGGGGGTCACTATTACTGCAGGGGTATGTTTACATGTGTCAGAAATGGGCAGGGCAGATTTTGACTGCTTTTTGGATGCGCAAATGCTGCAGAATTTTTCACATAAACTACCACTGAGGACATTCTGCAGTATTTCCGCATCCAAAAAGCAGTTAAAATCTGCACGCTGTCTATTTTGAAGCGGCCCTGTCCTTTTTAGAACGACGGGGGTAAAATCATACGTCGTGATAAGCTCCACCCCCTGACATGTTGGCACTTTGCGTTAAATAAGTGGGTTTTGGGTTGCAGTTTGGGCACTCGGTTTCTAAAAGGTTCGCCATCACTCCTATAGAGAGTGTAGAATCTATACCTTTCAGGTGACTTTTCAGAAGAAGCAGTTGTGTGTACATGAGAAGTAACAGTATTGGTGCCATTATATGACTTGCATAGCATTTTTCACCAGCTTTCCTTATGCAAGCTTTATTTCTAATTCTCAGTTCTCACTGAGCTTGTGGGTGAAAACTAGCTGCTATGGTATATCCCGTACACATTACATAGAAAAGAAGAGATCCCATTCCCCTGTCTCTATCTTTTGTGTATACGGGATCAACAGCAGTATGGAAGATATTGTAGAGAAGTAATGAGCAGTGTAGACATAATGGAAGTAGCTATAGAACAAAAATAGAATTCCTTAGGCAAAATCCTTCGAGGATCAAATGTTCCTTTATATATCTGGTTAAAAAGAAGATTGTCCATGTCCAGTTCTACCAGTTTCTTCAGAAGAATAATTCACTTCTATCTCTGTGCAGTACATTATGGTTTCCTTCATTTGGTAAAGAGAAAAAAGTTTGGAATTGTGTTAGGCAGTAGAACACGGTACCATTTTTTTCTTTATTTTTCCCAGAAGCTATAATATAGTAAAACATTTTTTTTATTAGTTGCAGCTGCATGTCTGTGTGTCTGTCATGACTATATAGTCTTACCATGTGGTCTTTTGTCCAGACAGTTCTGCTGTCCTGTTCTCTGTCTCTGCTACATCTTATCAGTCAACAAACAGTTAATCCTTTCCTGCTTTGGACTCCAGCACTCATCACCTGTTTGCTGTTTTCTATTTAGCTTCTGTGATATATACCCTGTCTGCTTTTTCAGTCCTGGCTTGTTGGTCAGTGTCTATATTCCCTTCCTATGTGCTGTTCCTTGCTCCATCCTGTTGGTACCTGCTTAGTTCCTAACCCAATTCACTTTGCCAATTTATGCTTTGTTTCCATGTCTTGTTCCTGCCTGATGTGAGTTTTGTCCCTATGTGTTATTTACTGTGAAGATTAAGGCCTCATGTCCACGGGGAAAATCAGGCCCGCCGCGGATTCTTCATGCAGAATGCTGTAGCGGGTCCCTCCTTTCCCGCGGACATGAGGCCTAAAAAGAAGAATTTACTTACCTGTCGCGGATGGATCTTTTTTCTTCGGCCCGGCAGATGTGCTTGACACGCTGGCAGCGTGCCGCGAACATGCGCCGTGCGCTTTGTTTTTCAACTCCTGCTCTCCCGCGTTCCCGTGTCGGAGAGCAGAAATTCAGCTGCGGGTGTGCCGCGGATCCAGACGGCTTCCATAGGCTTCAATAGAAGCCTGCGGGAGACCCGCACTAAAATGGAGCATGCTGCGGGTGTTTTCCCGCACACGCAATCCGCTCCTCAGGGGAAAATGACATCGGCAGGTATTTAACTACCTGCAGGTGTCCAATGCATCCCTATGGGGCGCGGATCACGCGTGCGGGTGACCCGCTGCGCATGTGTCCCCATGGACATGAGGCCTTAAGCTTTATTTTACCAAGTATTCTCCTGCGCCGGTCATCACTGTGAGGTCTCACATTAGAGAGGACCACATTTAGCGCCCAGGGACTTATGTTCCTATGACAGGGTCTCATATAGAGAAGCAGTATCAAGTACATTAAAGAGCAGTACAGACGTGATTCTGCCACTGGGTGAGATAAAACACTTTCTAGAAGCAACATCTTGATGTCTCCTACCTTTAGTAACTTTCTCATCCCCTATTTTCTCTCCATATACTTCTATGGGCAGCATGAGACAGCAGAAAGCAACTCTCCCAACTTCCTATAATCCATCTCAGCATCTTTGCTTATAGAGATGGGTTTCGCATGATAACAGGAAGCGGACAGCAAACTTGAAGGAAGAAAGACCACTAGTGGTCAGAACGTTGGTACATTTTAGGTAAATAAAGGGATTTGTACTTTCACTAGTTATCGCATTTGCACGCATAAGTAAAAGTTTGTTGAAAGTGAACATTTAACCCTTTCCAATCCACTGTCTGACATCTGAAGATATTCTGATTGAAGGCTGTACAGCTCCAATGTTGGAAGACGCCCGGCAGGATATTCTTACTGTATATTACTGGCCGCTCTGTTTTCGTGGGCCTCTCCAGCATGTCACATACCACAGTACTGGCTCAAGCCAGCAGATGGCGCCATTGTTTAATGGCAGAAAGTGAAAGCCCTCTAGGAAACCCCGAATCCAAAATTAGATTGCAAAGGGTTAAGGGCTGCCCATCCTTCCCTAGCTGTGTCACGGACCATGATGAAACTTAAATGAGAGAACTGCATTCATTTACAGATTGGGACACACAACAATAATGAAATAGCTGACTTGGAAAGCTTGCAACAACAGAATGGAACTGGCTTGAAGGTCTAGCTCTCTTTGAGTTTGTATGCATGAGTAAATTAAAATGGGAATCTACGTGGTAGTGCATTCTTATCTATTCAGTCATAAATTGAAGTCATGAATTATGAATATACAAGGTACATTTTCACCTAACTAATTAGCTGTTTATATTATATGGAGATGATGGGTGCATTGATGATAATATGCATGCAATATTTACATTGCCGTTGTCTCATTGCATTACAATAATAGTTTAAAGGGAACATGTCAAGTTTGAAAATGCAGTCTATTTTGCAGGCTGCATGTAATGGGACAGGAGGAGCTGAGCAGATTGATATATGGTGTTTCCCTGAAACTAAGCCCTTAACCGAATTTGCATGATTTTCGGGAAGGCTTGAAATATTAGTCCTACCCCCAAAATAAGCCCTAGCTGCATTACATAAAAAAAAGTAATACATTACCTAGCAGGATCAGTCCGCGTCCTGCTGCTTTGCGGAACTTAGCAGCACATCCTACAGTCCTCAGCCGCCAACAGAAGATCTCTTCCTGGTTACGGGATTCATAAATCCCGCCTCCAGGAAATGATAGCTCTGATTGGTTCTCAAGCATTGCTCAGCTAATCAATGTAGCGCTTGACGAACAAATCAGAACAATTGCATTGTGGAGGTAGGGCTTAGGAAATGGCAGCGCCGCAGCATTGAGTGGCCAATTCATAGATACCACCCCCACAACACTATGGCTGTGATTCGTTCTTCCACGACTGCGCAGCCAATTAATGCAGCGCTGGATGAACCAGTCACAGCCATCGCATTGGTTGATCAAGCGCTGCATTGATTGGCTGAGCAGCGCTCGAGAACCAACCAGAGCTATCGCTTCCTGGAGGCCGAGTCAGCTAGATAAGTAAAATAACACCTACCCCGAAAATAAGACCTAGTGCCTATTTTGAGGCAAAAATTAATATGACAGGTTTTTATTTTCAGGGAAACGCGGTCCATATTTGTGGAAAAATATTCAGTATAACTTTTATTTTACTCATTTTAATCTGCTCTTTCTAAGCTTGATGAATAGCCATTTTTAAGAATTCGTTGTATTGTGTAATGTTTGTAGATTTTTTATTGCAGTATAATATCTTTGGATTTGATTGGGATTTTTTTCTGCAAATTAGGGGAGCCACTATGAGGTCTAGATTCTTCCTGGCATGGTGGGAGGAGGTCACCATTTTCACTGCCTGGAATCCTTTTAGGCAACAAATCCTGGCATGGATTTTAATCAATGATCTCATTATATGGGGTCAAGGTGTGGCGCCCCCACAGGATTTTGTTAGTTATATCAATGCCATTAGCTGGAATTTGAAATTCACTAGCCATATGGATTAATATAAGATAGCATTCCTTGACATCAAACTGGGAGTGAGCTCTGACAATATTTCGATTGTTAGGTTGTTCCCTCTCTGCATAGAAAGAAAAACGCAGGAAATACGGTTTTTATTGCAGATAGTTGTGACCCAGGACATACAATAAAAGCCCTCCCTGTGGTGAAATTGGTTAAAGCTGATGCTCCTATTACACGGGACGACAGTTGGCTAAACGACTGTACGTGCGATGACCTTACCGCTAATGTCATTAGCGCTGTTACAGGGCTTTTAGACCCACAGACTTTGCCACTGGATCGTGGGCTTCTCGCTCAGTACTACAATTTCTATGTAAAGTGTTGAGCAAGGAGCGCTTACATGTAACGAGAAGCCAGCGATAGTTTTTATTTTGACTGGAAATCAGAGATAATGACTTGCGAACAAATAGAGGGTGATTTTTTTTTTGCATTTACACTGCACAATTATTGCTATTTGAGCGATAATCGTTGCATGTAAATGAGCCATGAAAGAACCTGCTTAAGTGAAGATATGTATATTCAAGCCAAGGATGACATTTGTCGTAGATTTAAAAAATGGAGGATATAAAGGTTGGATGCCGGACAGGGCAGTCAGGAGAATTGATAAAATGCATTGTATAATGTTGATAGAATGGAGACCTAGTCATGTGAATGCTTCCAGGGATAATAAAATAATGTTTTCCACGGCATATAAATACCATAAAACATATTTTCTGTGCTCACCTTCCTATTTTTAAGACAGGTTAATATTTTAAATCAAATATAAGATCAAGGTGTATTGTGTCCCCCCCCCCCCCCCCCCCAAAAGGTAGAAATTTGCTAAATCTTCTATTTCCCTAGCGAATACCTTGCTGCCAAGAATTCTAAAACTTGGCTGTCACTTAAAGGGTTATTTGGTTGCTTTAGCAGTTGGTGTAGCATATGTAAATTCAGTTTAAAAACAAATACATTTTTATGTGATCAACAAATTATAGCATTAGAGCATTTATTAATTGTGTACAACATTGTGTGCAGTGAGTGTGGCTTGATCTATGTGGGCTGTACAGTTAGGAAATTGAGGTCCAGAATTGACAAACACGTACTGGGCTTCTCTCTCTCTCTCTCTCTCTCTCTCTCTCAGCAAGCCACATACTGCTGTGGACTTGCACACGTCACAGGAGGAAGTGGTAATGCGTGGAGGGGTCGAAAGCATACTCGGCACCATCGAGTATGCTAATACTCAAACAAGCATCAATCTCGGACGAGTATGTTCGCTCAACTCTAGTGGGGATAGGAGGAAGTGTGCACTTAACAAAGAAGATTATTGAATTTTGAAGCTGGAAATTCGATATCAGTTAGGGATGAAATATAAGAGTGATTTAACATATATCTATTAACCCTTTCCAATCCACTGTTTGACATCTGAAGACATTATGATTTAAGGCTGTACAGCTCCGATGTTGGAAGACATCCGTCGGGGTTCTCTTACTGTATATTGCCAGCCTCTCTGCTGTCGAAACCTATTTAACGTGTCACCTCATGCAGTACTAGCTTTAGCCAGCATATAGCGCCGTTGTATAACGGCAGAAAAAGAGTAAGCCCCCTAGGAAAACCAGGATACAAATGGGATTGGAAAGGGTTAATATGGTACTGTTATTATTTACTTATGTTATTGTCATATGTCACTAACCCTGATGGAGCCACCAATTATTTGCCCATTTTGTCCTTCCTAATTCCGCCTTGGATGTCCGTGTGGATAACACTTTGCAAAAATGATCCCCAGACAGGAATACATGCAGCAAATTTATGAACACTGGCCCTCATTTACATAACAGGAAATCAACAAACAGTAAATAATAGTTTTTGTTACCCATAGCGACCAATCACAGAGCAGCTTTCGTTTTACCTCAGCACTAAAAGGATTAAATACTGTTGCCCAGAGCAGCTGTGTCTGTCACACGCATATAATGTAGCAGAACTGTGTTTGTACCATGTGCATATCATGTCTGTCAGGTGCATGTCATGTACCAAAGATGTGTCTGTGATGCGCATGTCATGTAGCAGAGCTGAGTTTGTAACATTCACATATAATGTAGGACAGCTGTATTTGTGGCACGCATATCATGTAGCAAAGCTGAGATTGTAATATGCGCATGTTGTTACCATGCGGCGGTTGCTGGTCCTCCCGGGGCGGCGGTGTGCGGGGTCCTGCAGTCGGGAATGCATCCCCCCGGCTTGTTGTCCGGCTGCCGGGGGCGCAGATGCCTGGCCGGCGTGGGTGGCTTGGTGCTGGTGGCACACGCGCACCTGTGAGTGCAGCTGCAGTGCACGAGCTCCCTTTTATTATGTTCTGTTGGGAGTTGGCTGTCTCCCTCTCTCCCCCCCTGGGCGGGGGCTTTTGTTTAAAGGTTGGGTAGAGACTGGCAATCACTGCCAGTTATTGGTTTCCCTCAGTGTGCTAGCTAGTCTGCCTCGGTTGGTCTCCTGCTACTGTCATCTTGTCTGCTATACTTTCCTATTGTCCGCCAGGTTGTTCCATCTGCCTGAGTTCTGCTTTGTGTTGTGCGTATTGGTTATTTACATCTGCCTTTTATGTCAGTAATCTACCCTTTCCATCCAGGTACGCCAGCGTCCCTTTTTCAGTACCTAGTGAGAGTAGGGATCACCGCCCAGTTGCCCACCTGGGGTTAGCCAGGAGTGGAGGCAAGTAGGCAGGGACAGGGGTTGTGGGTGAGATCTAGGGCACCTGGGCTGGCGTATCAAGGGTAGTTTGTACCATGCGCATGTCATGTCTGTCAGGTGTACAGTATGTCATGAAGCAAAGCTGTTTCTGTGCCGCGCATGCCATGTAGGAGAGCTGTGACTGTCAGGCGCATGGCATGTAGCACAGCTGTGTGTTTCTGTCACGCGCCCATGTACCACAGATGTGTGTGTGCATGTTGCAGAGCTGTATGGCGCATTGCTCCACCAGAAACACTGGTACTATAATTTCTAGTGTTCTTATAAACAATTTGCTGTCTGTGAAGTTTGCATAGGATTTCCAGGGGATGTTTTCTATTGGTCAGCTGATGTTTAAATTAATCTAGAGGTCATCATGGTCACTAGGCAGTGAACAGGGGTGTTTCTGTCCTGAAACATGTTTGTGTGGGCATTGTGTTGGCGCTGGGCCTTTTAAGTAACTTCTTATATATTTCATAAAAGAATAATCCCTTTTAAGCAGCTGGCTTTTCCTATATTATTTGCATTCATGTGGAGCCAGTATCTCACAGCTAACCATGCACCTGAAGGGACTTTCCTTGACATTCTGTTTTCACATGCATCCTAGTTTTTGCTGTACTGCATCCAATTTTTATTTCCTTTCTGGTCTTATAACTTGTTGCCTGCATAATGGGCTGCATGTTTAAACTGATAGATTCCCTTTAAATATGAAGCTTATCCTGTCCTCTGTTTCTGTTGTTTCCCTGCATCACTATTTTCCCGAAAAGACCACCGTATCCCTGCTGATATGTGGCTTGAAAGTACATTTCGCACAATTTCCTGCTTTGTACTTCCTTCCTGTGTGCTCCCCCCGCTGAGCGCTGTCCTGCTATTGGTCAGCAACGCAGTCCCGAGAGTTGAAGAGAAAAGCTGTTCCTGGTTTTTCCAACTGAGAAAGCCCAATCTTTAGCACTCTAATGCCTACAGGACGTATCCAGGGCAACCTGTGCATAAGCACTGAAGTGCTAGGAGAAGGTAATGGTTTTAAGAGCTACAGACACAAAATTTTAAGCAGAACAACATTGCAAACTTTAATAACTTTTTATTATCATTCATTTGACAGCAACTTTGTATAACAGGAATACCTTTTTAGCTTTATAGCCAGCCACATGTATTTTGCTTTCTTCTGTTACTGCTGGAAAGTAAAGAGAAAGTTAAATAAGACTTTCCATAACACTTATAGATAACTTTTTAATTGTTTATTAAAGTCTATGCACACTGTTGCAACCAGATTTTGTGCTCCAGTACATCTAAAATAAAACAAATTTGTAAAACATTCTTGACTAAAGGGGTATTCCCATCAGAGACTTTCATGGCATTTTCCATAGGATATGTCACAAAGGTCTGATGGATGCAGATCCCACCTCTTTGATCTGTACCTAACTTTAATTCTAGCCCCCCCACCATCCCCCAGTCATGCTGAATGCAATGGGATAGGGTGGTCAGGACTTCTATGCTGTTTCCATAACTCCTATAGAAGTCAATGGGAGTTACCCAAACAGAGCAGCACAGCAAGCCATACTATTTGCACAGTTATAGAATTATGGAAACAGTTGCTCACTGCTATGGGAGTTACAGAAACACTGTAGCAAAGCACCCTTGTCTGTTTCTGTAAGTACCACAATCAGCCATGACAAGGGCAGTAGGGGTCAGATCTAAGAAATACTCCTTTAAAAGTCTCCTAACATTCTGTGTGCACAGTTCCTATCCAGACCTATGTGGCACCATGGTTACAGTCCACAAACAAACTCTATGTAATTTTATCCTGCAGTCATACTCATACTCACTTCTGTCTGTGCCTTCTTCCTAACCTGCATTTCGTAGGTGTTACGTCCATGCTGCACACAAGCACCACGCTCAGCATGGACACAGGGTGATGTTCACACTGCTGAAAAGAGATGCACACCATGCTATGCTGAACATTAGCACCACTCCAGGAAGAAGGAAGCCTGGGCCTAACCTAGCAGGGGGTGAAGGGTCCCTGCCTAGGAGTAATCGCCTCGATAGAGGCAGCCCCACGGTCTTTTTCCTGGGCCCTGATTGTCCCTACAGAGGCCCCTGGAGAGATGAACCGAATAGCAACGCAAAACACAAATGAAAACAGAAGATACAACTGAAAAGTAAACCGTGGCAACTTATCTGGAAGTAGCAGTACACCCAGCACAGAGGAGCTCCACTCTCCACTACTCCTCTAAAGCTACTCTACACCTGAGGACTGGCAGAGCAATTAGAGAACCATACCTCCAACCCTCTCCCAGGCATGACTAATCCAACATGCATCCATGCAGCAAAGTGAGACAGCGCCCAGCAGTCTCTGCACATGGTGCATTAATCATTGTCCTGCATAACAAGGTGACAGGTCTTGGCCTGCGTTGAGGCCACCATACCACAACGCTGTCGGTACCGACAAGCTGCGACAGTAAGTTAATACAAAGTAAAAAACATATGGAAGAAAGTATGACTACAGGATAAAATTATACAGGGTTTGTTACCATGAAGCTTCATAGGTCGTACAGGAAGTGTAGTCCCAAAAAATTGTATGCTGTTATTTTTTAGATATATTAGATAAAAAAACAAAGAAATGATTGCAAAGATGGACATACCATTGAAGTTCTTTAAATATCGACCTCAATGCTCAGTGCTTATTTTACATAACTATCATTTTATTTTGCTATTGCAGAACGTGAATCAATTTCAATAAAATGTTCTGTATGAGCAAACAAGATAACATACCACAGTAATTGCCTTGTAAAATTAATTAATATTTCCATCTCTTAGTGTCTGTCCTTAAAAAATGCCTATATTTTTAAGCATGTAAAGTAAAGGAATGTGTATGCAGGGACATTAATCCACCATGTCAGAAAGCGATGACCTTGGAAATACTTTCACACTTTTTTTTCACGGTTGTGTACAATGTACACTGTAATCCTCACATGCTGTCCTGCAGTGCAGTGTAAAATGTGCACATTTCTTAATAGAGCAACAATTAGTAATAATCGAAGTTCCCATGCTGGCCTGTTTGCTGGGAGGGCAAAATAAGATACTGCAGCTGTTTCGGGCCCAAGTATACTCTTTATCTGAAACTGCATCTCCAAGGTAACAACATGAAACAAATCAATAATAGTGAATGTTAGCTTCTAATTAGGCTGCTCGTAGGTTATTAGTTGGAAAGAAACATGGTCAAGCCAGCAATGCTTTTCTTATAGTTACAAATATTGTGATACAGTATCTATCTTAGTAGTGATAAATTGTTTATGTATCAGGCTGTATAGAATACGTTATTCTACTTTCACAATTTATTCTGCAACTAATATATATATATGTTTTGTAAAACCTCAATGCAATAAAGTAGAGGCCGTACAGAACTGGCCCAACCCCTGACAAAAAAACAAGTGAGAGCCTTCCTGGGGATGGTGGGCTATTACCGTTGTTTCATCCCTGATTTTGCCTCTATGGCAGCCCCCTTAACAGAACTCACGAAAAGGAGAAAATCGGTAATGGCCCAATGGTCGCCAGAAGCAGAAAAGGCATTTGTAGAGTTGAAACGTGCATTGTTTCAGCAGCCCGTGTTGGTGGCTCCTGACTTCAAGAAAACATTTATAGTCCATACAGATGCGTCTGATGTGGGTCTGGAAGCTGTTATGTCACAGGAGGTTAATGGGGATGAACACCCTGTCATGTTTTTAAGCTGGAAGCTTACCCCCTGCGAGAAGAATTACGCAATAGTGGAGAAAGAGGCCTTGGCAATAAAATGGGCACTAGACGCGCTGAGATATTACCTACTGGGTAGGAAATTTAAGTTGGTCTCAGATCATGTCCCCCTAAAGTGGATGAGCAAGAGGAAAGGAAACAACACCAGAGTAACAAGGTGGTTCCTGGCCTTACTGGAGTTTGACTTTGAAGTTGAACACACGCCAGGAAAAGCCGATGGTAATGCGGATGCCCTGTCTAGGGCTCATTGCTTGGTGGTTGGTGCCCAGCCCCCTGGCTTGAGGCAGAGGGAGGGGGGGGGGGTATGTAGTAGAGTGAGAGGTGAAGTGTGGGACGGAGGGTACGTATGGCGGAGACTACTAGCATCCGTGATGTAAACCCGGTCTGTCCCTCACTGAGTTCCACCTGGCCCAGACAGGTGAGGTGCATAAATGGGTGCAGGTTGCAAAGTGAAGGGGGAGTTCAGAGCTGCCTGGTGTGAGAGATACAAGCTGCAAGTGAGCGGAACTGCAGACTTCACTACACACCGCAACAAAGGTTTGCTGGGCCATTGCCACGCTAATTTAAAAAGGACTTTGGTGTTTTGCTTTGCTGGACTGTTGGCGCGAAAAAGGACGTCTTCTTCCTGTTTTTCTGTTATCTGGAGATTACCGGTGTATTTATGCTTATGTTCAGCCAGTAAATAAAACGAAACCAGGACAATATTTTGGTTGTGACCTGAAGTGTGTTCCCCTGCTTTGCTACAATATATACATATTTATAAGGATATATTAAGCTATAAATCTAAGATTATTTGTTAATCCGGGTATATAGGCAGGTAGGAACTATTAGGGGTTGATCCAGGGAACAGTCTGATTGCCATTAGGGAGTCGGGAAGGAATTTTTTTCCCCAAAAGGGCTAATTGGCTTCTGCTCTTGGGGTTTTTTGCCTTCCTCTGGATCAACAACACAGGAGGATAGACAGGCTGGACTAGATGGACGTTGTCTTCATTCAACCTTACGAACTATGTTACTATGTTACTATGTTATGTATACTTCACATATGCAGGATGGTTTTGTGACAGTATTTTCCAGTCAAATATAGCAGACTCTGCAATCAAGTTTCCACATACCCTTAGCTTTCCTATAAGGGCTCAGTCAGACGAGTGGTTTTTTTTACAGATGTATAGGTCCGTGGAAACGAATCACAAAACGCATGTATAAAAATTGCGTGACCAAAGTGGCAGATGCATTTTTAAACTCACACTTATTTGCACATATAGTGTGGCCCCATTGAAAGCAGTGGGAGAGGATCGCTATCCCCTGCTGCAGCTATAACAGCTGCAGCAGGGCATTGCTTGGATGTGAAACCCCTGGATGCTGTCACATCCAGGGGCTTCACCTTGTTGTCAATGGGGCCGGCGGCAGCAGTGACAGCTGTGGCAGGGGATTCCTTCACCCCCGCGGGGCGTCCCCTACTCAGTGAACATGTTGGTCCCATTGACAACAAGGTGAAAGCATCCGGGGGTTTCACATCCAAGGAATGCCCTGCTGTAGCTGTCACTGCCGCAGCAGGGGATAGCAATCCTCTCCCATTGCTTTCAATGGGGCCGCACTATATGTGCAAATTTTAGGATCGTGTGTCAATCGCAAAATGCTGTCCTATTTTTTCCCAGATTGAATTTAATTGTAAAAACCGTGACCGCTTTCATTGGAAAGCATTGGTTCTAATAGAGACATTTTTTTTCCACACATCTATAGATGCGGGAAAATAACGCTCCTCTGACTGAGCCCTAAATGTGCTAAAAAAAAATCTTGTGATTAAGCAGGCTAATAATCTGGTGTATTTTAAATGGAATGATGGTAAGTTGAACTTTGAAACATCTTATTGTTACGGATATTAAGCATTACTGCTAGATAAACTACCTTAGTTCGAGTTAGATTGCAAGCTTTTCTGCATGTGTTACACAGTTTGTCCCTTCTCTAACGTTCCATTCTCATGACAGCTCTTCTTATCTCTGTTTTTCCTTCTATGTTTGCCTGAAGCCATGTAACATATGGGGATTCATGGTTGCCCCCCCAGGCCCTAAGAGTTTCTGTCGCTGATATTCCTTGACTAAATCAGTGGAACAATCATTCATTTCATGTGCCAGAATTCAAAACTACAAACAAGATGTTCCTTTATTTCTGAAGGAAAGACACAGCAGAATAAGCAGTGAAGAGAGGGTATTGGAGGAGCAAGCCCATTATATTCAATACGAATGAGATATTGATTTGAAATTAGTTCAATTAAGGAGAAATTGGACAACAATTATATACGTCAAGCTGGCAGACTAACCAATCTGAGAAATGATCATCATTTCAGTGTTAATAATTGGTAAAATACTCATTTAGTTTTCAGTCTAATTTTAATCTTGAAAGCAGTAGTATTCATCTTAGGACGGTTTCACACAGCGTTTTTAGGGAAAATCTTGTGTTTCTAGTGTCCTTTGTTTTCAGCAAAAACCTCTGTGAGCAGATGCCAGCTGTTGGTCAATAGGGAGTAATGAACACACAATCCATTTTTGTGATGATATTTCTGCACTTTGGTACCGTTTTTTGGGTCCATTTTTTAAAAAATATAGCATGCTGTAGATACAGTACGGTATTTTTGCAGGCATTTTTCCATTGCCTTCCTTATAGAAAGTGAAAACTCCAGAAAAAAATGCATGTCTAATAATGATATAAGGAAAATTGCACAAAAAAAATTCATTAAAAATGCATGAAATTTGTGGCATTTTTTTTACAAAATAGAAAAATATGCCCTAGAAAAAGCTATGTGTGAAGGAAGCCTAAGGGTGACTACACACACAGTGTCAGGGCTTATTCCGACATGCGTATATCGCCCGGGTTTTCACGCCCGGACGATATACGCCGTCCCTCTCTGCAGGGGGAGGAGGCGGGCCAGGCTGGGAGCTGTGCACTGAGTTTCTGCCCCCTCTTTGCCCCTTGCTACTGTTTGCAATGGAAGGGGAGGGATGGGGCGGAGCTAAGTTCCACCCTATCCCGCCCCTCCTATTGCAAATAGCGGCAAGGGGCGAGAAGAGGGCGGAGAGGGGGCGGGAGCTCAGTGCACTGCTCCCGGCCTGGCCTGCCTCCTCCCCCTGCAGAGAGAGACAGCGTATATCGTCCAGGCGTGAAAACCTGGCTGATATATGCACATCGGAATAAGCCCTCAGTAGTAAAAACATCACTAAAAGCATTTTTGGGGTTTACCCCCACCCCACATTGGCCAGATGGTAGCTGCAAGTCAATAGGGAAATATTAAAGGGGCTGTCTACTAACCACACAACCCTGGTTCAGTGGGATTTTTTATGTGTTAAAATAATAAACTGAAACATACTTACCCTTCTGCGGACATTGGTATTGAGTACTGGAGTCCCGCTGTGGTCCCAGTGGTTGCTATGATAGGTAACCCAATTGAAACGGAGATATCTGGTAACCAGATAACACCTTTAATCGCCCCTTTCACACAGGCGAAATTTTTTTTAGAACAGAAAACACCTGAAGAAACATGAAGGCAAAGAGTCTGTATAAACAAATGCCACCTAAACAAACTTAGGGAAAAAACTCATTAAATTTGATGGCATTTTTTTAAAACAAGCGAGAAGAACACGAGTGAAAGTGTATATGAAGGAAGTATAAGACACACTAATCATTAGGTTGACTTTTATTAAAGGAATTTATATAGTTAAAATAGCTCAATATCAACTAATTAGAGATAGCAGGAAAATATACACAAATAACTGAAAGTCTCTTTAAGGCCTTATTCACATGACCACGTGGGCATATATATGCTGCTATTTATCTGCATCCATAATCTGTCAAACATCGCAACAATCTAAAGCATTGGATTCCAATGTATTCATTGAGATGAGCGATGTTCAGCTGCGTAAAAAAAATTGCGCCAGCAAAAATAGTATATCGACAACAGTTATCGGTCGCCGATTTAATACGCATAGGTCTTGCCATATCTTTGGCCAAGATACCCTGGAAGCTCCTATAAAATCCTATGGGAGCTGAAAAAAAGGGTAGGGATTTCCACGCTTCAGTGTATTTCTTTGCCCATACGCTGCAGCTGCCTATGTGAACAACAGAAAATATGCGGCTAAAGATTAGGAGTTGATCATGGCTATTCTTCATTCACGCAATTTTATAGTGCATACGGGTGACCGTAAAAACGCATACGGTTGTGTAAAGATCCCTAAGGCTGCTTTCACATATGCTGGAAATGCTATGTACATTCTGCAGCATTTACAGTACTAGCCATGTGGAGGGGCTTTAAAAAATTTCCTTCATATGATGTGGAAGATTTCTGCAACGAATCCCCAGCATTTTTGACTAACGCTGTGGATTCTAAATCTGCAGCATATCTATTTATGCTGAGAATCATGCTGCAAAATGGAGCAGATAAAACACAAGGGTTAAATCTAGAGATAAGCGAGCGTACTCGGAAAAGCACTACTCGCTCGAGTAATTTGCTTTATCCGAGTATCGCTGTGCTCGTCCCTGAAGATTCGGGTGCCAGCACGGAGCGGGGAGCTGCAGGGGAGAGCGGGGAGGAACGGAGGTAAGATCTTTCTCTCCCTCTCTCCCGCCCGCTCTCCCCTGCTCCCCGCTGCGACTCACCTGTCAGCCGCAGCGGCACCCGAATCTTCAGGGACGAGCACAGCGATACTCGGATAAAGCAAATTACTCGAGCGAGTAGTGCTTTTCCGAGTACGCTCGCTCATCTCTAGTTAAATCCCATGGCCGACTATTTAGGTGCAGATTTTGTGGATTTGGTGTGCATTTGTGGTGAAATGTTTTGTGACCCACATGGCTTTTTACACTTACGGCTGTGAGAGCCGGCCTTCAAGTTTGTTATATTGCAAAGCTAGGAAAATCATTAAACACTCAGAATTTTAATACTAAGGGCTTATTCACACGAGCGTAGGCATATTTACGTTTGCACGTCTGCAGCGTATAATCGCCGGAAAGGACGTTTTCCGGTGATCATGGCCAGAGCTAGTTAGCGTATTGTCGCCTGTTCATACTTTTAGAGCTATCTTTTTTGGCCACCGTATATGCGTCGGCACGTATTTCAGTCGCGTATGTTCTATTTTCAGCGGGTCGCCGTTTTTACGCGCTGTATAATCGCCTATGTGAACGAATAAATTGGAAACCAATGGTCGCGTATATACGGTCGGGCGTAAAAACGCGCCGTATATGCGCTCGTGTAAATAAGCCCTGAAGCTGCATTTTCTATCCTGTCCATCTATATAAACATCAACATATCTGCAGCTTTTGGCATATGTGCTGTTAGGCATAGGATGCCAAAAGTCACAACAAATGTAATATTTAAATACATAATAGCACAGCCTATTGAATCAATTTAGCAGCCAATGGGTTAAGCTTACAAGAATAAACGGATCGCTGTTTATTTTGACCTCTGGTGTAATATGCCAGATATAAAACCTTTGAGAACAAAGGTAGAGAGGCAACAAATCAATTAGATCATTAAATCATGCAGAACAAGGCCAGAAATTCAGCTGGTGCCACACAGTGCGCAAGGCTTCATATTGAGATGTATATACACAATGATCAGTGAATGAGCAAGTAAGAAATATGCATACTAAAATATAGTATCAGTTCATTATTTGGAAACAACTGACAAATCTCAGGACTGTTAACACTTCAAACAATGTAGCAGAACATTTATAGTATTTATCAATAGATGTGCATTGACAGAATTATCTGGTATTATGTATTACTACATACTATACATACAGTACACATACTACAAATACAGTTTGTTATACATACAGTACACATACTACAAATACAGTTTGTTATACATACAGTACACATACTACAAATACAGTTTGTTGCAAAATACGTAATTGTTTTCAAACAACTATATATGTCTGCATATAGTGGGAAAAAACTAGATAATGCAATGGAAAGAACAAATATTAAATTGAACATAAAACAAAGGTCTGACCGATGTAGCATGAATAGTAAGTTTAGGGTGCGTTCACACGAGCGCATAAACGGCGCGTTTTTGCGCCCAGTCGTATATACGTGACCATCTGAGGCAATGGTTTCGAATGTGTTCGTTCACATGGGCGATTTTAGGGCGCGTAAAAACGGCAACCCGAAAAAAAAAACGGAACATATGCGACCGAAATACGCGCCAACGCATATTCGATGGCCGAAAAGATAGTTTGCAAAGTAGGAACAAACGAAAATACACTTTCTAGCTCTGGTCGTGATCGGTAAAAAACGTTCTCTCGGGCGATTATACGTTGCGCTCATGCGAACGTAAATATGCCTACGCTCGTCTGCCCACACCCTAAGGGCGCCCACCCACTGGCGATTTTTTTTTCTTTGCGTTTTTTCTCAAGAGCAATTAGAATTGAATGTACTCCTGTCCACTGGCGGTTTTTTTTGCGTTGCGATTTTTAACATAGGAACTGTCAGTTGCATATGTGTCCTTATTTTTCTCCTAATGCACCCATGAAAGTCAATGGAAATTAATGGAAAAGGCACGAAAACGCCGCGAAAATGCGGCAAAAAACGCTGCGAAAACGCTGCGTTTTTCACGCACGAAAATCGCAAAAACCAGTGGGTGGGCGCCCTTACTGTGTGACTAGTTCAGCTGGGTTTTCAGTGACGTCATTGCTTCCGTTTTATAGGATTTCTCGTGATGTTATGATTCATTTGTTCTCCCTATTGATTTAATCAGTCTGTCGGGTTTCCATTTTTCCTTCTTTGTATAGAAAAGTAAAGCGTTCTCTGATAGCGTGTCCATTAAAAAGCAACAGAAACATTATGAAAAAGTACTAATTCAAGTGGGAACAGAGCTTCACAGAAACACAATCAAGAAAAAAAATTAAAAAAACAATTTCTGGTGTAAAGAACAAGAGGTTATGGTATTCAATAAGGTGCGCGAACAATAAATGATGCTGTACAATGGACATGAGGAGAGGAACACCAAAACAGACAAAGGAAAAAAAACTGGAATAGAAACTGGAAGTGCCAGATTTAGTTTCCATCAGCCTAATCATGTTCTTGAGAATAGTCTGGCGCAAAGGCTGCATGGTAATGGCGAGAAAAGGTGAATTTCAAGAAGTAGAGTCATTAGGGGAGATCCTCCAATCATTTGCCTCCCTGTAGCGCTGGGTATACGTTTATAGTTATTAGCATTACTAATATAAGGATTATACCCTGTTGTTCTTAAAGGTACACTGTCACCACAGAACAGCACCATAAGCTAAGTTGTGTTAAGGAGAGCCAAGGAATGTGTTTTTTATACTCATATTCCACATTCCAAACTTTGCCAGACCAGTGGACTCAGTCTGGGTATATTTCCATCTTGTGTAGGTGGGGAGCTGAATAATTTGTTAGGGCATGTTCAAACTGCATATTTTGGCACATATTTTCTTGTACTTTATGCGCCAAAATATGCTCGCTATGCATGTCGGATTGATTTGTAATGGGGAGCTGTGTCACTATCTTGATGACATGTTTTTTTCTGACATGTATTTAAAATACTTGTTGTATAAAAAAAGTAGTGACATCTCACTTTTTTTCTGTTTTAGGCATCAGTTTTTGCCATAGAAAATCAATAGGAATTCAAAATACAGTGGTGCCTTGGGTTAAGAGTTTAATTCGTTCCGTGACGGAGCTCTTAATCCAAAACACTTGTAAGTCAAATTAATTTTTCCCATTGAAATGAATGGAAAAGCCAATAATCCATTCCAGATCACAAAACTCTCCCACTGATTCCAATGGGGATGGCATTGCCCATTGAAAGCAATAGGATGCCGACACCCCTGCAGTGATTTTCAGGGAAGGGCTTTAAATATAAGCCCTTCCCTGAAAAATCATCCCTAGCTGTAGAAAAAATATATATATACTCCCCTGTCTGCCGGGGCTCAGGCACGTCTGGCCGCCGCTTGTTCTCCCTGTACTGCTCTGAAGCTTTTCAGCAGGTGGGAATTAAAAATGCAGGGAGAACAAGCAGCGGCTAGACACGCCTGAGCCCCGGCAGCGGCGGACAGGTGAGTATATATTTTTTACTACAGCTAGGAATGTTTTTTAGGGAAGGACTTACATTTAAACCCCTTCCCCGAAAATCACTGCAGGGGTTGCCGGCAGGCCATTGCCTTCAATGAGTCCACTGGCAGCGATGGCGGCCCCATTGAGAGCAAGCCTTGTAACCCAAGTTTTTCCTCTTAAATCAGAGCAAAAATCGGGAGAGAGCCTGCTCTTAAGTCAAAAAGCTTGTAAGCTGAGCCACTCTTAACCCAAGGTATCACTGTACGCATCAAATGCAAAATAAAAACGCATCTAAAAAGATAGGGGATTTCTGTGGTTTGTTTAGGTGGATTTTGCCAAAGATTTCTTCAGCCACATCAAATATGCTGTTTGGTGTTTTAAGTCCTCTTCTAAATCCTGCACATTAGAACTAACATCTGAAAAATGTCATTTTTGACCCATGTGATGCGTGTAATTTCTAGTGTCCAGATCTCTGCTGCCTGAATCACATTTCTTTTAACTAAACCTAATGCTCCGCAGTACTGGATCTGCTGTATGCTCTGCTTGGCCCTCCTGTATGGCATATATGCCTGGTTTATTGGATGTGGAGCAGCAACACCATATTCAAATCCTTCTAAGAGAAAACTTTTTGAATCGCTCTTTTTTTGAATTACTCCTAAACCACCTACTTCCATAACATGGAAATTGTTAGTTAGCCAGACAGTGTCTAGAAAGTACGAAATCTTCTCCGAGAAGAAACTTGTAACAGATAAAACCCTACACAGGTGCGGCCCTCAATGACTGTCAGCATATTTTAGTCATACTATTGAAAATTCCTAGCTGCATCTGTCACCAAAATTTGCAATTTATGTCAGAAGATGCAGCACCAAACTATTTCTGCAGATCGCAACGTAATTTGCATTTACAGTATTTTCAGTTTTTGTCATTTTGCATGTTTACTTCTTCACTTGACTGTAAAGTACTGCAGAATATATTAGCGGTTGATGAAGGTCACTACTAATAATGTATTATTTCTCAGGTTGTTCCAAAGTGTCTTATTAGCATTAATAATATATTATTACCCAAAGTAACTGTTACTGATCACCTATCAACAATAATTTTTGGTCTATGCACCCTGGAGATTTCACCAACTAATAGGTCATACACTAATAAATACATTAATACAATCTATTCATTTCAATATACATTTAGCACTGAAGCTACATTGAGATGTGCCATCTCATCTTCAAGTATGTCCTGGGATTGTAGAGACTGTAAATACTGTGGAGCTGAGATGCACTTGTGTCTGTGAGAGCTTACTAATTATCATAAACTTAATTTTGTCTCTTAATTTCTAGAGCCTTTCCCTGTTGAAATATGTTTGAATCTTGCCAACAGAAATATTAACCCTTTATGTGTTAGCTTGTATGTATGTCTTTTTTTTCAATGCCATGTTAGGAAATATTATCTTAGAAAAAGCTGCAAATTAATTAACTATGTCATGATTATGATATTTGTAGACACACACAAAGCAAAATCTGTCTGGCATGTTATCTGCCTGAGGTGGTTTCTGAGTTTTCATATAATCAACATCCCTTTAAAGCTATCTGTAGTAAAATAACATAGCTATATTAACCCCTCCGCCACCGCTGGGATTCAGTGCTGCAGTCCCACTTTGGTCCCTGTGTTTGTTGTGATTTGGGCTGTCACCGGAGGTAAGGTGACCATTGCAGCCAGTCAGAGGCTGCAACGTCACCACTTGTTCTCCTCACATCGATGCTCACATCTTGAGCATCATGATACCAGGAGCTTGGGAATGTGATGCTGTAGTGGTCACCTGAATTCTGGTGAAAACTGCTGTCAAAACAAATGCCGGGACCACAGCAAGACTGCAGCTCTGGATCAGCGGTGGAGGGGTAAGTATAGCTCCGTTTGTTACTTTTCTACCAACAGCTCTAGTAAAGGGATTGCTACGTTCATGCAGGCCGTGGAAACTCCAACCTACACAAATGCAATCTAAATTGAAGACTGGACGAGAAACGGAAAGGGGTATGCACTCATGAACGGACACCAACAACATACATAAACCGAACATGCATACAAACAGCCAGAAATATAACAGATGCCAAAATACTTACCAAATGTACTAAACTACCAGACAGGTGAAAATATTCATAATTACAAGGTAATGCTTTGTATTTTGGCCAGAATACATAAACTCACAAGCCAACGTCAAGGGTCCTTGTTGTCTAAGTCCCTACTCTAACAAAACAACTAAATCCACAGGGAGTCCTGCCTACTACAAGCAGGGCAATCGTCCCAATATACAGCCCCACGCTGGAACATAGGGGCCCAGTTCGTTCTAGATGGTAACAGGCAAGAATACCAGACAAGGGAAATAACACAACAGGCATCTGCTCACCCAGAGACACAGTGGAATAGCATATAGAACATAAAACTCACCAAGTGTCTGCACACCTACAGACACAGACATTATAACACAGAAAATCAACTACGCATACAGACACAGAACAAGACATTGTTTACACCTAATGTCTGAATACCTATAAACAGAAACTGAACAGGTCACTGTTCACACCAGGTGTCTGACACATCTACAAACACTGAACAAGACATTGTTCACACCAGGTGTCTGCCATATCTACAGACAAACAATGAACAAGACATTGTTCACACCAGGTGTCTGCAAACCCATAAACAGACACTGAGCAAGTCTCAAGACACAAGGAAATCCAACCCAGAACCTCATGCATACAACTAACACTGACACAGAACGTGCTTGACTCCAAGCACCACATTTCTGAGAGATAAATGGCAAAACGACCAGTACCCTCCAGCATGCTGCCCGGGCAGGAACAAGCTGATGATGATGTCACCAACTCATTCGCTCAGGCAAATGTGAATCGTTTCATTCTCATCCCGTGTAAAAGGGTCATTAGGCCTAATGCTACAACTTAATATTTCATGATATTTCATAACATGTACGGTATATCATGTATTAGCTGGTCATATCAGTATATCAGGATCTCCCTATTCCACATCTCATCAGGTTTGGAGCCAGACAGGAAGCCTATGAGCCAGAAGCCACTACTGAGAGGCACAGCCTTTTTCTTATTGAGCACTCTCAGATGCCTTATGTTCAGATCCATTGTACCTCTCAACACCTTTTTTCCTTGGGTTTCAAACCTAATTCATTGTAGCCTTCTATGATTTTGTCCTCTAGTGACCTCATTAATAACTGCACTCCTACTACATATTCGGGTCCCAAGAAATGGATACACACTTCAACATGAGAAATATCTGCTTTATTATTAGACTTATATAGATATCAAATGATGTGTGGCATCTATGACTACTGATATCTTTAGAGGCAATATTACTACATATTGCCACCATAATTTAATTTGGAATTAAAAAAAAGAGTAAGGATAACCACTATTGAATTGTGTATATACTTTTTGGGACACCTACATATAAAGTACTGTCCTAAAGTTTTAGGCAGGCGTGAAAAATGCTGGAATGCTCTGCAGAGCCATAACTTCAACTTCATTGAGTCTGTCTGCGATTATGTGAAGAGGCAGAAGGATTTGAGTAAGCCTACATCCACAGAAGATCTGTGGTTAGTTCTCCAAGATGTTTGGAAGAACCTCCCTGCTGAGTTCCTGCGTGTGCAACTGTACCTAGAATTGATGCTCTTTTGAAGACAAAGGGCGGTCTCACCAAATATTGATATGATTTACATTTCTCTTTTGTTCAGTCATTTTGCATTTTGTTAATTGACCCAAAAAGTTGCTGGAATGCATGCTGGGAATTTACTTTCACTTTTCCTCCCACCCATAGAAGCCTGCTGTTGAAAGCACTACCATAATTATTACTATTTGTCTTGAAACAAGTTCTGTTTGGCTCTATTTATTGTCCGTTGCACTTTGGATATTTTATACTATTTTAAAAACATTAACTAAAGAAGGGGGAGGAAGGGGATGCTGCTGCAGGATTTCACTCCGTGTTGAAACAGCATAAGGGAGGGGGCTCATGAGAGAGCACATGTATTTTACATAACATATACTGCTGATTCAGCACAGTCTTATGGAGAAAATAGACTGTAGTGATGCAGAAAGAAGCCAAACACCCCAAATATATACAGGTAGGTTGCACACAACATTTCTGACTCTATTGCAACCAAAACATCTCTATGATTGCCTAAGGAGTGATCGTGATTTTAATATCTTTGATCATTCAATTATCTGATTTGTATTATTGCTTATGGACTAATTTACATGTTCCCATATAATTATAATAGTTGTCCACATCTCTTTCCATTTTTAGCACTGGGATATCTATTTTATAGTCTATCGTTTTATTGCCTGCGGACCATTGTTTCTTCCTTGTCTATCTGGTAAGAACTAGTAGACCTAATAGAGATTAGAACTCAGTAGTGAAAAGTAATCAGTTGCTGTCTTTTTTAATTAACTATCATGGGCATATGTAGCTGTCACTAGTAAGGGCCTGTGACCATTATTTATAAGAAGCTGTGTGACAGGTAAATCCAGATAACTGTACAGACCAGAAATGGCAACTGCACAGCATGCTTAAGGTGCATTTACACTGCAATGATGATCACTCAAAAGATTGCTTTTGAGCGATCATATTACATACACTACTACTTGGTACTAATGCCTATTAGTACCAAGTAGTAACATGTGAGCCGCCGGCAGCTGTAGTCAGGGAACACACCACCCGCTGATCCCTGATTACATTCCCCTTGATCTGCCTTGGGGCTGACAGCTGAGAACAGCTGATACAATGCAATCAGCTGTAATCAGCTCTCCACGGGCAGAGCACAGCGTGTGGTCCTGCTTATCAGCTGTTCTGCCGAACTGAAAACCATTGTTGGGCAGAAAACTGAAAGATGGGCAGATTTACACACAACGATTATCGATCAAAACATGGCTTTTGAGCAATAATCCTGTCTAAATGGGCCTTTACACTCACCGTACATAGGGATAGGTGATAGTCACTCACCTCCTTGCAATATAACTATAATTCTTCCATTGAATAACTCCTGCCGCTCAAGATTCAGGAAGCAAGGAACCCTAAATAAATAAATCACTGTGTTCAATGCATTTTGGACGTTTCCTACATGATTCCTCTTCCTCATGCGCATATACTAACTTCATAGATTATGTACAGATGTGGGTTTACCTATGCAAATCCAGAAGTGATATCATCTGTACCATTGTACACTCCAAATAAAGTTAGTGTAAACTTTGCATTACAAATGGAATAATGATGTGTTCCAGAAAGGGAAATCAGTAGAATTTTTTTTAGATAAACTCTAAAGATTCACTCAAACCATTCAGCATCAATGTGCTAGCCCTACCGGCTGTAAACATTTAGTTCTAACACAAATATTGAAAATTGTTTTATATAACAAAATGACTTGCATGAAATGGGGCTAATTCTGAAGGGGATAACTATGGGGCCAATTTATCCACTGCGTATAGTTAGATAAGTTTTTGATTTTAGACAATCATCTTGGATTTCTAGTTTCCTTTGGTTGGTTGCTGATTTGAGATATTTTCTTTTATATAAGCTGGCATTAGAGGAACAATTCCCGCAGATCATTTTCATCTGACTAAATGGAATATTAGACTTACATCTTTTTAGGTATAATTTTGTAGGTTTAAGAAACGATTTGCATTCACTTATTTTGAATACGTTTCTGTTAAAATTACAGAATTACAGACAAATATCCTCAGATCTAAAAGTGATTTGCAAGTTCCCACGCATTACTATGAATACTTAAAATATATTCATTTAGGGAGTTCTCTATTCTTAAAGAGAACTTGTCATTGCGTAAAGCCAGAAGAAGAGCAGGTGAACAAAGACGGGTATGAAAAAAATGGGATACAGTTAGCAAGGCCATGATTGCAGAGCTATTCAGCCATCCATGTTCACATTACACCATGACTGCTCCTCCTTAAATTAAAATGATCACATTGAAAGAAGCTCATGGAATCTGTTCTGGATTTCATATCACATTGCGGATGTGGATTGGCCAAAAGAAGGAACCCCCTGCTTTTGTCAAAAACCTTGGATGTCGTGGTCACTGTTGACCGTGGCATCTAAGGATCAATACAGCCATGATTAGAGATTTCTCAGATTCTGCAATTACAGCAGGTGTCTGGCTGTCAATCATTGCAAGGCTCTTGCTGTTGATCACATGGGTGCAACTTCAGTGTGCAGTTACCATGATGTACACTTACGTCTTGGTGCACCAATGGTTAAGAAGCAGAGCAAACACATTGGGGGGAATTTATTAATATACTTTTTGAACTTTTTAGTTTTTTTCCCACCACTTTTGATACTCTTAGTAGAGTAGGCAGAACTTTGGCCGAGGAATTGTGGCCTCCCACAGACTAACAGATTTACTATAATTAATGCCGGAACCTCTGCACATTTCACTCCAGTATACTTTTCATTATGGCTGACATATTTGAACTTAGATTTGATCATAAGCTAGCTTAGAAGGTCATTCAGTAGAGGAGAGAGGCGCTGTAAGCAAAATCGGATGAATTTGTAGTGAACAGCATTTTGCAGCTTGCTATGTATTCTGATACATAGAAGTTGGAAAAGCAAAATGGTTAAAAAGTTTTAAGAAAACTCACAATTTATTTTTTTACCAAAAATACATGCATTTTACATAAAATAATCCCCTAAAGGTGTCCATACCTTTAAATCCCTGAGTTTAATAGAAGGTACTTTGAACTGAAAATAACTTTGCCTCTTCTATGTGTGTAATGCATGTTCAATAGCGCTGTATATGTGTTCCAAATATTTATAAAATGTTTCAGAATTCAGCTGCCGTCAGAAGACAAGATAAAGTGGATGTTAATTTGTAGTAATGTATGAGACCATAGCACACCCCATAAAAGGCTTTCTATATTTGACAAAAGATGAATGCTAACTAGAAAAAAAATGAGCCACTTTTTAAATTAGGGGAATAAGTGCTCAGGATAATGCAAAACTTTAAGTAACTGCTCTCATGGCTTTTATGAAAGTTGATTTAAAATGGAAAAGTGAGGACTACGTACATTAAGGCATTATGGAGCAACCACCAAGCCCCAGAGAATCAAGTCAAACCAAAATAGCAGGAAATAAAGTGTTGCACAGAGCATAATGTGCCAGTTGGCTACAATGTAACAAGTCCACAAACACATAGCAGTTCTTAGAACTTTGTGATATTCTTTTACAATATGCATCTCTTTTTGTAGCATTTTAAATATTTGTAAAAAAAAGAGTTTCTTATTACAGATTTATTTTGTAACATTTAAAAAGTGTTATTTTTTCTGGTGCTTTTTCAAGTCCTATAGCTCTTTCACCCTTTGTGATGTGCATTACAGAGGTGCAGGGTGGGTGTGAAGTGAGTTGGGAGCTTAGCCTGCTGCATTCCCAGTGGGTAATGGCTGTATGAAACAGCAGACAGCTACAGCAAACAGCTGTGACTAGAGCTAGCTCCAATCGCAGCTCTCAGACAAGTTACATGTGCAGTCAATCCTGACCCTGGCATGTAAGATATCAGCCCTTGTGAAGGGTCGCAGGAATACACTGTATTTAACCATATTGTGCCCTGCCTATGGCAAGGCTTAAGATGTGAACATTAAGATTGCAATGTGCTGCATTACTGAGGTATTGCAGTATATTGTAGAAGCGATCAAACAATTGCTAAATCAAGTCCCATAATTGGACTAAAATAAAATATAAATTAAATAAACATTTTAAAAATAAAAACTATTAAAAATTCAAAACCCTCTCCTTTCCAATTTTTCCCACAAAACAATCTACACAATAAAAAAATAATAAACATAATTGGTATTACTGCTCACATCCTGGGCGTCATGATGCAAGGAGTTAGGGCCCATTTAGACACAACGATTATCGCTCAAAAGATGTTGCTCAAAAGACTTTTGAGCGATAATGGTTGTCATTTACAGCACAAGATGATTGCTCAAGATGAGCAATCACCTTGTGCTGCCAGCGGAGGATGCAGAAGACAAGCGGGCTGTCCCCGGTTGTCTTCGGCATCCAGCTGTTCCCCTCTTCAAGCGCCAGGCTGTTATACAGCCGAACGCTCAGAGCAGAGAATGCAGAAGACAATATAAGCAAAAAGTAAAGATGGAGGGGAGCTGCTACCGTTAAAAAAATTCCATTCTTTATTGAATAAAAAAAAGCATACAGCTCACAGGTTTCGCGCTGAACGCGTTTCGGCTAGAGTAGCCTTTGTCAACAGCAAGATGCAGAAGACAAGTTGGGTGTCCCCGCTTGTCTTCTGCATCCAGCTGTTTTCTGTACGGAATGCCCAGCTGTTAAACAGCCGAGCTCTCGGAGCGGAGGATGCAGAAGACAAGCGGGGTGTTTCTGCACGGTGCGCCTGGCTGTTATACAGCCGAGCGCTCCGTGCCGGGTATGGAGAACAGAGTTCGACCGCTCTGTTCTTCATACCCAGCTGTCATCGAGATACAGCTGAAACAATAGTATGAGCTGCATCCTGCTGTGAATCCCTGATAAGGCTCATCGTTGTCTTTCAGCATGCTGAAAGACAACGATGAGCGACGGCATAACGAAAACTGCACAATGTCAGTGCAGTTACACACAACGATTATCACTCAAAAGACAGATTTTAAGCAAATTTTGAGCGCTAATCGTTGTGTCTAAATGGGCTTTAGACTGGTAATGCTGCACCCTATAATTGGCAGTCAGCTGTCTGCTGACTTCTGATGTCAACACAGACCGCAAGCATTGCAGGGCTGCAGTCCTGGATCACCAGGGTTGGGGTCAGGTAAATACTGTTTGCTTTTTTATTTTAACTCATCTGGATCCCTTTAAGTTAAAATGCAAATTAACACAAATTAACAGTAAATGAATAGGAATCGAATCACATAATGTAAATTAACAGTCTGTATTTGAACCACAAAGAAAGTTGCTTTGAAAATGCTTAAAGGGGTGGTCTCGCAAAACAAAGTGGGGTTATACACTTCCATATGGCCATATTAATGCACTTTGTAATGTACATCGTGCATTAAATATGAGCCATACAGAAGTTATTCCACTTACCTGCTCCGTTGCTAGCGTCCTCGTCTCCATGGTTCCGTCTAAATTCGCCGGCAGCTTGCTTTTTTAGACGCGCTTGCGCAGTCCGGTCTTCTCCATTCAGCACGAGCCGCTTCAGTGTGCTCCCCGCTACAGCTCTTCTGCGCATGCGCAGACAAGCTGTCACTGCTCGGGAGCGCGCTGGAGCGGCCATTCTGTACCTTCCTCTGTTAGAGGAAGGTGCAGAGCTGCCGAGCTGTCCGGAGAAGCCGCCCAGCTGTCCCGCCGTCCAGCTGTCCTGGTAAGTGATGGGCCGGGGGGGCTGCCGCTGCGCCGGGGGGGCTGCCGCTGCGCCGGGGGGGCTGCCGCTGCGCCGGGGGGGCTGCTGCTGCGCCCGGGGGGGGAGGGGCTGTCGCTGCGCCGGGGGAACTAGCGCTGGGCCGGGGGGGGGGCTGTCGCTGCGCCGGGGGAACTAGCGCTGGGCCGGGGGGGGGGCTGTCGCTGGGCCGGGGGAACTAGCGCTGGGCCGGGGGGGGGCTGTCGCTGGGCCGGGGGGGCTGTCGCTGGGCCGGGGGGGGGGGGCTGTCGCTGCGCCGGGGGAACTAGCGCTGGGCCGGGGGGGGCTGTCGCTGGGCCGGGGGGGCTGCCGCTGTGATGGGGGGGGGGCTGCGCCGGTTACCTTCTGCCTGGCGGTGGGTGACAGGTCGGCCATGTTCACTCCAGGGGTCCGGTCGGCGGCTGCGGGGCGTCTGGTTGCCATGGAGACACAGCTGGTAGCGTCTCGGGAGCGCGCACGTCGGGCTACAGCAAGCGATGCGAAAAGAGCTGGCGGCCATCTTGGGAAAAAGTTTTATAAGTTGCTGAAACGCTGGAACGGTAAGTAGAAACCAGCTAGGAAAGTAATTTACAGGGGTAATTAGTAATGTATGTTTAATTAGGGGGACTGGGCAAAAAAAAAAATTCACTGCTTCCTCGAGACATCTCCTTTAAGTGCTGGATGACCTTCATTATATGTCAGTCTCCCTGCCAGTAAGGCTAAATCTGTGCCATTCAAGGAAATCCTTGTATTGCAGCATATTACTTAATTAAGATTTCAGTGAGCTGACTTTTCCCTTATTTTACAAATCTTCGAAAGCTCCAACTTGCGCTGTATTTATGGTAAAGGGTACCTGTAGTTCTTTGTGACTTGATGTGTATACCACTGTAAGTACTGAGGATTCCCATGTGGAGTAAACTGTGTGAGTTTTCTGGTGTTATGTAAATGACAGGTAGCTGTAATGTGTGTACAGAAACAACTATATCTACAAAATAATATATTTTTTACACTGAAGAAGTAGAAAAAGGCACATGCGCCATATTCAGAAAGCATTTGGCTGACTTTTTTGCATGTTATCCTCATTTTCCACGTTGATGCTATGGTTCATTTTTCACAAGTGCGCTCCAAATGAATTAATGCACTATAGTTGCCATGCGTAAACTTCTATGCCAGAGTTCTACTTATTTTGCAATATTTTACTTTAGTGAGCATGCACTAAAACTTGCATTAAATTACCATACAAGCCTGCAAGAACTGATGTTAAATTGTTTACTGTCAGCACATAGACACTTCTTATACATAAGCCCAATTTTGTGACTGGCAAACCTCAGGATGAAAGTGCTGTATTTTTCACTCTCGGGGGCAAGCATGAGACCGTCGATACACATAAATTTTGGAAATGGAAAACCTTATGAAGTCCATACTGTGGATGATATAGGAATAATAAATAAGAGCAGCATTATGTCACAATGTCTTCTTTCAGAAGATAAACAAAGAGGACCTAGAGCTGTCTTATAATATGTATGTTACTGTGTCAGGCATATGGATGTGGTTCCGTCTTGCCACACTATCTGAGGAGACAGTGCTTTGAAAACTCTGGTTTTCACCCCTGAGCCTTCCAAGTGGGATTTAGTTTTCGCTGCTGGATCCCCAAACCATTATTCATAGAAATAGTCCTGCTAGTGTGGCTCCTGATGCTGCAGTACCTGACAGTGTGAACAGGTGCGTATCCAGAGAAGTAGCAATGGCTAGGGCTGGCAGCACAGTAGTAAAGTCCAACAAAGTAGTCCAACACAGTAGTAAAGTCCAAGCAGAAGGCCAGGGCAGGCAGCAGGCAATCGCAAAGTCTAATATATAGAGCTGAGGTTAGGGAGCACAGAAGACAGAATGGTCAGAAACGCAGGCAAAGATCAGAACCAGAATAAGAACTACATGGGCTTTGTCACAATAGCTAAGGAAACCGATTGTTTACCCATCCTGCATATGGGGAGGATGCCTAATATAGTGGCACCTGGATTGGTGGGGGAACATGTTTAGGGCATGTGCAGTAGCCTTTTAGGGGAAGGGGTAGCAGTATTCTACATCCTATGAGCAGACATTAGTGACTTAGCGGTGAAACATGCATGGCATGCAGCACATGGAGGATGGCAGTGCTTGGCTGCGACCCAATAGCAAGTGAGGGAGTGGAGCTGCAGCAGCAGCACGCTGTGACAGGGTCCAAACAGTAATTATAAATAGGACTGATTTCCTGGGGTGCTGTATGTTTGGTGCAGTAGAACTGTGGATGTCCTGGTTTTACATATAAAATACAAACATTATTACATACTGGTTTATGCTGTGAACTTCCTAAACAACATATAAAGACGAATAAAATAAATGATTTAAAAAATCTTAAAAAGGTCTGTTTTAGTGTTTGGCAATGTCTTCTGATTAGTCAGTTGTTGTGTTTGGTTAATGTCCTCCCTTTATCTTTTTGCATATGTCTTGCCTTTCCTATCTTTTTAAAGGCTCTTTTCCTACAGGAAAATTAATGGGGATTCCGTAGCTTCAGATGACTACCCCTACACCTCCTCCTCTCTTTCTCCAAACTCTCCTTTTACTATTTTTCTCCCTCCTTGCAAGGAAGTGGCAATATTTTCTCCTTCCTCAAGTGATTTTTCTCTATTATTGACTTTTACACCCAGGAAGTTTTCTCCATCTTGTAGCTCTAATACTTCTTCAAATCTTCAAATGTACAGTCTGATGGTAAAAAAGTCTGCACATTTTAGATATTTTTACTACTACATTAGAGAGGTTCGTGTAATGTTGTTGTTGTTATTTTGTCTCCCTCCCCCTTTTTTTTTATTTATCACCTTTCTCATATCCCTCTTTCCTTTTTTTCCTCATGGAAGTTTATGCCTTTTCATTCATGCTACCTTCAAATATACACTACCGTTCAAAAGTTTGGGGTCACATTGAAATGTCCTTATTTTTGAAGGAGAAGCACTGTACTTTTCAATGAAGATAACTTTAAACTAGTCCTAACTTTAAACAAATGCACTCTATACATTGCTAATGTGGTAAATGACTATTCTAGCTGCAAATGTCTGGTTTTTTGTGCAATATCTACAAAGGTGTATAGAGGCCCATTTCCAGCAACTATCACTCCAGTGTTCTAATGGTACAATGTGTTTGCTCATTGGCTCAGAAGGCTAATTGATGATTAGAAAACCCTTGTGCAATCATGTTCACACATCTGAAAACAGTCTAGCTCGTTACAGAAGCTACAAAACTGACCTTCCTGTGAGCAGATCGAGTTTCTGGAGCATCACATTTGTGGGGTCAATTAAACGCTCAAAATGGCCAGAAAAAGAGAACTTTCATCTGAAACTCGACAGTCTATTCTTGTTCTTAGAAATGAAGGCTATTCCATGCGAGAAATTGCTAAGAAATTGAAGATTTCCTACAACGGTGTGTACTACTCCCTTCAGAGGACAGCACAAACAGGCTCTAACCAGAGTAGAAAAAGAAGTGGGAGGCCGCGTTGCACAACTAAGCAAGAAGATAAGCACATTAGAGTCTCTAGTTTGAGAAACAGACGCCTCACAGGTACCCAACTGGCATCTTCATTAAATAGTACCCGCAAAACACCAGTGTCAACATCTACAGTGAAGAGGCGGCTGCGGGATTTTGGGCTTCAGGGCAGAGTGGCAAAGAAAAAGCCATATCTGAGACTGACCAATAAAAGAAAAAGATTAAGATGGGCAAAAGAACACAGACATTGGACAGAGGAAGACTGGAAAAAAGTGTTGTGGACGGATGAATCCAAGTTTGAGGTGTTTGGATCACAAAGAAGAACGTTTGTGAGACGCAGAACAAATGAAAAGATGCTGGAAGAATGCCTGACGCCATCTGTTAAGCATGGTGGAGGTAATGTGATGGTCTGGGGTTGCTTTGGTGCTGGTAAGGTGGGAGATTTGTACAGGGTAAAAGGGATTCTGAATAAGGAAGGCTATCACTCCATTTTGCAACGCCATGCCATACCCAGTGGACAGCGCTTGATTGGAACCAATTTCATCCTACAACAGGACAATGACCCTAAACACACCTCCAAATTGTGCAATGAACTATTTACAGCAGAAGCAGGCAGCTGGTATTCTATCGGTAATGGAGTGGCCAGCGCAGTCACCAGATCTGAACCCCATTGAGCTGTTGTGGGAGCAGCTTGACCGTATGGTACGCCAGAAGTGCCCATCCAACCAATCCAACTTGTGGGAGATGCTTCTAGAAGCGTGGGGTGCAATTTCTCAAGCTTACCTCAACAAATTAACAGCTAGAATGTCAAAGGTGTGCAATGCTGTAATTGCTGCAAAAGGAGGATTCTTTGACGAAAGCAAAGTTTGATGTAAAAACAATGTTATTTCAAATACAAATCATTATTTCTAACCTTGTCAATGTCTTGACTCTATTTTCTATTCATTTCACAACACATGGTGGTGAATAAGTGTGACTTTTCATGGAAAACACAAAATTGTTTGGGTGACCCCAAACTTTTGAACGGTAGTGTATCATCGTTACTTTGTCTGTAAAAGCACTGTGTAGAAATTGAGCCTTCGTTAAATTATTTTTTTTCTTTTATTGTTCATTTATTAAAATTTGATTAAGATATTGAAACACGAAAAATCTTTAGAATATATGGAAATCACCACCATTAATAAAGTTTATAAGTCCAGTTTTACCATGTCAACTAATTACATGTTTGGTATTAATTAACTGACGACCTATCCAAAAAAAATATTTTTTTGTATAGCACCAACATATTCCGCAGTGCTTTCTTCTTTCTTTTTTACTTTCCTCTACATATTACTGCGAAAAGAAGCATCTGAAAGACATTTCAAAAGATGTTCTGTTGAACTCCATTGTTGCTGTAATTTAGATATCTTGCTAATAACCAAATACACTAAAAGTTAGACTTAACACCTACAGTATTTTGGTTTGAATTCCACTGATTCAAACACTTCTGAGACATAAAGCAATACAAACTCAGTGTAGTGAATGGAATGGATGAACTAATCAAAAGTGGGACTATTTTGTTCAGAATGAAGACAGTTTAGGGCTCACCTAATAACTAGTTATAAACATATATGAAAGGTTAGTATAGAGATCTCTCTAATTACTTATTTATCCTTAGACGGTACATATATAGACTGGGGGCATCCAATATGTCTATAGAATAATGTTTTGTACATCAACATAAGGTTTGCTTCCTGTGAGTGAGACTATGTGACTCTCCACCAAGAAATGTGGTTAATGGTTAATTTGTTGTAAGATTTTGAAAGGGGCATGGATGCTTATAATATAAAATATAGTTACTAGATTTCTGGGGATGGGTCTTTGATCCAACAATTTATTTTTGGAAACACTGGATCTACGCAGAACATTGAAAATAGTGGGCACCAGATAATATTACTCCCTCCCCAGTCTAACTTCAAATGTTGTCCGGGGACTGGAGATTAGCTTTAACCTTTACTGAAAAGATCAAATCAAATCAAGATGGTCATACAAATTACAAAAAGCTCCAGATGCTAAAAAATGTTATGATGTGAATAGATGGGGAGAGGAAGCTGAAGCTGCAGACAGCTACCAGGCAGGCAGAGAGTAGCACTCAGAATATGGACACATAGTTGAACATACTGGGCTGATGCTTCTTCTGGGGGATCAGCCCCAAAACAGCATCTAGCCCCGCAACAAAAATACAGATTCTATGAATTTTCATCATCGTATGAACGATGGCCAATCATTATTTTTAACCCTTTCCAGTACACTGTCTGACGTCTAAAGACATTCTGATTGAAGGCTGTACATCTCCGATGGCGGAAGGCGTCTGTAAGGGTACCGTATATACCGGCGTATAAGACGACTTTTGAACCCCGAAAAATCTGCTCTGAAGTCGGGGGTCGTCTTATACGCCGGTAATAAGAAAAAAAGTGTAAAAAAAAAAAATCATTACTCACCTCCCCCGGCGTTCTGTCGCGCTCCGGCAGGATGTCGCTCGCTCCTCGTCCCCGATGCAGCATTGCTTTCTGAATGCGGGGCTTGAAATCCCCGCCTCCAGAAAGCTAATACACACGCCGTCAGCCAGTTACAGCCATTCAATGACAGCATTGAATGGCTGTGATTGGCTGAAGGCGCACGTGTGTTAGCAATCACACCCATTCAATGATGTCATTGAATAGTGTGATTGGCTGAAGCCACGTGTGTTTTAGCCAATCACAGCCATTCAATGATGTCATTGAATGGCTGTAACTGGCTGACGGCGTGTGTATTAGCTTTCTGGAGGCGGGGATTTCAAGCCCCGCATTCAGAAAGCAATGCTGCGCCGGGGACGAGGAGCGAGCGACATCCTGCCGGAGCGCGACAGAACGCCGGGGGAGGTGAGTACTGATTTTTTTTTTCTCCACTGTATTACCGGCGTATAAGGTGAAAGTTGGGGGGTCGTCTTATACGCCCCGTCGCCTTATACGCCGGTATATACGGTATTCTTACTGTAGATTACTGGCCCCTCTGTTGTCGGGGGCCTCTCCAGCATGTTCCATACTGCAGTACTGGCTCTAACTGGCAGAAGTAGAAAGCCCCCTAGGAAACCCTGAATTCAAAATTGGATTGAAAAGGGTTAAATCTATGGCCCTCATTAGAATACAGGATTTAGCAGATGATAGATTTATCTTGTCATCTAATTACTCTGCTAAATTCGGAATTTAACCAGCTCTAAACTAATTTAGAAAAAATACCTCTTTAGATTCTTCAGATTCATTCACTTCACAGTGAAAGTTTGTAAAAGCTGGCACAAAGACATAATACGAAATTAAAGGTATCATGTAACTGAATGTCAATGAGAGACTATATCATACATAAATATACTAATTACACCCCCAAAATTGGTGATTAATACTCCCCTATACTCACTATAGATTAATAATGCTAATGGGATGTGTTTAACATCCAGAGCCATAAGCATTAATTGTGGATACAGACTTGCTCAAATCCTTCTGTCTCTTCATTGAATCCCAGACAGCCTCAATGATGTTGAGATCAGGGCTCTGTGGGGCCATATCACCACTTGCAGGACTCCATGTTTGCATTGAAGATAGTGCATAATGACTTTGGCTGTATGTTTGGGGTCGTTGTCCTGCTGCAGAATAAATGTGGAGCCAATCAGGTGACACCCTGATGATTTTGTGCGATGTATAAGTATCTGCCTGTATTTCTCAGCATTGAGTACACCAGTAATCCTCACTAAATCCTCGACTGAATTTGCTGAAATGCAGCCCAAAACTTGCACGGAACTCCCACCATGCTTCACCACTGTCAGCAGACACTCATTATTGTTCTATTACAACTAAATATTTCAATTTTGACTCATGAGTCCAGAGGACCTGCAGACATGTTTCTGCATCCCAGTTCCTATGTTTTCATGCATAATAGAGTTCCTTGGCATTATTTCTAAATAGAAGGTATGTTTTTTTTAGCCACAACTCTTCCATGAAGGCCATTTTTGGCCAAACTTTTTAGAACAGTAGATTGGTGTACCTGGGTCCCAACAGTTTCTGTCAGTTCTAAGCGGATGGCACTACTGGACATCTTCCGATTTGGAAGGGAAGAAAGCATGATGTGTCTTTTATCTGCTGCACTAAATTTCTTTGGCTGACCACTACATCTACGGTCATTAACATTGCTCATTTCTCTGTCCTTCTTCAAAAGAGCTTGGACAGCACATCTTGTAACCTTAGTCTGCTTTGAAATCTTTGCTTGCGAGACATCTTGCTGATGCAGTATAACTACCTTGTGTCTTGTCGCTGTGTTGAGCTTTGCCATGGTGTATGACCTGGGACACACAACCTGACATTTGTAGCAGAGTTTGGCTGTTCCTTACCCAGTTTCAAGCCTACTATACAGCTGTTTCAATTAATGATTGTATTTCAAGCTACATATGAAAATAATAATGATTATCACTAGAGATGAGCGAGCGTACTCGATAAGGCAAATTACTCAAGCGAGTATTGCCATTTTCGAGTACATGCCCGCTCGTCCCAAAAGATTCGGGGGCCGGTGGGGATAAACGTGTAGGAACGGGAGGGGGAGGGGGGTGGAATCTCTCTCTCTCCCCCCGGCTCTCCATGCTGACTCCTGCAACTCACCGCTCACCCCCATCGGCCCCCGAATCTTTTGGGACGAGCGGGCATGTACTTGAAAATGCCAATACTCGCTCGAGTAATTTGCCTTAGCGAGTGTAATTATCACCTGTTTGGTATAATTGGTTAATCATACACCTGACTATAATCTTACAAAATCCCAGACCTTGTACAAATGTACCTAGAAGAATTGATGCTGTTCTGAAGGCAACGCTTCTACTTTTGAAAACATTCTTACTTTGCAGGTTTTTTCCACTCCTGTCTGAAACATTTGCTCAGTATTATGTGTATATATATATATATATATATATATATATATATATATATATATAGACACATTTGCTCAGTATTATGTGTGTGTATATATATATATATATATATATATATATATATATATATATATATAGACACATTTGCTCAGTATTATGTATATATATATATATATATATAGACACATTTGCTACCTAAGATTTAATGAGCCTTTTTAGTTATTCCTTATCTATGCTATTGTATGTTCACAAATGCAGCTTTTTCTAATTATTTACCTTTTTCACATATGCCATGAAATTTTAGGGTTCTTCAAATTATGATAATTCAGGATATACTCTTATTAGTACTATAATTGAAGGAGCTCATAAAATATTTAAAACTTTAAAGAAAAGTGCCCATTTTCCCAACACAGAATAATGAAGCAAAATTGACAGCCTGTTCAAAGTCTAAATAAAGAATTCCTGCAGCATTCAGACACGGCATGGAACAATCCATTCAAATTACCAGGAGAAGCTTAGAGTGTCTGTCCTGTGTCTGTTATTCTTAGATTAGTTCATAGTAATTGCCTATGGGGTCTCACTAAATCATACTTGCACAAAGCAAATTCAGCCCTACACTTCTCTCCATGCTGTGAATGTACAGTCCTTCTGCATATATATCTCATTTATGTGACACCAGTGCAACCTGAATGAAGATATGTCACTAGCTTCTAATGAGCAATCACTATTTACTTATCTTATTGCTTTTGTGTCAAAATGTACATGGGCTGTGGAAGACATCGTTAGCAATCAATGACACTGGTGTGAAGTGAGACATGAAACAATATGGTAATGTACAAATTAACAGGCATCTGTTTAAAAAATATATAATATATCTATATTTATACACAACTTTTTGGTAGAATCCTTAGGTACATACTAGCTATATTTATGTAATAGGGAAAGTAATGGCATGCAGTTGCTGTATTTACCTTTAACCATCATCATCAGACATCAATGCCTGTAAAATGAAAACATTAATTACTAACAACATTACCAAGGGAACAATATGGCTCAGTGGTTAGCGCTGCTGCCTTGCAGCACTGGGGTATTGGATTCCGATTCGAACAAGGGCAACATCTGGAGTTTGTATGTTCTCCCCCTATTTGTGTGGGTTTCCTCCCACACTCCCAGATAATAGGTGAATTTAGATTGCAAGCCCCAATGGAGACAGGGAATTGATGTAAGCTCTGTACAGTGCTGTGGAATATATAAAAGCTATATAAATTAGTAAAATTTTAAAAAAAGGATTCCATTCGGCATAGATGTAGCTAGCAAAAAGGCAGTATTACCAGCAAAATCTTTTGGCCATTAGTAGAGATTAGCGAGCGTACTCGCTAAGGCAAACTACTCGAGCGAGTAGTGTCTTATGCGAGTACCTGCCCGCTCGTCTCTAAAGATTCAGGTGCCGGCGGGGGGCGGGGAGTGGCAGGGGAGAGCGGGGAGGAGCTGGGGGGAGATCTCACTCTCCCCCCCCCCCCCCCCGCTCCTCCCTGCTCACTCCAGCAACTTACCGCTCTCCCCCGCCGGCACACAAATCTTTAGAGACGAGCGGGCAGGTACTCGCATAAGGCACTACTTGCTCAAGTAGTTTGCCTTAGCAAGTAAGCTCGCTCATCTCTAGCCATTAGTCATCGTGGGTTTATGCAGCTTTGAACCATTCCCTGAAAGTAACTAAACAGTAAGCATCCATCAATGAAAACATAAATAGTGTAGTACAATGAAGCTAGAGATAAACTATAATTAGCAGGAGGCATTTCACATCTTACTAATATGGGTCACCTTTTTATAGATACATTGTGACATAACCATAGCTTATTGTTCGTGTGGCTGAATAGCAGGTTCAGACTGTGTTTAGTTACCTTCAAGTGAAGCACAACTTGCATCTATGACCGAGCTCTTATGGAAGATTTTCATTTCAATAGAGGATGAAAAAATACCTGCATTTGAATGTTATACCTGCATAGTAGATACAAGAAAATCAGTAGTGGGATTCAAATCTTTAACAACAGGACCTCCGAAATTACCCCTAAACTAATACTCAAAACAATTACAATATTTCAAATATATTTTCTGTTAATGTAATTAGTAATATTAATATGAGGTTCATTTAATAAAAAACAGTACCCAAACCAGGGTGTTGTTATTTCACAAACAAGAATGCTGCCACCCATCATCCCTCTGCAGACCATACAGCTATTACAATATTAATCAGACACAGTCAGCATCAGCATAAACATAGAAAATAGAAGTGATGTTAGGGTGTCTTTATGGCATTTTATTGTCCAAAACAAACATACAAAGATTTGCAACATTTCAGTTCCTATGCGACTTAAAGGGTTTGTGCCGCGGCAGCAAGTGGGTCTACACACTTCTGTATGGCCATATTAATGCACTTTGTAATGTACATTGTGCATTAATTATGAGCCATACAGAAGTTATAAGAAGTTTTTCACTTACCTGCTCCGTTGCTAGCGTCCTCGTTTCCATGGAGCCCGCCTAATTTTCGGCGTCTAGTGGCCAAATTAGCCGAGCTTGCGCAGTCCGGGTCTTCTTCTTTTCTCAATGGGGCCGCTCGTGCAGGATGCCGGCTCCGTGTAGCTCCGCCCCGTCACGTGCCGATTCCAGCCAATCAGGAGGCTGGAATCGGCAATGGACCGCACAGAAGCCCTGCGGTCCACCGAGGGAGAAGATCCCGGCGGCCATCTTCAGCAGGTAAGTAAGAAGTCACCGGAGCGCGGGGATTAAGGTAAGCGCTGTGCGGTGTTCTTTTTTAACCCCTGCAACGGGGTTGTCTCGCGCCGAACGGGGGGGGGGGGGGGGGGGGGTGTTGAAAAAAAAAAAAAACCGTTTCGGCGCGGGACAACCCCTTTAAGTAAGCATAGGATCTGAGCTAATTAAAGTTGAATTGTTGCATATATTTTTTTTCTTTTGGCAAAATAAAAATACCGTATGGAGATTCTGACATTGCTTTAGTTTTTTTATTCAGCTTTGATGCTAGGGTAGATCAACCAAGCTGGATGGTCTGCTGCTTTGCATTGGAGAGCTGAGAGGGAACATATGACGCTGTTTCCATACTCATAGTTGTATAAACATTTAAACTCATGGCCTTATATGTGACATATTCTCTGATTAGAGTTAATCTCGTTATTTTCTTTTCCATCTGGCCCAGACTATCATGACAACTTCTGTCTGATTCAATGTGTCTCTTCAGAGGTTGCTCCAACTCTTCATTTTTAAATTTCCTTAACCACTATATTTAAACAAAAATTGAATAGGGCCACACACAGTGCCACCTCAATATAATAGCACCACACACTGTGCTCTTGAATAAAACTATGGCTAACACTATTTCTCCTGAAAATACATTATAACACTCATTTTTCCCTTACATACTAGTGCTTTACACTGTGCCCCTTAAATAAAACACTGTGTCCCCTGAAAATAATTATCTTGCACAGTATGACCCTGAACAGTGCCCCTGTGTATAGTAGTGCCATAAACTATGCTACTCTGAAAATAGTAATGCAACACACCGTTCTACCCCATAAAAATATATGCATAAATCCTGAAAGATAATTGCTCTCTATAGTGACTCTAAAAGATAAATGCCATGCATAGAGTACATAAATAGTGATAGTACCCCTGTATTATACCCTCAAAAATGAAGTGCCATCAGCTGCTTTCAATAATTCAGTGATGCAGCCCAGGCCCCTTCTGGCCAGTCCTGGCTGCTAAGGAATGACATCATTATGTCACTTGTATCACAGAGTGGCACCGAATAACAGTACAGGGGAGCCTAGCGGGGCTTCCTTGCACCCTTCTGCACCATTACCATGCTCAATTGTATCCAGATCCTAAGAAGGTAGATGCAATTTAAACCGGGGGGAACTGGGTCAGCATCCTGCTTTGTCCGTCATGCAATGTCTACGCACTTAATCAAGAACACTATTGGGAAAAATGAGCTCCTTCAGCTTTAGACCTAAAGTAATAGGATAAAAGGGGTGGACATTTATTTTAAGGCACTGACCAGTAAATATCTGTTGGGTTTGTAGTAAAGGAAATATGAGCTGATGCAGAAGACATGGAAGATTTCATAGTTGGGTATTTTTCTATATTTATATACAAGTATTTTTATTTTGGATCGATTTACCTTACTGGTTTCTTTTTCAGTTTCATGTATTTCGAATGTATTATCCATAAGGATAAACAAGCATGTGATTAGATTTCTCTTCATTGTGACTACTTATACTTTAATATTTAGTTTTCAGATTTATAATGCATTAAATAAAACATACTGCCAACATCCTGATTGAGGTAGAATCTAAATACACATGGTTACCATGTCTGTTGTGAAAATTGCAGATCTAGAAATACTAATATTGCCTATTTTATTAGTAAGGTTCATTTTCATTTAGTCATACACTCAAACAGTATGTTTCATTTTGGAGAACTGTATATGATACAGCATATGATTGCAAACACCATGTTATGCATGAGACATCCTCTGCTTTCACCCCCTGAACACATTGTTGCACATTGTTATAATAAGATGAACTCATATAATGACCACGTTAGATACATTATGTTTGCAGGATACAAAGCAGGCAAGAACATAGCATGTTTTATCACAATCACGTTATTCTGTAATTATTAACAGGACACAGAGTCCTCTAGTGGCACACAAGTGGCACTAGAATAGATTTGCTGCAACGCCAGAGCTGATCTGCTCTTTGTATTTTTCCAATAACTCTATTTATTTTTATGCTATATGTATGCATTAAGCATTAGCAGATGATTTCTTGTAAAACAGAAGATAGAATGAACACAAATCAAAGTGGTTCTTTTCAAACTGCTCTATTTCTACAGCCAGTTGCACAACAAATTGATGAGCTCAATACTCAAGACAAAATGATATGATGGAATGGTATCATATTGACAAGTAAAGCTGCGTAGTGGTGATCTAGAAAATAGAATAGCTCAGTTATCATGGTACTTGCTAATATTCTTTGTTTAATTCCTCACCAATTTCATCATTTCTGTTTGGTCTTGGTGAATAGAGACATTTTGCTTTGCATTTGGAGGTTGAAAACCTGACCTTTTTTAGTTCTGCTCAGAGCTGAGAACTTGTTACAAAGTAACAGCTTAAGGGCTCTTTCACACGAGCATATATTGGCTGCCGTTTTCACGGCTGGCTGATATACGCTACCATCTGATACATTGGATTCCAATGCATCAGTTCAGATGGGCGTATTCCCACAACGTAAAAGTGCCTGGCTGGCCAATATAGCATCGGGCGTTTTTTACACCAGGCAGGAAAATAGTCCTGGAACTATCTTTCTGGCCCAAAATACGTCAGCAGCTGCATAGACTCCTATAGGAGCCTATGACAGCTGCTGGAGAAGGGAGGTGGGAGGGAGTTTAGTAGCATGAATGCTAAATTCCCTCCTCCTTCTCTCCTCCTTTCCGCCCCTTGCTGGCTCTCTGCAGGGGGAGGAGAAGGCACAGGGGGGGGGAGCTAGTTGCTAATCTCCCGCCCCTCCCTGCCCCCTCCCATTGCAAACAGCCGGCAAGGGGTGGAGAGGAGACGGGAGCTTAGCACACTTACTCCCACCCCGTACCGTCTTCTCCCCCTGCAGAGAGTCGGCAAGGGGGAGGGAAGAGGGAGACGGCATTGTGGGCTCGGCGTATATGCTAGGTTGTGATGAATATGAATTCATTTAGGCAAATAAGTAAATAATGTGATCCCTGCTCAAGTGAATGCTTTGATGAGAGAAAACTTTAAGGAACTCAAGGATCAATTCATTTGTGACCAATGTGTATAAGTACAAACGTTTGCTTTATTTGTGGTGTATTGAAATTAGTGAGCTGTAGTGTACCTTCAATCATTTATAAATGCTCATCTTTTATAGAGGGTCATTATTAGAATATTAAAGTGGCCACTGTCCGGTTAGTAGACATAAAACCTGTGCTATAATGGAGAACAAACGCAGTAGCATGTGTTGCATCAGGACACAGGGAATGTGCGCTGAGTGACATTCTCATCGTCGGTCACCTGCAGATGTAAAATAACCTTTAGTGTTACCTGACTAAAGTTTACAAAATATTTCCACTGTTCTGCTAAGGGTGGTTTCACAACTGCATCAGTACTTCCAGACGGAGGTTCCTTCACAGATGTGGCTGAAGATTACAGAAGAAAAAGCGCAGGAGGCAGCACTTTTTCTACAGCCCAAAAGCTGGCCAGTTGGGTGGAAAGCAGGCGGTCCACATTATAGTCAATGGGGTCCACCAGGCGCTCTTTGGTTCCATCCAGAGGGAGCAGGAAAGCGGAATTCCCAGCACAGGTGTGAAAGCACCCTAAGTTGGTATCGCACTTGCTATATCTTTCATATGTACAGTTTACAATGTATAGATGTCATTGCTATATTTCTTCATACAAAAGACTCTCAATCATAAATGTTTATTTCAAAAAATGGACGTTACCTATAATCCATCAGTTATATTTGCAGTCATGTTTTGCAATATGTTTTCATAATGTCAGATATCTCCTGGTGTCCTGTCTTTCAGAAATTATGCAGGGAGTAGATAACATGGATTGCATTTCGGTGATTTTACATGGTAACTCATAGTTCATAAGCCAAAAGGAATCCTTTTGTGTTTTTATATTAGCTCCTTGTATTGAGAAGATGACAACTGCCAAACTACATAAGCATAACTGTTCATTTTACAGCACCTGCATAACTACTCCAACCCAGCATTATAACTCATCATTAACATGTATCAGCTCTCAGAGTTCACTGTGTGTTTCCTTGCCAGTATGAAAATGATAAATGATACATATGCTCCCATCATTTGCGTTTAAAGTCCACACATCAGGTAATTTGTTTTACATAATAGGAGCACATTATATACTTTATGTTTTTATGCAAGTCAAGGCTATTCATTGTACAGTAAAATGTTCTCTAACTTTCTAAAATACTGAGCTTTTATTTCCTCACAACTATACTAAAACTTTTTTTTATTTACTGTACATAAAACTAGGTGAATTCCTCAACTGTTCAACTATTTACCTTTCTAGCACTTTTCTGAAGCCTTTAAAGGGATTGTTTGGAACTTTTGCATTCGATGACCTGTTCTCAGGATAAGTCATCATTAGTTGATCGGTGGGGGTCCACCACTCAGGACCCCCACTGATCAGCCGATCGCCAGGCCTACTGTTAGTGGAAGCAGAAAGCACTGTCAACATTCCATCTACAGCAGGGGTGTCAAACTCATTTTCACCGGGGGCCACATCAGGTTTTTGGTGAACTTCAAAGGGCCGATTATAAGACAGTACAGTAAGGGCCTGTTCACACCAGCGTATTTGCGTACATAATATGCAGAGAACAGAAGCCATTGATGTCAGAGTTCATTCACATGATGTATATTCTCACACAGCATGACCTATTTTGTTTCAAACTACGCACCCCAATAGGCCCTTGAAGTGAATGGGCCGCGCAAATACGTGGTGAATGCGCAGGAAGCCTATGTATTCAATGCATATTTGCGCACCATCTCAGGGGCCCATCTGCGTTCTTTTCTGCGTGCCCAAATACGCAGGCATAAGCGATTTTCGATTGCGCAAATACGTAGCGTATTTGTGCGACCGAAATGCAATTACGCCCGTGTGAACGAGCCCTAATAGTGACCCCCATAGTGGTCGCAGTAGTAATAGTGACTCTGATAGTGGCCCCAGTAAAAATATTGACCCCCACAGTAGACCAGTTAGTAATAGCGATCCCCACAGTGGCCCCAGTAGTAATAGCGACCCCTACAGTAATATTACTCCCTCCCAGCAGCAATATTACCCACTCCCAGCAACAATATTAACCCCCCCACACAGCAACATTAACCCCCACCAGCAATATTAACCCCTCCCCCTGCACCAATATTAACCCCCTCCCAGCAACAGTATTAACCCCCACCCACCCAGCAGCAATATTAACACAGCCCCCCCTCCTCCCCTTCCCAACCCGGCAGCAATATTAACCCCCTGCCAGCAACAATATTAACCCCCTCCCAGCAGCAATATTAACCCCCACCAGCAATATTACCACCCCACCCGACCCCCGCAGCAATATTAACCCCCTGCCAGCAACAATATTCACCCCCACCAGCAATATTACCACCCCACCCGACCCCCGCAGCAATATTAACCCCCTGCCAGCAACAATTTAACCCCCCCCCCCCCAACACACCAGCAATATTAACTCCCTCAGCCCCGTCAGCAATCAGCATTATTAACCTTCTCCCAGCAACAACAATATTAACCCTCACCCCCCAGCAGCAATATTAACTTCCCCCTTCCCCAGCCATGTGCTTACCTCCACGATCCGAGGAGGAACGGTGCTGAGCCCGGGTGGCATATGAACTTTTCCCACAAGACTTCTGCACTATTGAGCAATTCCAGCAACCTGATTGGTTGTTTGGGGAATCAGCCAACCCAGACAACCAATCAGGTTGCTGGAATTGCTGACTAGTGCAGAAGTCTTGTGGAAAAAGTTCATATGCGTCCGGGTGTGCACTGACATCAGTGAGCAGCAGGGCACGCTTCCTCCCTGAGTCCTCTCCTGCGGAACTGAAGAGCAGGGGACTCAGGGGAGAAGGGATCAGCGCTGTCAGTGTGATTACCAGCGGGGAGCTGCGGCACCCCAGCTGGTAATCACTACAGTGGTGAGCGGCCGTCGGCACGCCGCGGGCCACATAACACAAGGCAGCGGGCCGGATTCGGCCCGCGGGCCTTGTGTTTGACACATGTGATCTACAGGAACAGCCCCCATTGAATTTAATGGGAGCTGGCTTTGCCTCCAATGCCAACCTTGGCCCTGCAATACAAATAGCACTATTTGCTTCCAATGCTGTCAGCTCTGACATTGGGTCCAGCAATCGGCTGATTGCTAGAGTTCCCGAACCCCACATGATCAACAGTTTCATGACCTATCCTGAGAATAGATCATCAATAGAAAAGTCTGGAACAACCGGTTTAAGTTGTTTTTTTTTGCCTTTGTCTGGATCAACATTGGGGGTAATGAGCTGAATTGGATGGACATATGTCTTTTTTCAGCCTTACATACTATGTTACTATGTTTACTCTGGAACCGTTTCTCATCTTGAGGATGGGTCAGCTTGCTTCTCTGCCTGTTTCTAGTCATGTACAGTATGTCCCCTGCTTGCAAACGTTTGAGTTACGGACTTTGTTAGATACGAACAAGCCTGTCTGTAAGTATGATATAATGCTAAAGCATTACAGTATATCATACTGTACCGCGTGCCATGGCAACTGCACTGCAACCTGCGATCTTATTGCAGGAGGCTGTACGGGACCTGAAGGCCAGGTGCATGTTGTTTCTTACAGCCTGCACCTGCCTGTAACAGCTCCAATAAACCGCACCGCTCATCGCAGCTGTTAACCCTTTAAATTCCGCTGTCAACTGTGATATTTAAAAACTTAACAGCTCCGATGAGCAGCTGCGGCTTATCGGAGCTGTTGCAGGCAGGTGCAGGCTGTAAGAAACAATCTGCACCTGACGTTCGGGATCCCGTACAGTTTTCTGCAATAAAATCGCAGGTTCTCGTGCAATTGCCATGGCAGCCGGGGGCCTTCTGAAAGGCCCCAGTGCTGCCTCTGCAGAGTGCCTATCAAGCCAAGTGCCTGAGGCTAATTATACAAATGGATATATAGTTACGGTGGGGAGGTTAAAATGGAATGACTCCTTTTTAACCTCCACACAGTAACTATATATCCATTTGTGCAATATATAGTCGTAATATTTCCCTTTTGTCCCCCATATGGCAGTGGTCCTCTTGTGCCCCCCCCCTACAGCAATCTTAGGCCTTAGTCAGGCGTTTTTTCCCACGATTTGTGGATCGCATGACGGATGCGCATCCGCAAATCGCGTGACCGGGGCCGAAAAATCGCCCGAAAATACTGCTCCTAGCCGCGTTTCAACGAAACGGGCCGGAGCTGTCCAGCGCATTGAATTCAATGGAGCCGGCAATACAGCTGGCTCCATTGAAAGCAATACGCTGTGGGCGATCTCACGATGAATTTTCGGGAAGGGCTTAAATATATAAGCCCTTCCCGGAAATGAATCCAGAAATGTGTAAAAACAAAAAAAATATGTATACTCACCTTGTCCCGGCAGACGAAGTTCAGCCGCGGCCGGCGGCAGTTCTCCTGAACTGCTCAGAGAATGAGCTGCCTCTGATTGGTCACAGCCTGACCAATCAGAGGCAGCTCTCACTCACACCCATTCATGAATTTATGAATGGGTGTGAGTGAGAGCTGCCCCTGATTGGTCCCTGCGCTGAGCCAATCAGAGGCAGCACTCACTCACCCATTCATGAATTCATGAATGGGTGAGAGTGAGAGCTGCCTCTGATTGGTCAGGCTGTGACCAATCAGAGGCAGCTCATTCAGCAGGCGGGGATTTTAAATCCCCGGCTGCTGAATACTACTCAGAGCAGTTCAGGAGAACTGCCGCCGGCCGCGGCTGAACTCTGTCTGCCGGGACCAGGTGAGTATATATATTTTTTTTGTTTTTACACATTATTGGATGAATTTCAGGGAAGGGCTTATATATTTAAGCCCTTCTCGAAAACTCATCCCGCGATCGCCGGCAGCCCATTGCTTACAATGGAGCCGGCTGTAATGCCGGCTCCATTGAATTCAATGGGCAAACATCGTTCTTGTCTGCCACAGCTGTTACAGCTGTGGCAGAGGAGAATGATTTGTCTACTATATGTTCTCAATGGGGTCGGCACTGCTGCCGCCGGCCCCATTGAGCGCATATAGAGAAGAGAACAGGAATCGCAGATCGCAGATAGGTGCGATCTGCGATTTCTGTTCTATAATTTATCAGACGAGCGCATAAAAAGCGCTCATGTGTCCGATACCATTGCAAAGCAATGGTTTTATAAAATCGCCGGACGCATGCGCATGCGCAAATTGCGCGAAAAAACGCCCGTCTGACTGAGCCCTTAGTAATATCTTAAGTTTACGCCCCTATTAATATTGCCCTCTTTGCACCAATAAAAATAAAAAAGACTTCAAGTTTGCCTAATCCCATTTACAGGACAGGCAGACTCTTCCCATTGCCTGTCGACTGTCACAAGGAAAGAGCAATGCAATAATGTAATTGTGCTGCCTGCAACAGAATCTTAATGTTTTCTATGTGCCCATGTAAGTGGTTGGGGCATGGAGCTAATGGCTCAGTGATTTACCATATGAAAAATAATGAAAATAAAGGCATGGGATAGGGAATTTATCTATCTATCTAAATATATATGTATGTAGTAAAGACACACACACACACACACAAAAGAGCAAAGCCATTTTGTGATTAATTTGCATTTAAAAGAATAAAGGCCCATTTAGACACAACAATTATCGCTCAAAATTCGCTTAAAAGCCTTCTTTTGAGAGCTAATCGTTGCGTGTAAATGTGCCCATCTGAGGATGGTCCTCAGTTCGGCTTCAAATCTGTCATTGAGCAGAACAGCTGATTAGTAGGACCGCACGCTGTGTTCTTCCTGGGAGCGCTGATAATAGCTGATTGCATTGTATAAGCTATTCTCCTCTGTCAGCCCCGCCAGAACAAAAGGAATTTATTCAGAGAACAATGGGCGGTCCACAGAATAAATTCATTTCCTGGTGACTCACACTCTACTAATAGGCATTAGTACTAGAGATGAGCGAATATACTCATTTCGAGTAATTACTTGATCGAGCACCGCGATTTTTGAGTACTTCCATACTCAGGGGAAAAGATTCGGGGGGCGCCGGGGGGCATGGCGGAGCAGGGGGTACCAGTGGGGAACAGGGGGGAGCCCTCTCTCTCTCCCTCTCCCCCCCACTCCCCGCTGCAACCCCCCACTCACCCACGGCACCCACCGAATCTTTTCGCCCGAGTACGGAAGTACTCGAAAATCACGGCGCTCGGGCGAAAAAGGGGCGTGGCCAAGTAGGTTCGCTCATCTCTAATTTGTAATAATTAGTAGATTATGCAAAATGATCATCGCTCAAAAGCCATCTTTTGAGCGATCATCTTTGTGTCTAAATGGGCCTTAACAGAACAGAATGAGGTTGCAGAGTAATCCTTAATTAGTCCATAGATAAGAGTATGAGAGTTTTTTGTCTTCAAATTGATGTTCGTTTAGAAGTCTTGTGCTCCTGCTACTGACGACTATTGGCTAACATGATACCAAACTTTTTTGTTTTTTAAATCACCATTTCAAACACCACTTTTTTACCAATAAAGGTACTACCTCTTCTGTCAATGTGAAGAGATGCAGAGAAGAGCCATCTTCAGAAAGTCATACTCTACTTTGAAAAAGTTCTGTTCGTGCATGGGTGTAGCTGGGGGCGCAGGCGGAGCTTCTGCCCCGGGCACTCGGTTAGGGATCTTTCATACAGGATGGAATATTCTACAACAGTGTCATCCTGAATTTCTGTACTAAAATCTGCATGTTAGGAGTGCGACTTTTGGTGTTGAATATTCTGCAGGAGTTCATATTCCACAATGCTGTTGCGGAATAATCCATCCGGCATGAAAGGTCCCTTAGCTTAATACAAGGCAGCACCTGAAAGATCTCATTGGAACAGACAGGAGGGGTAGGAGCAGGAGGAAGTTTAACAGCGGGGTTCCAGGAAGCATCTTCTCTAGTATTCTCAGACTGGCAGAACCAGGCTACTACTGTGGGGGTCCCACAGTAAATATTTGCTCTGGGTGTAAGAAAGGCTGGCTAGCTATAGCTCTGCATGGCACATAGGCTTTATTACCATATGTGTTGGAGTTTCTTTCAGCTGATTTGGTGTGGATTTGGCATGAAATACCAGAGGACAAATAGATGAACCCCTTTATAGTCAACAAGATGTCATTCGATTCCACCGTAGAACTGACCTGTTCCCTGCAGGGATAACATTTTCCTGTTTCCATGTTGAAACAGGAAAACAGAAACCCATGGCACAGATGTGAATAAAGCCTTAGAAGGTAAACCTGTCAATTAGTGGATCTCCTCTAATCAGGATAATTCAGATATTTATGGGCATCTTTTAGAAGCCCTTATTTCAATCTGTAATGTTTCATGGCTAGCGATGAGTAAACTTTTCAAAAGATCGGTCCGATCAGTTTGTAGAATTTAGGCAAAAAGTTTGTTTCAGTACGAATTTGTTTGAACTGAACCCAAACTTTACCAATACCCCTAAAAGTGGTATATAATACTAAGAGCCATAAAATCTCTGTACTACACTCTTAGATCACCTATAAGTGTAAGTACTTTTCATCTGTTTTGAACACAAAGTTAATGTCAATGGGTATGGCAACATGTATGGTTATGTTTATACAGATGGTAACTAACCCGATGGCAACTAACAGTTTAATTAAAAATATACTGCGCTAGAGGATTTTTTATGCTTTTGAAATTAAAAAAGGTCCAAAGATTAACCCTTTTTGGTGGCAGATGCTTACCGGTATTTATACCTACACGGTGGTAACGGAAGAAGCAATGGCTTTTTCAAAGAGATCCAAAAATTATCCCTTTTTAAGAGTAGCAACATGTTTTGAACTTGGAAGGTGCAGATAAAGCAATGGATTTCTATAAGCTGTCCAAAAAATTATCCCATTTTGGAGAATAATGACAGGATTGTCGTCTTAGAAAGTGAAGAAGAAATGTTTTTTTTTACAAATGAAAGGGGAAAAAGATTGTTCTTTCTTTTGGCATCACCTGGTTTATCAGTGGTTGTATAGGCCTGGTAGTAGCAGCAGTAGGGGTAGTGTTAGAAGTAGCTGCATCAGCAAAGGCACAGTATTAAACAAAGGGCAGGAGATCTTTTGTTATATAGGCCTGGTAGCAGGTGTGGTGGACTACTGGTAATAGCGAGTTAACAGCATCAATGGCAGATCTAGTCAGTGTAATCAGTCACACAAGTTTTAAAACCCTCACCAATCCAGGCAGCTACATGTTGGAGCGGTAGCACTGGCAGAGGTGGTGGGGCGTTGACTCAGTGGGGAGCAGAAAGTGGCCCCCAGGTCAGACATGCTTCCTGTAGGTGTTTGCAGTTTGAAAGCCATAGCTTCTCTTGATAATAAGCCAATTTTTGTTCCAACTCAGAAGGTGGAAACAATTCCCACATTTTGGTTTTATACCAAGGGTCTTGAATTGTGGCTATCCAGTACTCTTCCCTTTGATTCATGCTAACACTACAGCTGTGAGAATGCAAGCAACAGTGCATGCAGTTTGCCATCCTTGCCAGTGTTTCTGAGGGCGGGGTTGGTTCCTACTCTACCCAATACGGTCATGGTTGTTGATCATCGTTGTCATCAGCCCTGTTATCACAATGGGTGTCTACCTTGTCATGTGATACCTCCTGCTTCTCCTTTCTGTTATGTGGCATACACCATTTTAGTGGGTTTGGCTGAGACGAACTGCTTGAGGTTTGGGTTCACTCCAAACTGAATGTTTAGCAAACTTTGACTTGAAATAGGGTTTGACTGGTTCAGTTTGCTCAACATTACTCACGTGCAATGGCTTTTAAGTCACACTGAATTTGCTTCTTACCATGCATAACACATTGTAGTAAAAATATGTAATCTAGAAGAGGATATAAATAACTTATGTGAACAACATAATTATTAGGGATTTTAGATGTCTTTTTAAGTCCATTGTTTTATATTGTGAAGGGTACAGTATGGGATTTAGCTATGTGTAGATATTAATACACGTCATTTCATTTTCTACATCATCACAACAATTGAATTTGGCCATATTAATTTCCAAAGTTCAGAACTCTTTTTTTAACATTGTAATTTCGATTTGACCCCTGGAGTATCCTTAATGCTTTTAAACTTAAAGCATTTTTAGCAGTTTTATGTTTTTCCCCTTCTTATAGCTGCAGGCAGTGAAATTTGAACATGTGTGGAATTTTGTATTTTACACTCCTATGGGAGCATCAGAGACACTGCTGTCAGGGACCATGAATCATGTTAATACATAGCAACCTCTACAGCTGTTTAAATGTCTACCATAATATGATGATTTTAAACCCACATTAGAGCATGTTACATATACTTTACATCAGAAATTCTGTACAAAACTAATTAAAAGAAAGAGCTAGAAAATCAGACAGCTATTAAATGTACAGTCTGTTGTAAAGCACCTTTTTACTGTTTTGTATGAAAGCATGCTATTTCTTTGTATACACCTTTACAATGCTTGTTCCATTTGCCGTATATGTAAAGATATATTTGAGTTCCATTTATCATTTAGTACTTTTTTGCAACATTATTGCTCATTCAATTAAAGCAACATTTAATGAAGGTTGTGATCTGGTCTTATGGGGCGGACGGAGTGGAACTGCTACTTCGGCAACAAGCAAACGGTAGTCTGTGTTTGCTGGAGCTTCTGCCCCGCGGCATACTTAACACGATTTGACAGAATTGCGATGACAAATGAGTATATGGTCCAGCTCCTCTTTTGTATATCCATCTTTTGTAAACCTATGAATGCTACATCTCTGGAACCAGGACCCTGCCACTGCGAGTCCCATTGAGGCATAGAATGACAGCATCCGGTATAAATTGTCGTTGGTTGAGCCTTTGTCTTCATAGCCAGGAGTCCGGGGACCTGGATTTGCATTCAGGTCGCCGAGCACTATGAGTACATCGTGTGGAGGGACGGACTGCACGGTGGCGGTGAGCTGGTCATAAAAGGCATCTTTGTTTGCAGCTGTGTGTTCTTCAGTTGGTGCATATGCCACAATGATGGACATGTGGCCGTAGCAATGAACAAACCTGGCATACACAGACGCGGAGAGATTGGATGCCACATAACCATGGACTGATTTATGGGAGGGAGAAGGATCAGTGCCACTCCCTGGGTGTGGTCTGAGGTACCGGAGTGTAATATGGTGGCACCATTAACCTTGCGCTGGTCATGATGCAGTAGATGAGCTTCAGTGATGCCGGCAACAGTGATGTTATATCTAGCCAGTTTGTTGATGAGTGCCACCTGGAAACCAGTAGCGTTGAAAGTAAGGACATTCCATGTGGTAAAGTGGGTGACTGAACGCAAGTCAGTTTTCAAGACCCGGTGATCAACCTTCATCCAGAAAGGGCCATCCCGAATTGTGCTTTTGGATCTTTCCTTCAAGCGTGCACTGTGAGGTGCTGGTTCGCAATGGGAACGCTGGTTATCAGGGGCTCTAACCCTGGTGCTTGAAGTGCTAGCTATTGTTTTTGGATCGGGAGTCCCTGGATACTTCAATGCTTTGGGACAGGGGGCGATGGGAAGCGCAGTAATAAGGCCTATTTCACAAGTGTATTGGTATTAGGCCCTTCACTGTTGCATGCTGTTGCCGTTTGCCTCGGCTAGGAAGTGTATCCGCCTTCAGCAAGGAAGGAACTGCTGCTGCCCAGCCTTCACCAGAGCCTTTTTAGCCAGCAGTATTTGAGGTTCCTGACAGGCCTTCACGGCTACCGTAGAGGACACCGTACTTCACCCTGTCAGGCAGTCCCCTACTTGACTGTTGCCCATCTTCCACAATGAGGACGTGAGGTTGGACGTTGATGCCCTGAGGGAAAATCCAGCACTTGAACGTCAATACAACAGTGCAATCGAGAACTGGTTCCACGTTCTGGGCAATCTCCCAGATGAACCAGAGGCAGCTTGAAATGTCACAAGAGATGCAATCTGTGAAGCCGCAAAGACTGTTCTCGGATACCAGTGTCCCCGTAGGCAGCCCTGGCTAACGAATGATACTATGCAGGTCCTTGAAGCGAAGGCGAAAGCCAGCCTTAAAAATGACCAAGCGGAATATAAGAGGCTGAAGGGCGTGTTCCGGGCAAAGGCCAAGAAAGACAGGGAGCGATACTATAATGCTCTGGCTGATAAAGCTGAGGAGGGTCCGAAGTCAAACAATTTAAGAGCAGCGTACAAAGCAGTTGCCAGAATCCGAGGATCCTCAGGGACCAGCTGGCATACACCAATCCTCAAATCCAATCGCAGTCCTTGTACCAACTATGACGAGACACTACAACGCTGGCGTGAACATTTCTCACCTGCCCTAAACCATCCACCAGTTAATCCATGCCATGACCTCGATGACCTCGCATCCATTGCTGCGGACAACCATTCTGTGCCTACGGATGCTCCGTCATGGGAAGAGATCCGTTCTGCTATTCAGAAAATGACACGGACGTGACAGCGGCTCAGATGGCATTCCACCTTAACTGCTGAAATGTGCAATTGAGCCGATAAACACTGCTTTATATCAACTATTTCTGTGCATCTGGTCTTGTGGGAAAGTCCCTGTCAAATGGAAGGAGGGCATCATCCTCGCCCTGTACAAGGGGAAGGGCCCAAAAACAGCATGCACTAGCTACAGGCCAATAACGTTCCTTTCGGTTCCAGGCAAGGTCTTCGTACATATTCTACTCTCAAGGGTACAACCACTCCTGACCTCCAAGCGGAGACCCCAGCAGTCAGGCTTCATGGCAGGCCGCTCCACCATGGATGCCATACTCGCTCTTAGAGTCCTCTCAGAGATACACAGAGAATTTAACAAACCGCTTCTCATCGCATATGTTGATCTCAAGGCGGCGTTCAACTCGGTCAACAGAGAAGCCCTCTGGAAGGCCATTTGTTTCATTGGTGTCCCCACATCCCTTCCAAACCGACTAAAAGACATGCATCAGGGCATATTCGCCAAAGTCCGTATCAACAATTCAACCTCTGTTAGTTTTGAGACCTCATCTGCTGTTCGACAAGGTTGCCTCTTGGCTCCCGAACACTTTTGCAGGGCCATAGACTGGATTCTTCAGCGTTTTGTCCAATGTAATGGGTTCACTCTTCCGGACTACCACTTCACGGACCTGGACGATGCCGATGATGTTGCACTCTCGGATGTTGCATCTAATAATCTGAGACACTCATTAGAACAGTTCGATTTTGAGGCATCCTGTCTTGGGCTTCACATCTCCTGGCAAAAAACAAGCGGCAGAATCTAGGAGCTGGCGCAATCCTTCCGGACCCTGATGTAAACGGCCACACAGTTGACACTGTAAGTGAGATTGTGTACCTCGGAGGTGTTCAGCACACAGATGGGAGGGCGCTTTCGAACATCCTGTGGAGAATAGTGCTGGCAGCCTCGGCGTTGAGGTCCCTGCAAAAACTCTGGCGGAGGCAGAACATAACACCCAGGACTAAGATTCGATTTTACCAGACCTGTGTAATGCCAATATTATTGTACGGCTCGGAGACCTGGACTTTTCTGTCGCAAACCACTGAGCATCTGGAGTCTTTTCACATGTGATACCAACGCCAGATTCTCTGTGTCCGTTGGTTCGACTTCATCAGAAACAGCGAGATACAGGCTTGCACAAGGCTTGAGTCAATCACAAAAACAATAACAAGGAGACAACTCGCACTTATTGGTCATGTTGCACACTTGTCAGAAGCTGTCTCGGCCCACGGTGCTCTAACCGCAGCAATTGCTAGGAAAATTGAGAGACAACCCCCTGCCAGATGGCAGAGGCCTCCTGGTCGTCCGCGGTGCTCGTGGGTGCAACAAATAGGCAACGGTACCTCCTCCGACATCTGCACTGAATGGAACAATGCTCTCGGTCATGGACATTCTAGATCAGCGCTTCGGACCATCATTGTCCAAGCATGATAACTAACTAATTAAAGCAACAGTATTATCACAAAAGTGATTTGTTCTGTGAGTTTAGCTTTTCCTGTGGTCATCCATGTAAGAATTTATTATGAAATATTTCAGTTTTCACATTGGTTATTATATGTCAGCCTAACAAGTTACACACTAGATCAGATGTCCCTTACCTTTCATACCCTCTTTTACACGCAACAATTATTGCTCATATGCCATTGTTTTAACGAATTTTGAGTGATAATCGTTGCATGTAAATGGGCCTTTACTTACAAAATGACAGATTTACTGTGCTGCCTGAATCACAATAAGCAGCTTTCACACTGACAATAACAAAAAGAATATTGAAGAAAGATAACACGTAAGGGTCATTTTACATGTTACAGTTTATAGTAATAATGAGCGCAGTTAAATATGATCAGCACTCATCTACCTGGCCCTTACACAGGCCAATTTAGAGTTTGTTAGGGTATGAATAATCGTACGTAAGTTTATTTATCCCCATAGAGCTTTCATTGTTTTTTGCAGCACATCACCTGTTTTTGCATAAAGGTTGTGACTACCTGACGAGTGAGTGTTTGCTCATCAGGTGATCAGCAGTGCATTCAGATGGGCCAAATATTAGGAAATTGAACATTCAAGCATACATTCGTGTATAAAAGGCTCTTAAAGGGTATGTACACCTTTGCACCTTTTTAAAAATCAATGTATCTGAAAATGAAGACACATTTTCTCTTATGAGAAAATTTCTCATTATTTGATTTCTATGCTCATATTGTCTTCCAAGGAACTACAGACCTAAGGACTGAAATCTTAGCAAATCTTTTCAGTCACAGCAAAGTTTTTTTCTCAGCTCCTCCCCTAGCCTCCTACCTTGTTGTGAATATACATTTACTGCCTTTCCACTAAGCTATAACAGAGGGCTGTATGACAGTGTCAGGAAAAAGTGGAGAAGATCAGGGGGTCAGAGAAAGCTACTATTACAGAGGTCTGTAATTTAGTCGATGTGGATTTTCAGCTCTTATCAGCAGTGATGGGGTGCAGGACAAGCCGATACTCAGAAAGACAATAAAGAGATATCTGTGTAGTATTGAGTGAACATCATCATGCTAAACAGCCTTTAAAAGAGGAGGGGAAACTGAGTTTGTGCAAGTTCATGAGAAAGACCAGCTGATCAGTGCTGTGATTACTTCTAAGCCAAAAACATGAATGTAGGAGAACCTGTAAACCAAGTATGAGGCTGTATGAATGCACGAGTAGGAAAACTCAATAAAAAAAAACATGCATCATTTTATTTTCTTCACAGGCTTATTATGATATGTGTGTGTTGATTTTTATGTACAAAGGTTTCTAAAGCCTTTAACTGTATGAAATGTCAGGTCCGGCGGCTTTGGGGGTCTCCATGCCTGCACTTACGGTCCTATTACCCGGGCTGTGGGGTTGCGGCGCAGAGGAGCTCCGGTCTTGATGACCTCCCCTGGCCACCATGAAGCGGTATGCTGGCTCTGGGCGCAGGCTTCCATGCACAGGGAGTGTGCGCCCAGTTAGCCAGGTTGCCGGGGTCCCCATTGCCATGACACCCGGGCGCGTTCCTTCTGTCGCTGCCTGTCTTTAGCAGAAGCTGGGGGCTGTTCACTACTGGCGTCCCGTGATTGGGTCCTGCTGCTGTCAGGCTCCCTGCCCCAATCAGCTGCTGGGGCTGGAGTTCTGACAGCATTTAAACGTCTTAGATTTCCTCCTACCTTGCCAGTGTATGTTTAGTCTCCAGCTACACCTGTGTTACCTGTGTTTGATTCCCTGTTTTGACTTGCTTGCTTCGGATCTGACTTTGCCTTCGCCTGACCCCTTGTAACACGTTCTCTCCTGTGGCCGACCTGGATTCCCTGACCTACTTTTGTGTTTGTCTGTTGTCCTGTATTTGTCTGTGAGTCTGACTCCTGCCCCGCGTCCCTGATGAGCCTAGGGACTGTCGCCCAGTTGTTGTTCTATGGCATAGCCTAGGGGGGCAAGTAGGTAGGGACAGGGGTTGCAGGTAGGAATAGGGACTTCCCTGCCCGGACTCCAGTCGTGACATGAAACTAATGGTTTTCTGTTGAGGGCTATCAATATCACTGCCAGTCCCTAGTTACAGACTTTGTTTCTTCTGCACAGCATAACCTTGCACACTGCCCAGAAAGGATGGTAAATAGCTTTTTTTTTTTACTAATGTCAACTTCCAGGACGTGATACAATATGATACAAAACAAATTATTGTAAAATTCTATTTAAAAAACTCATAATACACTACTGATACTCAGTTCTTTTAAATGGGCTAAACAGTTTAGGCCTTACTATAAATGTTTTGTAAATTACATAAAAACCACATGTAACAAATGACAAACTTAATTCAGATGCCTTGACAAATACAACTTTGATACTATATGTATGTACTGTCCAAAAAATGACGTTTATGTAATTTTTAATGCCTTAGCACTAATATTGACTTTGGTATAAAATACAAGCCTACATCCTTGGATTTTTATAACAAAATAAGGATACAGATTAGACTTGACACATCTGTAGTCATTGTAAATCGAATTTCATTACCGTGTTTGGTGATATTCCTTTGGAAAGTGAGATGATGGAGTAATACATCTGTCAGATTTATGCATGTGGGTTTTAGAAAAATTGAATTACCATGCTGTAGAATGTATTTTTTAAGTGAAAGCTGCTAGAAAATTTAATTGAGACATTATGAAATCAGGAGAATGTACAGACTTCGCATCCCAGATTGACCATGATGTAAATCCATTTTGAAACCAAATTCAAATATGGATATTGAAATTCTTCTTTCAGATGGGTTTAAATTACTTATCATGTCACTCTGACATAATCTACATCATAAATAGATTGTAATAATACAAATGGCATACATTTTATTGCCATTTCAAGTATTCAGGTTTTTTTTATACATTGAAGGCCTCCTAATTGTTGTAGGAACTGTTCCAGAGTTTGCAAAATACTATTTGGTTTTAGGAAATGGAAAATAAAATGTCTCATTGGTTGCAGAATGTTTTTGTTTTTTTACTATGTGGTGAATTGGACTAGGGCTACACAGTAACATTGGCTGGTAACATGTCGCATAGCCAAAGATCACAGTATTGTTGTGTGACCTCACAAATGTAAGTGAAGGCAGTCATGTTGTCACATGCAAGTAGCCATGGCCTGATGATTGGAAGAAATCCAGAAAGTTTGGGTTTATTGAGATTGTCTGGTTCCACTTACATAGTAACATAGTATCTTAGGCTGAATGAAGACAATGTCCATCTACTTCAGCCTGTTCCAGCCTCCTTGTTGATCCAGAGGAAGGCAAAAACCGCAAGAGGCAGAAGCCAATTAGCCCTTTCGGGAGAAAAATTCCTTCCCGACTCCATAATGGCAGTCAGAATAATCCCTGGATCAACCTCTAATAGTTCCTACCTGTCTGTAAGACCCGGATCAACAACCCGCTGGTCATTTAATGTCTATATCCTGTAATATATACTAGAAAGACATCTCGTCCTTAGAAAGACTCTAGTAAGACATCTATTCCCCTCTTAAACTCCTCTATGGAAAGTTTGGGTTTATTGAGGTTGTCTGGTTCCACTTGTCTCACAACCAAATTTGTTGTGCAGCCGTAGTCTAAATCTAGTTTTCCATTTTATTCATTATACTCATTTACTCTCCATAAATGCACAGGGAGGAATTTATGCAGGCACTTGTGCCAGTTCACTGGTAAAAAAAAGGTAGTAAGTGCTTTTTGCCAAAAAGTGGGTGGGGCTTTATGAGAGTGGGCATGTCTTCTGCAGTCCGACTTATTCACTATAATTTATGCCAGTAACTGCTACAATTTATGGTACAAATCTACACTGACATAGATTTTATTTTTATGCACACAGACTGGAAAAAAATGTGCTGAATTTATTTACAGGAGTGTACCTTCGACCTGATATATTTAGAAGGTAGTCAAAAATGATTCTGTGATGGGAATTGAAGAGGTTTCGATTTTCCAATGTGTATACTTCCTGAAGTTACTAGAAGCTTAAACCGAGTTGCGTCTGTGTCTTCTTCCAGCAACTGCAAATATTAAATTTTGACCACAGGGACATTAATGGAAGGACAAAGAAGTAGTGCAGAGATGTAGTAAATAAACATGTGACCAAAATTTGGAATTGGGCTCTATTCCAGCATGACAACCATCAGCAGTAAATTCAAACAATGAAAAGCTTAGGATTATTTTGGTTCAAATGGATTTTTATTTTGGTTGCATGTCAAACAAATCAAGATTCTGTTTCAATCATTGCTTCAATACCATAGAGTCTTTTAAGAAGAAACTTTAAACAGGGACAAAAACAAAAAAAAAAGGGGGGGGGGGAAGAAAAGGGAAGGAGGGAGAAAAAAAAAAAGGAAAATGAGGAAGAATAAAGAAGAATAAATGAGGGAAAGGTTCTGGGTGGGAAGCGTGCCTGTCACTGCTGTTTTGATCTGGTAGCGGTTGTCAAACGGGATTTCCTTCTGTCACGTCCTCGTCTTTTCTTCTCTAATTTGGTATCGTGTTCGACGCTGTGGAGCCTGTCTCGAACTCGGTTAGGAGAGTAGAGGTAGGACCGCCTTTCCCTTCGTGTAAGGTTGTCACAGCTAGAATACTCACATGGACAGGTGGGGGGGGGGAGGGGAATACAAAAAGGTGGATGAGGGGGCAGGAGGGGAGGGGAGAGAGATATATGTGCAAGAATGACCCTGGGTGGAGAGTACTCTGCGCTCCATCCGGGGTGGTAGTTTAGTTGAGTGAGCCTTGGTCTAACCAACGTTTAAAGTCGTCCGACCCTCTAAACGCTACCCATGGCTGCCATGTCTCATAGTAGGAGTCCCAGGATTTAGGATCGTCGGCACCCAGTTCATCGAATCTCATGAGGGTATGGAGTTCCGCTACCCACATGCCCCTGGTTGGATGGTCGTGGAGCGCCAGAACCTAGGGACGAGTCTTCTCACTGCTAAGATGAAGTGCTTTAGGAGACTCGATTTGGAGGCTTTCTTACTGCCCGGAACAGTAAGAGCAAGGCTAGTTTCAGCGTCATTATCACTCTTGAGTGATTTACGCGGTTGTACAGGTTAGTCACCTCGTCCCATAGGTCGGCCACTGGGCGGCATCCCCACCAGATGTGGGTCATTGTTCCTCGGCTCCCATTACATCTCCAGCACACGGGGTAGGATTGGGGAAAGATCTTCTGTAGTTGGTCTGGGGTTCTATACCACCTTGAGACTATCTTGTAATTGAGATCTTGTATTTTGCCAGCTGTAGATAGCTTGTGGGTTAGATCCCAGATTTTACCCCACTTCTCCTCCGTAATGCTTTCCCCCAATTCCCGCTCCCATGCCTCCCTGTAATTCGGGACCTCCTCCTCCGTCTCCCGGTCTAGCAACATCTTATATAATTTGGAGATCATGTGCCTCTGGCTAGGGTTTGATAAGCAGAGTTGCTCAAACTCGGTCAGGGGCACCGTCAGATTCTCTCTCGGAGTCAGCGAGCTCACAAATCCTCTCAGCTGCAAGTATTGAAGCCAGGATCCTGGCTGGGATGGAGACTGGTCTAAGATCTCTGTCATGGGTTTCAGGCCCGTCTGCGTCACAACATCTCTTATTCTGGGGGTTGGCTCCGCTGGGATAGATAGCAGTCCCTTCAGGCTCGTCGTGGCTTTATATAGGGGGTTTGCTATGAGCGGTGTTAGAGGGCCTGGAACTGTGACCAGTCTATATTGAGGTGCGAAACTTCGCCATGTCCTAAACAATTGTATCCCGAAGGGGGAGATGTTGGGGATCAACTTGATCCATTTGGATGGGATCGAGGGGGCTCCGTATAGGCCGTCTGTTTCGCTAGAGTGTTCTATATCTACCCATAGCCTAGAGCTTCTACTTTTGAGAATGTCCAGGATGCAGTTTGCTATGTTGGCCTTGTGATAGAGGGAGAAGTCTGGAAGGCCCAGGCCTCCCTTTTCTTTTCCCCTTTTTAGTAACGAGTGGCGCAGCCTCGGTTTGTGTCCTGCCCAAACAAAGGTAGAAATTAGGGCTCTTATTTTTTTCATGAATGTTCTAGGGAGCCCGATCGGGATTGTTTGGCAAAAATATAAAAAACGAGGAAGTACGTCCATCTTGATTGCGTTAACTCGGCCATTCCATGATATATATAGAGGACTCCGTTTGCTAAGATCTCTCTCCAGTTTCTCGGCAAAAGGAGTGAAGTTTAATTGAAAGATTAGTGGGAGCTCTGACGAGATATTGACTCCCAGATATTTTAAGTGGGAATCCACCCAGCGAAAGGGGAGTGCTGTTTCCAGGTGGGAGACCTCGGCCTGCGGGAGGGTAATGTTCAAGGCCTCTGATTTCTGAGCGTTGATTCTATAGTTGTTAACCCTTCCGAACCTCTCAAATTCTTTTAGGAGCACGGGCATTCCAACTCTGGGGTTGGATAGGTATAGTAGCAGATCTTCGGCAAATAATGCCATTTTGTGTTCCGAGGAACCGACTCTGACGCCTTTAATCGAGTCATTGCTTCGAATGGCGTTGGCTAGAGTCTCCATGGTTAGGATGTATAAGAAGGGGGAGAGGGGACACCCCTGTCTCGTCCCATTGCTTATTCTAAATGGTTCAGATAGGGTTCCGTTTATTCTGATCCTAGCCATATGGTCTTGATATAGGGCCATGATCCACTGGAGCATCCGTGGTCCCAATCCCATTTTTCCCAGGGTGGCAGAGAGGAAGGCCCAGCTTACCCTGTCGAACGCCTTTTCCGCGTCGATTGAGAGGAGGCATAAGGGGGTGTTTGTTTCCTTGGCTCTGGCTATTAGGGACATTGTCTTGATGGTGTTGTCCCTTGCCTCTCTGCCTGGGACAAAACCGACTTGCTCCAAGTGGCATCAGGCCAGGTATCAGGTTCTGGAGTCTATTTGCTATTAGTTTGGCAAACATCTTAATATCAACGTTTATCACCGATATAGGCCTATAGCTCCCGCAGGCCGAGGGGTACTTTCCTGGTTTGAGGATGGTGATATGGGCTTGTAGCGCCTGTTTTGGGAATGGATACCCTCTATTTACTGAGTTAAATGCTTCCAACGCTATTGGGGAAAGTTCTTCGGCAAATAGTTTGTAAAATCTAGCCGTATAGCCGTCTGGTCCTGGACTCTTGTTTACTTTTAGATTTTGGATGGTATCTGCTAGTTCTTGAGGTGAAAAGTCTAGATCTAATTCATCTGCCTCCTCAGGTGGCAGGCTTTTGGGGGCATGGATAGATAGGTAGGAGTCTATCTCACTGTTAGGAGTGGGTGTTATGTGCTGGGTATCTGAGGAGATGTTATAGAGTTTATCGTAATAAGCTTTAAATTCCTCTGAGATGTCTTTAGTGTTATGTATCAGACGGCCGTTGGTAGATTGTATTTTGGATATATACGTAATTGGGGCCCTGGGGTGAAGAGTTCTAACAAGGTGGCTCCCGCATTTGTCCCCATATTCGAATGACCCCTTTTTGAGCTTGTCTCTGAGGGCCAACGAACATTGGTCTAATATCTCTAGTATCTGTTGTTGGATAGTTGAGATTTCTGATCTCAGGGCTTCACTTTGTTTGCGTTTATTTGCCGTTTCTTTGTCTCTCAGGGCGGCTAGTAGGCCCGATAGAGTAGCTGCTCTTTCTTTTTTAAGCCTACTTCCCTGGAATATTAACACTCCTCTCAGGATACATTTAAGTGTCTCCCACTTTATAGGCGCAGGGATTTGATCTGATGAGTGTGTTTCTTTAAAGATTTCGATCTCTTTTCTAACTGCGGCGACGCATATGGGATCTCTCAGTAGATTATCGTTCAGCCTCCAGGACTGATGTCTAAGTACCCCAGCCCTTGAGACTCCCAAAGACCGGGGAATGGTCCGACCATATTAGGTCTCCGTGTGAGCAAGACGGGGCACTGTCAAGCAGACTATGTGAAATCAGTAAATAATCTATCCTGCTGTAGGAGTTGTGAGCTGCTGAATAGAAAGTGTAGTCTCTAGTTTCGGGATGTAGGATTCTCCATAAGTCAACTAGCTGTAGGGTGTCTAGTTTTCTTTTAACTGACCTGATTGCTGATTGGGAGACGCAGGACTTACCCGATGAAGAGTCCACAGCGGGATCCAGCACCATGTTGAGGTCTCCACCCAGAATTATCCTTGAACCGTCTGCGAAGTTGGTCAGGACCTTCAGTACTCTTGTTGCGAAGGATACTTGGTTCTGGTTTGGGAGATAGATATTTGCAAAGGTGATTACATGGCCTATTATCTCCAGCTTGAGAAAGATATATCGTCCCCCTGGGTCGACCATTGAGTTGATTTCTTGATTCTGGAGGGTTCTATGGAGGGCAATGGAGACACCTCCTGCTTTTCTCAGGGGGGTCGGGGCCGTGCAGCCAGGTTGTGTAGTATGCGGAGGAACAGGTCGGCACACACCCCACTTTGAAATGGGTCTCTTGCAGCATATCTACCATCACCTTTTTTCTATGGAGATGGTAGAGGAGCTGTCTCCTTTTCTGGGGGCTGTTCAGCCCTTTAGTATTGAAAGAGCAAAAGGTTAGGTTCACCATTCACAATTCCGTATGAGTGTGGGTGTGTGCCTTCTGTCTCTCCTGGGCGGATTAGGGGAGGGGAAGGGAGGGGTTGTGGGAAGACACGTGCGGAAAGAGGGGGTGGGGGGGAAACACACATACAAAACATCGAACATAAATGAACAGGTAACTATAGGGGCCACTAAGGTACCCCTTAAACTAAAGGTCTGCCTAAGCTTGGCAGAAATTAACAGCTTCAACTAGCTGTTAGCCCTATGTGGGAGAGTGGGGGCTAAGGAAGGGCGAGCTCACCTGCCACCAGACCCCCCACGGTATATGATTTCCAGGTTTTAGGTCTGGAGATTTGAGATGCATGTGGTTGTTCCCAGACCCGGCCAGGTCAGGTTTCCCCCCCCCCCCCCCCCCCGCCCCTCCGCTCCCGGGGTCTGCCTCCCCTCTAGGAGAGGGTATATAGATGGAACAGCAGAAAAGGGGGGGCGGGGAGAGGGAGGATAAATTCGAGGAGCAAAGAATCACGACAAGCGAGGCATAAGTTGCATGACGAGTTCGGGTTGGTCTGGATCAGTCTCCTGTGTCGCTGCCGGTGGTGTTCTTTCCTTCTTTGCGGGGTTCTTTGCGTCGGCATCTGGAGCTTTTGTTGGCTATCTGCCAGGTGTCTCTGGGGGGCATCCCCGGGAGGGTCCCCGCCAACGGCCAGTCCGGGAGTCGAACCGAGGGCAGCTCCAGGGCTCCCAGGAAATTTGGTAGGTCTCCCAGGCTTCTGAAGGTTACTGATCTGCCATTCTTGGAGGCGTGAAGTTGAAAGGGGAAACCCCAGCGATAGGGGATCTCCCTTTCCTGTAGGAGTGTCAGTAGGGGTTTCAGGGCCCTGCGTAACTGTAGGGTTCGCCTTGAAAGGTCCGGGAGAATCTGAATCGGGATACCTTTGTAGGAGAGGTCTTTAACTGAGCGCAGTTTTTGCATTATCAAGTCATTGTCCTTGTAGAAATGAATTCGGCAAACCATGTCTCTGGGTCTGCCAGGGTCGGACGACTTCAGGCCTAACGCTCTGTGAATTTTGTCTATTTCCACGTTGGAGGTCTCGGTTTTTTTTAAGATGTTGTTGAAAAAGGATAGCGCCCAGGTTTCTAATTGAGATGGTTCGACTTCTTCTGGGAGTCTTCTTATTCGCAGATTATTCCTTTGGTGGCGGTTTTCTAGGTCGTCTATATGGGTTTGGAGCTCCATTATCTGTTGGGAATGTAGGAGTAGTTCTCGGTTATGGGCTTCTAGTGTTTCGGTGGTCTTCTCCTGATTCTCTTCTACTGCCTCCACTCTCTGGCCTATTTGCCGTATCTCGTGTTGTAGAGAGGCCATGTCTTCCCTGCGGGCATCTTCCAATTGCTGGAATAGAGCGTCAATGTGGTTCTGGGTCGGCAGGGCTTTGAGATGATTTTCCAGTCCCATTCTTCATCTTCTACCCGCTTGGGAGGGAGGGTGTGAGTCGGGATCTGGGTGGGTTGTCTGAATGAAGCCGCTTGACTTTCGCTGTTGCTGGGGACTCCTCGTATATTTGGACCCTGTAGCGATTTTGGTTTTGTTGCGGTCTGGAGGTCAGGCTGTCTGAGTTTCTTCTGTGGTGTACCTCGTTGCGGCAGTGGGTTGTCTTGCTGTAGTAGAGATGTCGCCGTTGCTGTTGCTGGCTTATTAGGGTGCAGGGAGGGGCTGTTGGTAGAGCCCCTGATAGGGCCTCTCTGTCCCATATGTTGCCTCTCTGTCCCATATGTTGCCACACTGGGACTGATTGCTAGGCTGTAGCGATGGGCCATGCAGTGGGGGGGGGGGAGCGGCTGCTGGTCCAGGGCAGACCTTGCTGTATGGGTTTGTCATGAAGCTCTGCGCGCTGCAGCAGAGTCTTGCTTGGCTTCTCCCCTGTTCCGGCTGTGTAAATCCTGGAGGTCTCAACTGTTTCCCTCTGTGGCCATAGGGACCCCTTGGGCAGGGGGGACAGATGTGTGCCCCCTTCTTCCTGTTCTGGGAGCTCATAATCTTGCTCCACTTCACCTGCGGATAACTGCATGACCATGAGGGGGGTCTAAATGTGCCCCTGGGGACCCTGGCTCCGGGCTTATTGTGTCTCCCCCCTCCTCGGCGGCTGACCTGTCAGCTGCACTCGCTGTTCCCCTGGTGTCAAGAGCTGGGTCTCCTTCCCGGCTCACCGCTCCTCTTCTTCTCCCCCCCCCCCCTTCCCGCTGCCGTCGGCGGGTACCTGTCCTGCGCTTCCCTCTGCAGCTGTGCCTCGGACCCGGCTCTCTGCGCCTCTCCCCTTCTCCACTCGGTCGCTGGTGAGTGCTGGGGACTTGTTTGTTGCTGCCATAGATGTCGGGTATCTGTCCCGGCGTGCCGCCGCTTCCCCTGTCTCCTTCATGCCGCCGCTGGCGGGTGTCGAGGTGTCGCTTAGCGCGGTCTCTTCATCGCTCTCCTCGCTGTGCTGACTGGTGGTGAGTCTCGGGTCCGTCATCGGGCTGCCGCTGTCTCCCGAAGAGCTCTGTTCTCTCCCTTTTTGTTGCTGGCTCGGGTCTGGATCGGGGCTGGGTTGCCGGTCTGGGGGTGCTGCAGGTGCCATCTTGGGAGCAGCCGCTGTGGTTCTCAGGAACGCTGAAATGTTCCTCCTGGAGCCATCTAGGGTGGTCCGTGGGGTGTCCTTCTTCTTCCCCCTCGCCATGTTCATTAGAAGCCGGGTCTAGGTCATCCACATGTAGGGTACCTAGGATCGGGTGCAGGAGCCGAGCTGGAATGCGTCCTACTCCTCCATTAGCTGGCCACGCCCCTCAGTTTAGGATTATTTTGATGGCACTAATGCACATGGATAATGGAGTGATTTGACAACAGTGGGGTAATATGTACAGTAAAGTTACAGAGATAAGGAGTGCAATGATGTCCCATTACAGGGATAAGGCACACAGTGATGTCACTGTATAGGATGACATTACAGTTTACAATACAGGAATTATACAAACAGTGATGTTACATCAAAGAGATAATGCACAGGTATAACTAACAAACGCCAGTATAATGAACACTTGTTGTCATAGTACAGAAGTGATGTAGTGATGTCACAATGATGCCATAGTACAGAAATAATGCAAAAAGCAATGTCCCCCTTCCATTGTCCATACTGATCACTAACAGCACCTTATGTCTCAATGGAGAAGGCACGTCTGGTTTGTTGAGCCCTATAGCAACTGCTGTGTGTGCTACCCTGGTAGATACACCCATTAGGCAGTGGTATTTTCAGGTGCATTCCATGTACAATCACTGAAGAAAGGAAAATTAGCAGGTGACTTACCTATTGTCAATGCTTTTTGTAGACAGATTTTGCTCAAGGAAGCACATGTACCTCGTTGTCGTGTTAATAAGGCACAAAATTCAGAAGAAAACACCGCAATATATCATTTTCTTGTTCTGTCTGACCATTCTACTGTGGATGGTAAACTGAAGAAAAAGCTAGATGCCAGGAAACTGGATGCCAAGAGTGCTTACCAGAATCTGGTGCACTGGGGATGAACCGAACTCTCCTATCAGATACGATGTGGTATGGAAGTCCATGTTGGTGAACAATGTGATGAATGAAGAGCATTGCGATTACCACATAAATGACCCAACAGTTGCACCACTCAGGCCAATCTATATTGAAATCTATGGATATGTGTAACCAAGGACGATATGGCTCTGGCACTGGAAGGAGGTCTTTGTCAGGCAGTTATGTTCTGAGTGCATGTGGTGCAGACTGTGGCATTGGCAATGGAAGGAATTATTTGCAATCTCATGATGTGGACCAATAAAATACCTGGAGGTAAAGAAAGTTACAAATGAATGAGAAGCAAAATAATATTCTTCCATCTCTGATACCATTTAATGGCTAACAAATGGCAAGTAATTCCCACACACCAATAGAATATGTTTTTTTTGGTGGGACTAAAAAGCTTTGAGAAGAATCTGTATAGATAAAGTGTCCCAGTAAAGTACTTTTGAGTTGAGATAGTCCAACACAAGTAGGAGATGCATGAATTTTCTAGACAAGTTGAGTCAGGACACTGCAGAGATGAGTTCCTTCTTGGGGATTTTAAAACCCTCTACTGGAGTAATCATTAGGATAATAATTGTCAGTTCTTTACCTTGAAATCCCTTGAATAGCTTTCTATGGACTCTAACAGAAGGGATCTATATATTGCTTGCCTAGTCTCTATTAGCAATGGCTGGCCGAAAGCATGTAGGAATTCTGAAGGGTGGTAACAGAAGCAATAAAGAGACAAAGGTATATAAAATAAAGGTCAGGGCTGGTGGAGTACTTGCTATACAGATAAACAGGAATTGGACAGGCCATGTGGTGTTCAAATAGCATAGTCAAGAGAATCCAGGTTAGAACAAGTACACAAAAAAACCTTCACAAATTTTCAAAAAATAAGCAGCCTTATGAGTCAGGCAAGTATATTCATAGCATTGGCTCTATTTCTTTTGCATGCTGAACCTTTAAGATACCCAATGCAGCAACTACTGCTAAGAGAAGAAAAGGTGCAATGATCAGATGGCAGCTGACAGCAGTATTGGGGAGCAGAAAAGAAAGTATCAGCATCCTGTTGTCCTTAGGAGCAGATTGGTATTTCCTGTTGTTGTTTACAGTAACACATATAATAGAATCATAGAATGGTAGAGTTGGAAGGGACCTCCAGGGTCATTGGGTTCAACCCCCTGCTCAATGCAGGATTCACTAAATCATCCCAGACAGATATTTGTCCAGCCTCCCTTTGAAGAATTCCATTGAAGGAGAACTCACCACCTCCCGTGGTAACCTGTTTCACTCACTGATCACCCTCAAAACTTCATCCCATTGCTTCAAGTCCTTCCTTGTGCACATGAGAATAGGGCTCATAACCTGCTTCTTCTCTCTTACTGAATTCCATTTCTCAAGTGGATGCCAAGTATTTATAGACTTTATGACACTACATAGCTTGGTGTAATACCCAAAGACAGAAATAGTGCTATTAATCCAATATTGTTATGAAACTTCTCAAGATGGAACATCTAAGCTCACTACTAAAAATGTCAGGCAGGAACAAAGCTGTGATACAAATCAGGGGGCCAATTAAGTCCATGATGTGAATCCAAGTATTCAAGAAACATTAGAGTGATGTCTGCAGGATCATTCCTCTGGTGACGCCATAGGGTGAATCTGAGCAAAGAGAGCAGTAGGCTGGCGATTAGTGTAATGGACTCTATAAATTGGTCAATTCACCTACAGTGTACTTTCTCTGTCTTCATCATCGTAATATTGTGGGAAATGTTATTATCCAGGTTTTTTGCAAAGGATTTTGCCCTGAATAATATTCTTAGGAAACAAATACATTTACGCCTCTCATCCTGTAAGAAATTTCATATCATCTGGAGAAACCAGCCTAGAAATGGCATGCCTCACAACTGAAGAACCCAGCCATATACACACATGTGAAGGTTACCCCTTATGATGAGGCATATTAGTTTCAATATAACTTCAGCTACTTTTTATTTGACTTGGGAGACTTAGGTCAAGTTCACATTCTGGCCTTGCACCATGCTTGAATCTATATGAAACTAGCATTAAAATGAATGTTCATCCTTTTGTACAATATTGAGGTCTAAACTTCAATTTATTTACAACTTACCATCTTATTTTTGAGCTCAGTGTATGGGCAGTATCCAGTAGCCTCCACGTGTGAGTTCTATAACTGAACTCTATACAGGGAATGCGGAGCACTTTATTAGGAAAATGTGGCTCCAAGTACATGGAACATAAAATAAGAAATTACACAGCACAGAGTCTTGGGCCTTAAAATTGACATAGTTGAACAAAAGATGAACAATTACTTTAAGATGCCAAGTAGAATTTAGAAGTTTGGCTAGATAACTTGACATTGTAGTTTTCTGGTTCTGCTCCCTCTATTTGAAAAAAAAAGCTGAGTTCTGTTACTGTACCTGCTGGGTATGTTCTAAAGTTTAGTTTCAGGTTCTGTAGCATGTCAAACTCTCAAGTCTTTAGGCAAGCTGTTATTCAATATTGATAACTGATCTGTTCAGCTTTGGCAGCTAGCCGCTATTGCCACTGGAAACAGACTACAAATCTTATACTTTGATGTACTTTACCTTATGTTTGACCCCTGGTGCTATGTAAATTCCAAAAACTGCTCTTTTTTTCTGTTTACATGAGTGAATTGCAGAGTAGTTTATATAATTATAATTTTGCTCATATGATTATATTATTTACTATAGTGACGGCATTTTATTCTTTAATCAGAAAGATCAGGATGAGCAATACTGTAACATCCTGTCCAAACTTGTTAGTGCTAATAAACTGTCATAGGGCTCAGTCACACGGGCGTTTTAAATTCGCGTGACCGAAATGGGCGGCACGCAGAAAAAAACAGGCCTAGCAGCGTTTATCCGTGACAGCTGCAGCAGGGGATTCCTTGGATGTGAAACTTCTTGATGTGACAGCATGAAACCCCTGGATGTCACCTTTGGTCAATGGGGCCGGCGGCAGCAGAGGCAGCCCCATTGACATACAGAGAACATTGCAATCCTCTGCCACAGCTCACAATCTTCACCGTATGTTCTCAATGGGGTCGGCGCTGCTGTCATCGACCCCATTGAGCACAAGGTGAAACCCCTGGATGCGACAGGGGTTTCACATTCAAAAAATACCGATGCTGCAGTTACCTGCGTTTTTAAAAATGGTGTCCTATAATTTTTGCTGCAGACGTTTTTGCGCATGTAAAATTCGCACATGTGACCGCTGCCATTGGAAAGCATTAGTTCTATGTAGTGCGATCTTTTTTAACGCACGAATAACTGGACGTTAAAATGCCCGTGTGACTGAGCCCTTACAGTAGAGAAATCAAGGAGGGCAGATTAAAAAAATGGAAAAAAAAATCAAGAAAGGTGTTTTTATGGTAATTGTTTTTTTCTCAAAGAATTGAAAAAGATATCAGGGTTTTGTAGTCAGACACCTCTGCTTGGAAGTACTGTACTGGATAATCTGTTTCATGTCCCGATCATTTAAGTTGCCCTTATACATACAGTTTGTTTAATCCTCGGGCTCAGTTTTGTTGCGTTTACAACAATGAGTCTTATTTGCTGTAGTGCGCCTTATGTCCTTCTTTGAAGCATAAAAGTTAAAGAAGAAGGACCTGGTGAACACTTAGTGCCATCCCTTCTCTGCATTGGTTCATATTGTCATAAGCTGATTTTCAAAAGCACATATACTGAAGGGCATATTCATTCCTTTATAGCCTTTCGGTTTGTACACAGTATTATTCCGGATTCAATGGAGTGTGTTCTTTAGATTTTCACTCTTTAATATGATGATAAAAGAGCAACATTCTTATTTCTTCCATTCTATTATGTTGTACTTGAAGTGAAAATATAGTACATTCAAGCTCCTTTATGTTATGCACTTGCTAAAATAAGATCATTTTCTGTAAACAGAAACAGGCTGAACAGAGAATTATCCTGTGTACTTGGTATTGTATGCATTATTTCCATGGAATAATGGTATAATTTAACTGATATACCCTTGTACAGTAGAGTATTTAGCAATCTGTCTTGTATGTTAATATAAAGTCTAGTGTAATATATTTATGCTCTGTTTGTATCTAGGTTCAGTGGTGGACCATAAACCCTGGGTTGATCTTCAAAATGGGCATCCCTCTTCCCATGAAGAATGGGTGGAGACAAGATGAACACCCCCCAAGCAATGCCCACAATTTGATTGCCTGGCCTGGAGAATGGTTGGGCATTATCTCCCCTCCAGCTTCATGTCACTCAGCCCTCTAGTGTTGTGCCTTGTGCCCTGTAACCGGCTTCTGCACTGTGTATGCCTGCGCTCTTGTCCCCTGCTGACAGCTGTCTGTGTCGTTGTCTCATCTGCACTCCCACTGACAGCTGTGTATGCCTGTGCTTCTGTCCCCCGGTGATGCTGGAGACGCTGTCTGCTTCCATGCCGAACTTGTGTCCAGCGATGCCATCCCCCAATGGCCACCGTGTCTGGCTGTGTTTCCATCCAGGAGCCACCACCATATCACTGCCAGAGGCACAACCAGGAACTGTCCTAGCAGGAGGAAGAGCAGGAGCAGCGGCAGCGTGGCTGCCAGAGCAGCTACCAAGAGTAGGCCGCAACCAGGAACAGGAGCGGCGACAGCAGCCCTGCTGGAGCCGCTCTACCAGGACCTGGCTGGCCAGGAGCTGCAGCATTCGCAGTGGGACTGCCAGCGCTGGTTCCAGGAGCTGCCTGGCCAGGAGCAGGAGCTGCCGCAGTGGCCCTGCTGGAGGCACTTCCAGGAGCCTGCTTCGTTGCCGGTGTGTGGGGAGTACTGGAGAACACTGGAGGGCACACGTCTGTGGGAAGTCCACAGTGCAGAAGCCGGTTGCAGGGTACAAGGCACAGCACCGGAGGGCTGAGTGACACGAGGCTGGAGGGGAGATAATGCCCACCTATTCTCCAGGCCAGCCAATAAAATTGTGGGCGTCGCTTGGGGGCATTCATCTTGTCTCCTCCCATTCTTCACGGTGGTGACAAGATACAATAATACCGCTCTGCCCTGCTGTGTCTGTAGGCATTACGCCTTTTTTTTGCAGCCATCTTTTACTCCTGGCTAATGAGTAAGCCGCTGTTCCGCTTGCATGAATAAAGGAGAAATGAGGAGTGATTTATTAGATTTGTATAAGAAAATAAACCTAGAACACAAAGGGACTACAATTCTTATCATAACCTAAAAAGGCAAAATATAGGGTGCCCAGTGGACAGTTACATGCAAATATCACCTATCTAAGATGCTGTACTCTCTCTATCAGTACAGATTGCATCATGTGCATGTGTGTGGGGGAAGCGGGATAGATGCCCCCTCCTGGCTTAAGGCTCACCCAGGGATTCAGCTGTTCCCCGATGGTGCAGTACAAGCCTGGACATTGACTGCAAGTTTCAGAATAAACAAGTGATGGTTAATTACACATTGAAGCAAAGGGATTCAACAAGTCTCAGCCTAGCCAAGAAAATAATGAAAACACATGGTTGCTGTGAGGTCACCTATCGGTGAAGGTGCCATACTTACAGCTATACTGATACAGAGATACAAGGGCAGTTATATGTAAGGGCCTCAGATGATGCTTGCCTTGGATGGCATAAGGGCCATCTCTACTGACCATCATACATAACTGTATTTTGCGTATTTCTCTATGGAGCGCTCTACATTTCTTCTGATCGGCTGCAGATATCAGTTGGTTTGTCTGGAGGACTGGGGATGATAGAGAAGTGCATGGGCTCAGTGTGCTCGGGTGGGGAATGTAGGAGCCGGATACTGGGTGAGAGAGTGGCAAGCTGGAGAGTGATCTAAGTGGTGCTCTGCATTGCAGAGAGAGAATTGCAAGAGGAGTGAGGAGTTGTCTGAAGGAGCCGTGCAAGATGATTCCTGGAGATTTTGTGTCTGCTAGAGAGGGCCATTGGCACGAGAAAGGAGGCAGCATGTAACTGCGGCCTCATAATATGCAGAACTGCTGAGAGAACAAATTACAGGGACTACAGCCAGAGAGACTACTATAGAGAGTCCACATAATTCTGCAGCACTGTGCATCGGGGTACCTCCAACAGATGTCCAAAGACACTTCTCCAGTGCTAGTGTACCAAACACACTGAAGATATGTAATAGAGGTGGGAAAAAAACGGACGTATGCACACAGATAGTGACTAAAGCTCAGGCCTAACAGTTAACATATGCAAACTCGAACTAACACCAGAGAAATACATATTCATCCGCCAGTTGCTGACAAGATTTTAGAGAATATTTGCATTATGTTTGGACTGTGTGCAGCAGACCTCCACTGCTGGCATTTGGCAGTACATTGCCAGCTTCTTACAGAGCTTATTTGTTACTATCTATCTATCTATCTATATATATGTATCTTTGTAACTTATAATATATATCTCTTTGTAAGCCCAGTGTTCGCATCGTTCTCTGGTTTCTGTGTTGCCTGCCCCTATCCGCGATATATAAATATCTTTTCCAAGGGCATGCAGATAGGCAAATTACTCTAGGGAGAAGCATTGCACAAGTGCAATAAACAGTATTGATGAAAAACCACCCACACACCTATCACCCATTGGTGGGAAGGAAATAATTGCTTAGGATTATGCTTGAATACAGATAAGGCATAGAAAAAGTGCCAGTCCACCCAATACTTTATTTGTACAGCATTTACCAAAGGGCTTAAGGTCCTTTTACACGGGATAAATGTTGGGCAAACAGCATGGACGCAGGGTGACGTATAAACTCAATGCAAGTATAAAACACCACACAATGCGGGACAGTGAGCACCACTCCAGGTAGATGCAAAGAACCTGTCTCTACCAAACAGGGAAGTGAGGAGTCCCTGTCTGCAAGTTATTGTCCTGATAAGCACAGGCCCTGACTATCCTTATAGGAACTCCTGGAGAGATAGGCTGACACCGCAATGCAAACAACAAAGGTAACCAAAAACAGCAGAAAGGAATAAAGCAGCACTTATCTATAATAGGAGCTATCACCCAGGCAAGAGAATCTCACCAGCTCCAACCTCTCCTCTAGAGAACTGGAATCAACAATAAAGGCAAGAGGGCGTGGTAGAAATATAAAGCTCTCCACAGCTGCTGATAGGTAGAGCAGCTAGCAAATTCTGCACAACATGTATTAACCCTTGCCCTGCATAGTAACAGGGTGACAGGACAGGCCCTGTGTTGTGGCCACCATGCCACGATGCCGTTGTGACTGGCAAGCCGTGACAGTGAGGATTACTTGGAAGTGTAAAACAGAGTTTACAGAGTTATTCCCTGTAGAGAGACATATGCCAGATTTCCAAAATTTGCCATGGTTATTAAGTCATAAACAGCCTTGGTTTTGAAGGGGTTAAAGACGAACTGTCATCTGTCCTGATGTGTCTGTTTTAGTAAACCATTACCATTTACCATTCTCTTTGATATAGGGGTGTGTCCCTACATAGTCATGTACTGTCAGTACTAATTGGACAGTGTGAGAGTGGGCTGAAAATCATCTCCAACTGGTAACACCGAGTTGACAATTTAATCTTTAATTTCTAGGAGGAACAACAGAGGAACGGCACAACACAGTTAGGCCTTAGTCAGATGGGCGTTTTTTGGCGCGATTTGCGCATGCGCATGCGTCCGGCGGTTTTTTAAAAACATTGCTTTGCAATGGTATCGGACACATGAGCGCTTTTTATGCGCTCGTCCGATAAATTATAGAACAGAAATCGCAGATCGCACCTATCTGCGATCTGCGATTCCTGTTCTCTTCTCTATATGCGCTTAATGGGGCCGGCGGCAGCAGCGCCGACCCCATTGAGAACATATAGAAGACAAATCATTCTTCTCTGCCACAGCTGTAACAGCTGTGGCAGAGAAGAACGATGTTTGCCCATTGAATTCAATGGAGCCGGCAATACAGCCGTCTCCATTGAAAGCAATGGGCTGCCGGCGTGCACGGGATGAATTGTCGGGAAGGGCTTAAATATATAAGCCCTTCCCTGCTATTCATCCAGAAATGTGTAAAAATAAAAAAAATATATATACTCACCTGCTCCCGGCAGACGGAGTTCAGAGCGGCCGGCCTGCAGTGGGTGTGAAGGGAGTGTGAGTCAGACCTGCCCCCTGATTGGCTCAGCGCTGAGCCAATCAGGGGGCAGGTCTGACTCACACTCCCTTCACACCCACTGCAGGCCGGCTGCGCGGAACTCCGGCTGCCGGGAGCAGGTGAGCTTGTATATATATTTATTTTAACACTTTTCTGGATGAATTACAGGGAAGGGCTTATATATTTAAGCCCTTCCCGACAATTCATCCCACACTCGCCCGCAGCGCATTGCTTTCAATGGAGTCGGCTGTATTGCCGGCTCCATTGAATGCAATGCGCTGGACAGCTCCAGCCCGTTTCTAATGAAACGCGGCTAGGGGCAGATTTTCGGGCGATTTTCGGGCACCGGTCACGCGATTTGCGGATGCGCATCTGTCATGCGATCCGCAAATCGCACGAAAAAACGCCCGTCTGACTAAGGCCTTATAAGAATGGGAATAATACCTGTATATGGCAAGTTTCATGGATAGTCTTTTTTGCAAAAAAGCCACATTTTTGTAGCAAAAAAGGTTGCATCCAGGTGTTAGCAGTAGGTTATGAAATGCACTACAAGCAATGCATTTTGGCATTTTGCCTTCATTTTAGTGTTTTTTTTTTTTCAAATCACAGCATGCTCTAAATATTGCCTTTTTACAAAACATTTCTCATAAACGTATCTGTAGGAAAAAAAAAAGATGTGAAAAAGCGCATATCTGTATTAATGCAACACCACCAAAAAAGCTTATAAAAAGCATGAAATTCATGACTTTTTTTTACAAACCAGAAAACGGCTATTAAAAATCTGTGTAAAGGAAGCCCATAACAATTGTTTTGACCGTTAACATTTTACATCGTGTTAAATGCTAATTACATTACAATACTCTTGCAGTAGCAACTTTTCAATTAAAAGAAATTAAAAATTATTTATGCATGTTTTTATTTGGCCCAATAATTAGCTTTTTTGCCAGAATTACATAATATACAATATTATAATTGTTTTTTTTGTTAAATAAATGTTGATGATGTTAATGAGCGTAGTAAAAGAGCTTTACCAGAATAACAAGATATCCCCTATCCAAGGGATAGGTAACAACTTGCTGATCGTTGGGGGTCTCACAGCTGAGACCCCGGCCGATCTGGAGAAAGGGATCCCATGTCCTGCTCTCCTGTCACTGCTTCTCCCCTAGTAGTGACTTCACTCTGAATTGAGCGCCAGTCGAGCATGCATGGTCAGCGCTCTATTAATTTCACTGGGAGTGGGAGTGACGAAAATACCCAAGTAGGTTTCTCAGCAGCCCCATTGAAAGGGAAATGATGCATGCTCGGCCAGCCCTTAATTTAGAGTGATGTCACTGTTGGGGAAGAAGAAATCCATGCACTGATAGGAGACCGAGACCCCCGCTGATCAGTGAGTTGTGTTCTGCTAAAACGCCTTTAATTTCATATTATTCTATTTACCTGAAAAGTACTGTAAATATGCATCAAAAACTACCACCACAGTGTATGCAAAATATTAATATACAGCACTGTATATTCATAAATATTTAGCTCACCTAATACATGCATTAATCATGACTCATCCTATTTGACAGCAGTTCCGCGATAAAAGAAAAACTAAAAACAAAGTGAATATCTTTTGTGAGCTATTAAAAATTGATGAGTTGAACAGATAGTGACAATCTTTTTCAGAGAGACATCTCCCTGTAGGTGAAATTGTTCGGATATATCATTAACTTGACCAAGGTAACATAAAACACATGAGCGTGGAAACAACAAATTACAGGAAGCCATAGTAAAACCTGCAATGGGTCCCCACTTATGCCCTCCCACTGCAGCTAGAGGTGTCAGGAGCCAGGCAATAATTATCCTGACTGTTAATTCAAAGCAAACGAATTATCAGGAAGTTTTCATAAATCAGTAGTCAAAGTGGATATATGAAACTTTGTCATATAACTTATTTGGGAAAAGTGGCATCCTTTTCACTTTCAAGCAGCCTTAAGTCCTTCTCTTGCTACATGCAGGCTCTATAAACTTCCTCATTTCCTAAAAAATCTGTCTAAAGTAATGTAATAAATAAAAGACAGGTAGGAGGGTGATGTTACTGTAGTAACACTTTTTCTCTGAGCCTAAGAAGCTGCATGATATAAAAGGTGATATAGAGCAGAAGACTGCTGCATCTAACATACACTGTTACTCCATTAGGCTGGCTGAACACGACCTAGTTGGATTACGCATGCGGGAGCCCGTGGCGGAATCTGTCTCTGACTATGGCGAACGACCTTGCGAACCTGCTTTCTTCTGCATTGCGGGTGACCACGGCGGCTCGCATCGGTCATGTACAGTATAGATTTTTTTTAAAGCTTTTGTTTTTCCCGTGCCATTGCTAGGTGATAATGTGGGTACCCACGTCCTATCTGCAATGGCAATTATGGATGGCCTGTGGGTCGGACGGCTTTCATTGACTTCAATGGAAGCCATCTGTGATGATGCTGCAATTTTAAATTCACTCATGGAAATCGCAATCGCTCATGTGAGTGGATATGCGAATGTTCTATTCTTTCAATGTGTGCGGATTGTTTGTGTGGGTGAAGATCGCAGATTCCGCCATTCAAATCCGGTCATGTGCAGCCGGCCTTAATCTTCAGTGAAACTGCTGAGATAACTAAGTGGCAAGCACTTGGGAATTTCTGTCAGCCCCATTGAAATTAATGGGCACGCACTGTGTGTGCTCTGCCAACGCTCCATTCTGTATGATGTGACTCCAGGTTTCCTAAACCACCCCTGGACAGTTTTTACAGTATGGCAGGGCGCATTTTCCTACTGAAAAAGACTGCTGTTATCAAGGAATACTGTTGCCATAAAGGTGTATGCTTGGTCTGCAACCATGTTTAGGTAGGTGGTACAAGTCAAAGTAATATCCCCATGAATGCCAGGACTCAAGATTTCACACCAGCCTTCCTTTGCGTTCACATGATGTAAATAGAATCATGATTCATCAGACCAGGCCACCTTTTTCTATTGCTCCGTGGTCCATTTCTGGTGCTCATGTGGCCATTGTAGGTACTTTTGAAAGTGGGCAGGGATCAGCATGGCACTCTAACCTGTCTGTGGCTACGCAGCTCCATTACCAGATAGCTGTGATCCAATGTGTATTTTCTGACATCTTTCTCTCATAGCCAGCATTAACTTTTTCAACAATTTGTGCTGCAATCGCACTTCTGTGGGATTAGTTCAGACAGGCCAGCCTTATCAATGAGCTTAGGGTGCCCATAACCCTGCCAATGGTTTACTGGTTGTCCTTCTTTGAGCCACTTTTAGTAAGTACCAATCACTGGGAACACCCCACAAGACCTACTACCTTGGACATACAATGATCCTGTCATCCAGCCATCACAATTCGACTGTTGTCAAAGTTGTTCAGATCTTTACACAGATCGCTGCACCCATTTTTCCTGCTTCCAACACAACCGACTGTTTACTTGTTACCTAGTATATCTCACCCCTTGAAGATAGGTGTCATCATGAGATAAACATTGCTGCATTGTTATTTATTTCACCTGCCAGTGGTTTTAATGTTGTAGCTGATTGGTGCACAGTATGTCTTCAGCTGCCTTAAAGCCCTTTTATATGCTCATTCATCAGCTGATCATTCAGCAAATGCTTGCTGATCAGCAGTCCATACCCGGTGTAAACAAGGAGATATTCTGCCAGTCTATGGGAACAAATAATCATAGTAGCAATCATTCGTCCCCATAAGCCAATTCTCGGCCCGTGTGAAAAAGAAATGAAACAAGCGCTGATCAACATGTGTGCTTGGTGAGAGCTCATGTAAAAGGACCATAAGGAGTAATTATGATTTTTATAGATTGCAGTATACGAAAATTCATAGCCATGTATGTAAAAGCTGGAATGCGAAAAAAGCTGATAGGAGGAGGATTAATGCGTTTGAGCTGTGGTGCTGTGAAAGCTGCTGCATATAGCCTGGACATAGAGAGTAACAAACGGAGAAGTCCTGAGTCATATAAGACCCAATATATGACTGGAGGGCAAGATGACCAGACTCAGACTCACGTATTTTGGCCATATAATGCGAGCAGAATCACTAGAAAAATCTATAATGCTTGGACAGATCAGAGGCAAAATAAGACCTGACCGCCAAAGGACACGATGACTGATACTGTCAAAGCTGATACTGGCATGGGTATCACACAACTGAAAGGGAGGGCACCTTTAGGGATGCCGAGGGTTGTGAACGACTAAACGGCTAACAACAACATAGCTTGCAGTAGTAAGCACTCTTTAATCCCTTGGTGACATCCACTGTACATGTAAGGCAGATGTGCATGGGGTTTGTGTGGGGTGGGCTTGAGAGCTAAGTGCACCCCATACATGGCACTGTTTGCTGTCTCTGATCACAGCTTTTAAATATTTAAGTACCAATTCTGACAGTGGCATTTAAATAGTTTGATTGGCATTTTGAAGTCTGAATGGTCCCTTCCCTTGCAATGAGATTATGGGGTGGCTTTTGGACTGTCATGTATATCTGCTTATTAAGATATGCCTGTGCACATCCTATTAGAATGCCTGTAGAATTGCAATATACTGCAATATTGAAGTTTTGAAGTACATTCTATGAGATAGTAAACAATCACAAGGTCAAGTCCCTCAGGGTACTAAAAAAATGTAGAAATAAGTTAAAAATAAATAAAAAATGAAGAATAATAAAAGTTAAAAAAATTTGGTCCCACTCCAGGGACTGATCTTGGCATTAGGCTTTTGATAGGGTAAGCACTATTTCCCACTCAAATAATATAAAAGAAATGTTTTATACAATTCTCAATGTTTTATACTTGCCTTCCCACTCAAACTCATGTTTTTGCAATTGCGGCAGCGTCGGTACATTAGCTCTTATCTGATGGCTTTGCTCAATAGCTTAGGTACATTGGAAGAGTACTGAGCATCTTCTAAACTCTAAACGTAGCACCATTGATTAACAAAGTTTGTTCATAGTTTGTTCTAGTTTTCCAGTTACTTAACCTATTTTATATATAACATCTCTTTGGCTATATTGTTTTTAGATTTTGTTTTTCCGATAAACTATCTCCTTGCTCCTTTGAGGACTCAACTTTTTCATCTGATGTTCAATACGTTAACCTGAGAACCAGTTTCATTTGTTATAGCTCCCATTCCTTGGGGATTCTAATATTGAGATGCTATTTACACTACCTGTGTATAGTCTATGACTCCAAGTTGTCAGACTTTCTTATTCTTTCTTAATTTCTAGTAAAGAGTTTGACAACAAATAAAAACTTTTCCCATAAATATAATAAAAAAACTAAACCAAAAAAGACATATTTGTTTTTGTTGTTTCCTTAAAAGTCCAATCTATTCAAATAGTCCATTTTTTATTGTGCTTGGTGAATGTTGTCCAGAAAAAAAAAAAAAACGCAGACATGCTGTGGATTTAGAATCTGCAACGCATTGAAAAAGTTGCAGATTCATTGCACAATATAAGGGAGATTTTGAAAATTATGGCTGGAACTGTAAATGCAGTGGAATTTCCATACTGATTCCGCCAGTGGAAATTCAACATTATTTCCGCCCCATATGTGAAGACGGCCCTACTGTAGAGCCTCATCGAAGTCTATGAGTGCCCCATTATGGATTTGTACAGCTTGAAGGTCATACGGAGACATTATACCACTGTGTTCATGAGTTCTAATGTGAAGAAAAATCAAAAACTGCACTACTATTAAATATGGCACTCTGTGAACAACACCGAGTAGAGGTCAAGTAATCGTGTGTGTATTGTGATATTTATCTTGCACTCAGTCCATTACAGCAAATATTTCAGATACCAAAAAAAATATGTGCTGGTGACATCCACTGTCTAAACAAGCCATAAGCAAATATTGTCGTTCCAAAGTATACTCATAAAGGTGGTTATGGGATTTCACACTGCATAACTTCACAGGTTAAGCTACTTTTTTTTTACTGTACACCTGGAAAAAGTCTTTTATAGAATGACAGATCGCAGGATGCCTTACAGTCCAATGGTAAGACAAGAAATAATTGGCACATCTCTGTTTTTTCCAGGCAACAAAAAAAATGTAACAAACAGTCAGGCAGTTAGGCCGAGCTGAAGTCACGTAAATCAAATTGGATTCCAGCCGTGCTAAAACAAAACTCACATGATGTCCTTGCAGACAGAATCTGAGCGTGACTTTATAGAAATGATTTTACAGTTCAGACCTGTCATTTCTAAAGAGGTGTTTATTATACTAGTTACATCTGTCAATGAAAAAGACTAAATCTGAATTACTCTAATATAGTGACCTATAAGATTTCTTGCGTTATGTCACAATGTTCTGTTGAAGTGGCATTCATTGTGTGTTGTAGATGGTAATGAATTGATTTTTGAAGAGCAGCTTGCTGGGGAGAATGCAGTATATTTATATGACACAGTTGGGGACCTTTTGCTTTTACATTTTACAGAATAACTATGTACTTGTAGATTTGTACATCATTAACATTAGTTTTTTTTTCAGCAAAACATTAAAATGAACTTTTGTCATTAACAGAGAATGGAAAAGAAACAGAACTCCTCACCGCTTATGTTCTACATCAAAAGTTATTCTTTAGAACAGAAAAACAGAAAAAAAGTTAATGGCTACATTCCTGATATTATAATGATAAAAGTAGAGTACAGACAGACTTTACGTGAAGAGTAATAACTATTTCAGCAGTGCACAATGGTATTTATTAATACTTCACTATATTCATTCTGTCTATTGTGGTAGAGTTAGCAAAAGTAGAGGACAGGAAAAGTGAAGGATTTCCCCACAGCAAGTAATCCAAATCCAACACTGGTATGGTCTCTCTATGTTTTTGTTGTTTCCTCCTGGTAATTTTGTTAAAAAATGTCCTCCCCAGGAAAGGTCATCAATAGTGGATCGAGAAGGCAGAAGGGTGGAGCAAGCCCAATGGTTCTAGAGGCTTGGGTCCAAGACGGATATCTCAAAGCCAAAAAGCCCCAGAGAGGGTTGTGAAAATGAGATGGATAGTGGAGGTGCTACCAACCAGAAGAACTCACCAACGGTGGGCACACCAGATATGTGAGGAACAAAAGGAAAAAAAAAGGTGGATAGGCGCAACTCTCCCCAAAACATAATAGGATAGTGAGACGTAATATCAAACTTCTCTTTTATTAAATAGATTAAAATACAGCATAAGATACATGTTTCGGGGGGGAACACCTTCATCAGTCAAGCTGGGTAGAACATCACTCTTGGGACTGGATAAATGTGAATCCCAAAAATGCTGGTGATACCAGTGGCAGAAGAATCTGGGGCTGGGGACACCAGCAGAAGTGAAATAGTGGATCGGCTGGAATTCGGCGCTCAGGACCCGGCTGATCTGTTAATCGGGCACCCTCTGTCAGCGCTCGGGTATGCAGGAGAAGGTGCTGCTCCAACCCCTGTGTAGTGGCCAACCCTTGCAACTGCAGGTGCAGCTCCCATTAAATCAATTAGAGCTTTGACTACCATTATTAACAAAAAAATGCATACTACTTGGTATGCAAATTTTTGCTTGGTCCGTTTATAATCAAATAACCTTTCTAAAGCAGGAAAAAAAAAAGTTGTGGAACTCTTTTGACTTGTATCAGGCCAATTATTAACTGTTACGTCCGCAAGGCGTACCTCGCCACAGCATGGATGCAGGAATGGTATCGCGTTCAAACAGGACGCACTGGCTGGAACACCAAAGGGACAGTGAACTGGACTCACAGCATACTTGGAACTGGACTCACAGACAGACATAACATATGGACTGACAAACAAACAAAACACTCACCTTGCATATCTGCACATATAACAGATGGAATTGCTATAGAATGTGCAAGGTATTAGTTTGTGGATTGGCCAAATCACTTAAGCCCACGATCCTGAACTTCAAGGGTCCTCATTGTCTAGCGGGTCCCTACTCTAATGAGACAACATCCACCAGAACCCTGCCTGCAAGCAGGGCGATCGCCCTGATAAGGGTGGCCCCACATGGGAACCTAAGGGTCTCACTAGCCCAGAGATGATACATGATCCAGCAGGACAGGACACAGTTCACATCAACACTAGGGCTAGAATGCAACACAGAACACCATTAACACTGTACATGCCTGTTCACACCTGAAGTCCAGCCACCTGCACAGACACTGAACATGACACTGTTCACACACATATACACTGAACACATATCACAGGCATGCAGGAAAACCAAACCCTAGAGTGAAGGAATACCAGCTTCCTCTAGCAGAGGGGCTGGTATATATATATATATATATATATATATATATATATATATATATATATAGCAGACCCATGGGATTGGCTGGCAGGAGGAACTCCACACCCAACCAGCTCAATTATCCCTCACCTGTGAAGCTGTGCTCATGGCAACCTGTAGAAGCACAGGTCCCAGACGCACAACCTAACATTAGCTATGGACAATATCAGTATATAGGTCTGGAGAACTTCCCTGCATATGCACTCAAACATTCACCTTACTGTGAAAATCGCTTACAGAAGCTAAGATAGTCCTTTCATTATGGTTTTTGACGCTATCTTCACTTTGTAATCAAAAATATTTTCTTGAGCTAGCATCAGCACTTTAACAACTATGAGAAGTGTTAATCGTGATGTTTACTTAATTATGTTTTATAACGTTATATGCCCTTTAATAACCAACTAACCATATTTTGTAGTATGTTACATTTCTAATTAATATTTTTTCTTTTCTATTTCTTAATTTACTATCATGATGTCAAGTGCTCTTGATTTATTAGGTGTAAATGAATAGTTGTCATTTTCTCATGTTAGAAAACACTGACTTTGAAGATGTAATCAAAATAGCAAAGTAGAATACAGATTCAGTGCAGGTAAGCAGACATATACCACTGGTATAGGAGTGTAGGTATGGGTATGCTTGTAGAGGAGCTGGATGAAGAGAAGCTTGATCAAGGTGATGGAACACAATAATCACACACTGAAGGAGTGGCAGGGCTAGGCAGGGTGGAGCCAGAACAGGGAGACAGGAAGTGGATTTAGCAGGTGCAAGGAAACATAGAACAAGGCTGGATTTCAGCAAGGAAATGTCCAAATCCTGGATAGCCTAGCAGAGAAAGCTGCTGACTGGAACACAAGAGGTTGTGGGTTCAAGCCCTGACATATTGACACTCCGACCATAAATGTAAAAATGTCCCGTCTATTGAACCACATCTTCAAAGCCTTTGGGAAAATCAAGGTGCCATCTTGTTGAGAGCATAGGGAGTTAAATACCATCCATATTTTATGAGAATTTTAAAGTGGTTAGTACATTTAGAGACCGAGTTAATTGAAGAATACGCCTCACTCTACTGTTCATCTAAGATTTGGATTTTTATGTCGTTTTCCCATTGGTGTGTACATTTTTCAAAGGATCCACCATCGAGGTGTTTAATATAACATAGCAGGTAGATAGGCCGTTATTGGAGCCTTGAAGCGATGAGAGCCAGGTGTCCAATTTGGAGGAACGTTAATTCTTCTGGGAGAGGGAAATGGTTTTAAAAGGTGACAAATTTGAAGGTACTTGAGGAGGTCTGGTTGAGAGATATTAAACCTGTTGATAACTTCTGAAAAAGACAAACTGTCCTCTATCAATGTCCCTAATACCCAAGAAGCTCTTCTTCTCTTCCACAATACAAGCCCTCACTTGCTCGATATCTCATTCAAGTGGGCAAAAATGTGTTAGCCTGCCAATGAAAGAGTCAGATTCCCAGAACTATTTGCAGTGCTTTCTTATACCTGCTCATCAAACCTGAAGCCACTCCACCCTCTGCCTGGTATTACTGTATATTTTATGCACTAGATAAGGACTCTTTGTTTGGGCTTCCAGATTACCCAACTTGTTTATGAGGCTATTTTTTGTTTGTTTGTTTCTTAACCTAATGTTTTTATTTTTTTCTTTGAATTTTTGTAGCATTACTTTATGCTTTTTATGTTTCCAACCAATAAAGGTATTGAAGAAGGAATGTAACACCTATATGTACAAAACACAAGATTCACCATTCACAATAGTATATGGTTACAGCTTACCCCTTTCCTCTCCTTGTGTAATGACCTCTACACAGACATGCTTAGAACACTATCCCATAGTAGTCAATGAATTTCTCCAAACTACATGTTCCTATTGCCCATGTGGCTCGTATGAAGCAAGTATCTGAATATTGTTAACAGAAACTAAAAAAAAATTGCTACCTCCAGAATCATGTGAAGGCAATAACAAAAAAAAAGAATTGACAATCAGAAAATAAATGCATATTAAAAAAACACAGAGGTATATTTATCATCTGATTTTTGTTTTAAAAATGGAGCAAAATTTGGTGGAAGGCTCACTTGTGCAAAACGACTTTGTCAGCCACACACCATTTGACCCCATTTTCCTGAAAAGGGACATGGCTTGTCAAGAGGAATTGTGGTTGTCCTGGATTGAAATATTTATGTAGAATTTATGCCAGAAAATGGTGTAAATTATGCCAGAATTCTACTTCCGCTCCTAACTGGCGCAGATTTATGTGTAGGTGCACGGAGCAGCCAATATGCAACTATTCATATATTAGGGCATTATGTGGCGACGAGCATAATATTAATACCATCTGTAAAGCCCCAGTATTAGTAAATCTCCTCCATAATGTTTCACTTTATGGTTTTAATCAGTAAACAATATTTTCATATAATGATCCATTCCCTTAGGCCCCCTGTCCATGGCAGTGATTTTGCCAGCGGTAAATCGCTGGCGAACCACAGGAAAGCGCCAGCCCCATGTCTACGAGCAGAGAATCATTGCGATTCTCCGCTCACGGCCGGCAATTCGCTGTATGCTGCGAATTCCCCTGATTCTCTGCGGTCAGCCTATCTGTAAGATAGGCTGACCTACGGAGATACATCTGCAGGCTCCTGCTCCCGGGCGGTGGCTACCGTGGCGGAGATCTGTCGCAGGTCTTTGCAATGCCTGTGGACAGGGGGCCTTAAATGGAAAAAACACAATCATGAAAATTGCATGGAAAAGCAATTTATGTGGTCTTCTGAAAGCCGGCTTCAAGGCAAGTAATTCTATGTGAATTTCCTAGAATGTTTTTGTAAGACTAAACACAAACAAGGCCAATATTATAAGGCTGGGTTGACATGGAGCAAATGTATCTATTCAGTTGTTGTATCAGTGAGCCGGACACAACAGCTCTTTAATATGGAGCTGTGCACTCTACATGTGCTACCCTACAGGCTCCATCGGACTCTCCATGTGCAAACACTGTACTAATTCCTAGAAGCAATGCTTAGGGGATAGAATACCTTTGTACATATGAAATCCATAGGGGCATGTCACAATTTCCTTTCTGCTGGATTTGTTCAGAATCTGAAAAACAATAAATTTGTAAACCTTCACAGGTACAATTTGGATCATGTGCACCTCTGTTGTTGCCCTATTTCGACTTTCTGCAAAAATAAAAAGCATAAAAAGGCCTTGGGGATGAGCCTTAAGTCAGCAGGATCTGTTACACAACAGATCTATCTTCTCGATCGTGGCTTCTGCAATACTACAATAACACCTGTGTGGATCTCATGTTCAGAATTAGAGATGAGCGAGCGTACTCGGTTCGGGTGTTTTTGTACTTGAGCACCGCTTTTTCCGAGTAACTGACTACTCGGCCGAAAAGATTCGGGGGGCGCAGGGGGGTGAGCGGGGGGTTGCAGAGGGGAGTGGGGGGTGGGGGAGAGAGAGAGAGCTCCCCCCTGTTCCCCACTGCTACCCCCCACTCCACCACGCCGCCCCCAGCGCCCCCTGAATCTTTTCGTCCGAGTAGTCAGTTACTCGGAAAAAGCGATGCTCGAGTGCAAAAACACCCAAACCGAGTATGCTCGCTCATCGCTATTCAGAATCCTTCATATGTAATTACTGTAATTTTAAGTTTTGGGATTTTTGTCTAAGAAATGTCTATAAGAAGCTCTCACCCTGTAATCAATTAATGATTAACACTTTGGCATTTATGATTTTTGTTATATAATTGGACACACGTATGTCACTTATATCTATATCTCTCTCTATATTTCCTGACCGAGAAACAAGTTTAAATATTGGGAAGCAAAATTGTTCAAGGAGAGCAGATGAAAAGATATTTGTTGTAATGTGAAAAAATGGAACCACAAAGCTTCAACCAGATACCTTCACAGAGAAAGAAAAAGTAGCAAAATGCCTTGCTCACCCCTGTAGCTTTCAAAGGCACATGCAAGGCAGGGCATCTGGGTGTCCACAACTGATTTCATCTTTAATGTATTTGCATCTCTGATGTGGCGAGTGAATTAGAATTCATTTTACAAGTAGAAGATTGTAGCCTGCGCTGTTGCGTGTCAGCGTTGCAGAGGTCTTGCGTCCAGCTTTGTATGGAGCCACATGGAGTCAAGATGAATAAGGTTTTTTTTTATTACTTTTTCAAATGAAAAAAAAAAATCTCTCTTGACAGACCGGAGCTGAATACATACATTTCTGTTCTATTGTGTTCAATCAGATGATTCCCTGTCTTCTGTGGCATCATTTTGTTTTCCCAGACGATTCCTGTGCAATAGAAATATTAGAGATCACCCGGAAAAACTAATTGAAGTGGTAAAGCTACAATCTGTATTTCTTAAATAGTCAGTGTTCCTGATGTTCATTTTATACTCAGATCAGACACTGCATGTTACATTGTTAGATGAGTTAGCTCAAAATACATGAGGGATTTAATGTCTGCCAAAATTACCTTTCATGGAGTCACTTATTATATCCCGTTTTATTTATTCCTCGTTTTCCCCATCTGCTAATACATTCCCTCCTTTAATGATATCCTATAACACCCTCCTTATATATTTGTTGTCACTCGGCTTTCTTTTTGTTCGTTCGTCCTTATTAATAATACATACGTTTTATGCCACTTCTGCTCATTATTATATAATCTTTATAATTCTGCCGGAGCTTTTACTGTTGCAAATGATATTCTTTTAAGGACATAAGTTTGATTTCATTTATGGTGTATTAAAACATACGTACGACAGGTTTGTATGTAAGCTTCAATAAAGAATGTGGAAGGCGGAATATCTTGCTAGGATCTAATAAGGTACATTTAATAAAATGTCACTTGTGAAAAGGGAAAACTTTAATCCGCGTTTATCTAAAGCTATATATAATATAGCAAATATTAGTAGTTCGAAAGTAGCAAGTCGTTGAATATCTTTGCTCCTATCGCTATGGAGATTGTATAATTATGCCAAAACGCTAGCAGTTAAATCTGGGTTTAATTCAATTCTTCTCCAAATCAGACCGATATCACTATAATTCATTAGCAGATACATATATTTTCTAGGAAGGGACTAAGGGTCATCTCTGCATTCTCTATTTAAATAGATTGTAGTGGGGAGTGTTAGGGAGCGTTCACACGGAGCTGATTTACTGTGGATTTTGTCACATGCATCTGAACAGATTGCACCCTTGCAGTTGAAATCAAATCGAAGGGCGAAGCCTGCTGCAGATCTGCAACATAGTCCACAAGAAAATTCGCAGCAAATCAGCTATGTGTGACCCAGAAAGAAAAGAAATGCCCGCGCTCTTTTGGACCTGAACACCAGGGACGAGCTGCAGACACCGCTTGCTTCAAACTTTTATTCTTAGTATCCTCTGTGCAACGCGTTTCGTCGTCCTTACACAACGACTTTCTCAAGCACAATAATTACAGCTTAACATATACACTGTATATGTATATGTAGTAAACTCACTCTTTGATGGCAGCATCCCATTTGTTGCACGTGTATCAGGTGTTGGCGTCCTGTACTGATTCACTCTTTGTTAATAGCAGCACCCCGTTCCAAAACACACATATTTTCTTCCCTCTGGATCATTATGCTCCAATTATGGGCCATCTAGGTGTAATTTGATCGTATTATCGCTCCAAAACAAACAGTCGCTCCAAAGCAAACGGCCGGAGACACGCTCCCCGGTCGCCTAGGATACAGCCTATATACAATAACACGGCCAGCGGTACGAACTATTGTGTAAGACACGCGGTATTTACACATTATTCCAGCGCAGCTAACGCATATTGCGCAAACATGCTTAACAGGTTGACTGACATTTTCAGGGACCAATCAGCACGGAGATAGAACGCTCCGGACACATAGTTCTATCCGGCACACGTCATCTTACCCGGAAGTACTGTGCCGTTACTACTTCCTGACATGGCACCCCGCATCTGATAGACGCTGAGGACGCCAACACCTGATACACGTGCAACAAATGGGACGCTGCCATCAAAGAGTGAGTTTACTACATATACAGTGCATATGTTAAGCTGTAATTATTGTGCTTGAGAAAGTCGTTGTGTAAGGACGACGAAACGCGTTGCACAGAGGATACTAAGAATAAAAGTTTGAAGCAAGTGGTGTCTGCAGCTCGTCCCTGGTGTTCAGGTCCAAAAGAGCGCGGGCATTTCTTTTCTTTTTGCTATATACGAATACACTTCGAGTGGGTCCTGCCTGCCAGCAGGACACAGAAGCCCAGCAGCCAAACGGACACACCAGAGGATTTATAAGCCGACGAGGATGTGGAGGTGCTGGTGAGACCTCTTTCTAGGGGTGCTCGCCAGACACCGGGTGAGTTTTATTGATTTATTTTCTCCGTATTCTAACTCGTTTAGAGAGTTATTATAGAGTTACTTCATAGCTCAAAGCCAACACAGTTAGCGCCTCCCTGACGTGGTTTTTGCATGTGTGACCCAGAGGCATATGTTGACTCTTCTAGGCCCCAATGCAAAATGTGTAATGGGGCCCCCAAATATAATGCTTTATTCATAGTACTGGGCTCCCTATATGGAGAATGAAGGTCTTATGGGCCCCCTAAAGCTCGTGGGCCCTGGTGCAACCGCATCCCCTGCATCCCCTATGGTTACGCCACTGGTATGACCACAGACCAAATACGGAGCTGAAATGCAATCACCTGAAAACGGCCTTATATTGCTTTTATATACTGTAGATATGCATTGTTTTTAGTGCTGTGGTATCTTATGGTTATGCTTTGTAGCTGCAATAAACTATGCTGTATGGGCGGCTTCAGACGAACGTATTTGCACGTGTTTTTGCATGCATAAAATATACGCATGCAATATGCAGAGAATAGAACCCATTTTGTGCGCGAGCAAAAAAATAGGGCCTGTTCTATTTTTGTGTGCATTTGAGCACCAAGGGCCACATAGAAGTCTATGGGAGGTGTGTAAATGCACAATATGCTGAGCAATTCAGTGTGAAAAAGAACCTATCTGGACCTCATTAGGCTATATAGCCTTTAAAATCAAGGAAGGGGTGGGTTTTCAAGTGTATGTGAACTGGCCCTGTGTGCGCAAAAAGTACAGTATTATGCACCAATACACGTGCAAGTCTACCTCATCAAACCTCCTTCACTGCACAAACATGTTGCACTAAAGCGTGTGCAATTGCACTTAGGGTCGCCTGAATCTACTTTAATAGATATCTTATGCAACCTCATTTAAAATGCAGTGTGTCCAATACGTTCCAGATTTGAGTTTTTTTCTGCGTTTCCCCTTGAATTGGATAAACTGTTCAATATGAAGTCAGAGTTCTTAAATCATTAGCAATTTTGATACCTTATAAGTTTGCGAAGAAGAACCTTGCTTCTTCTATGGAAAACTAAGGGCAAAAACACATGGGTGAATGCGCTGATATGCTCCCAGCTACAGAGTATATTAGCGCATGAACCGAGTTTTGTTGTTTTTTTTGGACTATTCAAACTCAATTCTATTGCATGCAAGTTTGAAAAGAAAGCGGGAAGGCACAGTGGGTTTGACAATTGATTCCTCACATGTATATATAATATATATATATGTATGTATTATCTCACATCAGAGACGCAGCATTGCAGCGGAAGGTTCCAGCAGACCATGACCAGCAGTCATAAAGAGTATTTGTGGGTGGGGGGGACTGAACGTTTGGGTCCATGAGCCTTTAGTTATGCATCTGTTTGTATCCCAACATGGCACCAATGCAAACTACAGGTTGCCCTACAGAAAACTAACCCTCATACAGCTCCACTGACAGAAAAATAAAAACAAAGTCAGAAAGCTTTTTTAATTTTTTTTTAGTGTTATTCTTTTAAGTAGCACATAATAAAAAACTATTTAAATTTGGTGCCACCATAACTGTACTGACCCACAGCATAAAGATTAGTGTATATATATATGTATATATATATATATATATATACATATATATATATTTCAATGCTTCAATATGAGAAACTGATGAAAAGAAACAATCTTTGCAGTATATATGCATTAAGCAAAAACAGCATTGTAGTACGAGACTTTGTAATACAGAGCTATAATTGTACAGAAATGTAGTTGCTCTTTCACAAAAGCATGTCTGATGTATGAGTATCCATCTAAAGGCTGTGAAAATGCACAATAAAATTCTAGGTTGTGATATGCAATGCATTTAAGCCATGACTGGCGACCAGAGCTGCCTACTGGATTGCATTGTAATTCTTAGGAAATGGTCCTCTAAACCTGTATTAGCTCTTCAACTCCCCATTCTCTAACATAGGATGAAGAAAATGTTTTCTTTTTTCACTTTGTCTGCAATGATGGTATTCATCTTAGGAACACTTTTAGTGCTTTAAACACATAAATAAAAAATAAGCCCATGGAAATGGAATGATACTGATAGAATGAGGGCATTTCAAGTGCACGAGTGTATCATTTATAAACACTGGTATTTCCGTACAAATTAATTTTTTTTCTGTTCTTACAATGCCCCCCTTTAACATCATTGTCTGAAATCTTCAAAATGGGAATCTCAACTTCCTTTTATCTCATGTTATTTTAGGATAAATCAGTCAACTAAGAAATGATGTTTACAAATGAAGATAAAAAGTTTTCAACTCAAAAAGCTTTTAGACTGGCCAGACAAGTCACTAAATGACTAACCTCTCTAATAGGAAAGAATTAAACAATATTTCATAAATCACATTTACTGATTTGGAAATATTTGGAGCACAAATAGTTTATGCTTCTTTTCGGATGTCATGCTCCTATATTATTTGAATGCTTGTATCCTTCATTATTGCTGCATACAGGGGCATAACTATAGGGGATGCAGGGGACGCGGTTGCACCCGGGCCCAGGAACCTTAGAGGGCCCATAAGACTTCTCTTCTCGATAGAGGGAGCTCAGTACTATGACTAAAGCATTATAGTTGGGGACCATGTTACAGACATTGCATTGGGGCCCAGAAGCTTCAAGTTACGCCTCTGGCTACATACATGGGTATTCTGTTGGGCCTGTAAGCGCCTGTATTGTCAAATCTGAACCAGTCATTGATTGTCATTTTACATGCCACATTAGCTGCCATTTTGCAAATCCTTATTATATTATATTCTATTAATGAAGTTCTTTCTTGCAATACAGTTGCAGATGGGATTACAACAATATGATGATCAGGCTGATAAATGGACCAGGTTTGGTCAACTCTTAAGTGCTTCTGATAACCCAACGCATTCATTAGGACACAGGATTTCCAACATAGTGGGAAATCTCCTTGAGATCCTTCCAATTTCTCATTAAACAGATACTCAGCTCTAGATTTGTCTAAAAACCTTTTTTGGGGGAAAGCATCAACAAATCCTTGAAGAGGCAACATGTATGTGTCCGTTTTGTAGAGCATTTTACTTGACATTTAAAATACTGTGATATCTGCCATGCAAATTTTTTATTATATATTTTCACCAGTTTATCAGTTAGTAAAAGTTGAGTTAAAAGTGGTCAAGTATAGTGGTCAATTAAGTAGACCATCGGACCTGAGCTATTCCCCAAAGTTGGGCTCCCCACGCTCTCTTCCCTTCTATACCTCTCTCACTAAATTGAGGGACAAGTAGTGAAAGATACCCTACTCTGGGTTGATTGTTGCAAGGGATGAAAGAAGGCCGATATACAACTACATAGTATAAAGTTAACCTCTTCATGTGCCCTGAATAAAAGCCCTGTTGGTGCTTCCTGACTCCTTGTCAACTGCTTCACTTCTTGAGACACCTTCTGGCTGCATCATCCACAGCCTATCTTTGCCCTTGTTGTTCCTCGCATGTCTGCTCTCTCTTCTCTTCCTCTCTTCCTTGGCTTGGGCACATCTCTTGCTTCTTCCTATCAATTCTCTTCTTCTTTCTGCCACCACATTAGACAGGCCATGCTTTCCTCTAACCAGAGTCTCACTCTATTAATCCCTGAATTCATTCAGCAGGAGAAGGGTTCTGATTGGACAGCTCTAGGCCTCTCAGTCCTCTCCAAAAAGGGCTTCTATCTGTGGATGGCAGTGACTTATTTTACCCCTTTAGTTTCATACCAGTGAAAACACATTTATGTGAGTTTATACTAGTGTTGGATTACCATGGGCCATGGGCAACCTCTCAAGCCACACATATTGCAATCCATCACTGAATCTAGCTCACTGCTTGTTTTTTTTTTACTTTCCTTGGTTGCATCTCTACTCCACATACATAAGTGCAAATAAAGTATATGTACATACCCATGTATGGTAATACATTTCTTGAAACATTTAGAAACAGATTAGTTTAGTTTTAGCTTAGACACTGACAACAATGTTGCCTCTTTTGATGCATACTGTCCACAGTGTTCTCTCTAAGCTACGATCCCTGGAAAGGATTGAGTTAAAACAAGAATATAATTGGGTCAATAAGCCCAATAACAGTCCTATCTGTCTGTAGGGTGTTGACTTATTAAGTCTGAAATGTCCAGAGTCCTCCGCTAAGAAGGAACAATGACACTCATGGGAAACACTGCAGAGCAAACAAAACATTATTTTGTAATGCAAGTAGTTTCTTTTGCTCCATTTTAGTGCCCATAATTCATATTAATATATGAAGCTTAGAATGCCAAAAATGTATGTTTCTTGCATTTGGCATTACTTTGTGAGTAATTGTTTTTTATGCAGATCATCATGAATAATATGTTAAGGGTGTAATCCCATCCAAACCAGATATAATCTAGCCCCAACAGAAGTCATAAGTGTTTAATCACTGTGAATCCCCAAGGATCACAGGATTATCACCCCTGAGTTCATGGAGAATGGAGTGGTGCTACGCATGCATAACCACTGGTCTATTTATTTCTGTGGAAATCGGGGAGATACAGTGGCATTTGATTTGGTTCTTTAACTACTTTTAGAACTTGTGTGAAAATATGATTAGTTTTAGATCAATTATTAGCAGAAACTCATAAAATACTGGAACAGTTCACAAACTTTCAAGCACAACTGTGGTCGAGCACATCACTCGGCTATCTCCATAGACAGTGCGTGGAGTGATGTACTCGTATGCTCACTGCTATTCTATGGATATGCTGTTCTTTTGATCTCAAGGTGTAGGTGATAAATGTTTTGGGTGGGATAACCCTTTCAACTTTATCGCACAATCTGTTATATTTATGAAGGTAGTCAATGCATATGTCTTATGTAATACTCTATGTTTTACTGTTTTAGAATCTCTGTTCAAGAGTGTTTTCGTTATTTTATATTTTTTGCATCCTTATTTTTATTATCAGGGACTTCATTTGTCTTAACATTTTAACATGGATGTCACAAATGGAGTAGACTCTCTTTATTGGAAGGATGGCTGCTGGTGATTAGGTTGGCACAGATGCTGTGCCCTGGTAATCACAATATGGGTACATGAATGTGCAGGAATTGCAAATGTTTGCTTTTTTAAATTCTGCTCCAGGACAACCTAACTGTAAGGGCTTATGCATATTGGTAGCTCCAAACAACTTCCAAGTGGTAAAGAGTTATAATGCAGCACCCATGGCTGCATGTGTATATACTATACATATGCCTCTATCTTGCTATCGTATCTCTGGGACTCCATATACTATCAAAAGGCCCTGCATTCATGATTCTGCAATGAGCATGATGTCTTAGAGTTTTAAATACATTCCTACATTGATCACCAGGTAATAACTCTGTATGTGGTTATTCAATTTCTTCATCTCTGGATAGATGTAAAAATGGCTGTAAAAATCAAAATGGTATTCAGGCATGCGCCAGCCATTTATTAAAAGAATAAATTTCACTATTAGAATATTAATCACAATTTAAACTGCTGTAAGAACTACATTAATTGGTTGTGAATGTGAACACTGATTTCTGAATGTTTAGAAGACCAATAGGTTTATGGGTGATCAAAGTGCCTAATAATCTTTTACTGACATTTATGTTCTTTTCAAAGTCAAAGCATTTTAAATGTGCTCAGCTGCCGCTCCTGCTTGTCAGGATAAAAAGTTGGGACATGTGAAATAGTTTAAAAGAATTATAGGGGAAAAGTTTCTTTCATTATTTTCTTGTTATATAATACACACATTATTATGTGAACAAATCCCTTTGATTCACAGATTACACATGGAACTTCTTCGTATATCTGAAAATGTTTTACCTACTTTACAATTTTTAATTGATATAATTGGTAAAAATTGGACCACATTTGCCAACTATTTCAGAATGTGTGGAAGACTCACAAAAAAGGGCAGCTCTTGGACAACCGGTACAGCATGTTGGTACTTGTATAGTATGTCTCCACTTGAAGTATGGGTTGGCTGGACTCAGCTATAGGTAATGCCCAGGTCACGCCCAAAAGCTGCCAAAAGCTCCCAATTGGCTGCCGCACACACACCTTCACAGAATTCCGAGTTCTGAGCTGTACAGCTATGCCAACTTCTGAGCTCCTGATCTGAGCTCCCGAGCGGCTACTATGCCTTCACAGATTCCCAAACTCGGAGCTGAGCATCTAAGCAATTAGCCCCGAGGATACAGCCACACCAATCTCGACAATTACACAGCTACTTCCCGAGCGCCAGTGAGCGATGGTTTGCTGCCAATATTTACAGCAAATATGCACAAATTTTGCCTTTTAACTTCCAGTGAAGAAGCTGCTCCTAATTTTGCAAAACTAGCTGGCCTACTGCTTTCTGCTCAACAACTTCATGAAAAATGCCTTCTCAGAACAATTGGATGTGCAGGCCTACTTTCGGCAGCAAAGAAAACGTATGCTAGCCAGTTGGGTGCTTAGAGGTGGCCGGGGCTGTAGGCTCTGGGCTGATTGCTTGTCAGCTCAGCTCAGAACCCATGTGCGGGACCCAATAGGGAGCTTTTGGCTGTGACCTGGGCGTTACCTGTAGCTGAGGCCGGCCAACCCATACTTCCGGTGAAGACCTGCTACACTAGTACCCAGAATGTCAATCTCTCAGGTGGTCTACTTCCCCTTTCCTCTGCTCGCACCCACAGTCCTCTTTATTCTTCAGCGCCGCCACAGAAAATGTCTTAGTATCATGATCTTGTCTATAGATGTTCCTGCAATGACGCGAGGCGAGAATGGCACACTCAAATTTCCCTTGTGAATGGAGCTGCTCCATTCATGTCTATAGGACAAAGGGAGATTGTGGAGAGCATCAATCTCCACCTGTCATATAGAAGCGAATAGAGTGGTGCCTGAGCAGGTACCTGTATTATACATCTGTAATTCCTGTGTGCTAGATTTTTATTAGGGACCTTTCATACAGCATGGAATATTCTGCAACAGCGTTGCGGAATTTTCCCTTATGTGGAATATTCCGCACCAAAATCCACACTGCCAGGCCTCAGTCACACGGGCGCATCGGCACCCGTACACCGGCGCCGATGTGCCCGTGTGACTGCAGGAAGGAGACAGACGTACCTGCAGATGGCCCTCTCTCTGTAGCTCCGAGGAAAGAACACATGACCGGCAATGAAGCCGGTCACATGTTCTTTTCTCCGGCGCTGCAGAGAGACGGCCGTCTGCAGGTACGTCCGTCTGCTGGTGTCAGTCACATGGGCGCATCGGCGCCGGCGTACGGATGCCGATGTGCCCGTGTGACTGAGGCCATAACATGCAGATTTTGATGCAGAATTTCTGCATCAAAATCCGCAGTTAGCTGTGCAGATTTTGGTGTGGAATTCTGGGGCAGCATATTCCGCAATGTTGTTGCAGAATATTCCATCCTGTGTGAAGGGTCCTTTAAAAGATTTATACTCTCTATCCAGATTATTACATTTATACATTTGGACATGTTTTTATTTTTCACAGTTTTGATCAACAACAGTTTATGAAAAAAAAAGAAAAAGGGCAATCTAAAATAGTACTGCTTTTAGTTCTATCGGTGGTAATGTTTTCTGTGTAGTTCAAATGGACGTGTTTTAAAACTTAAAAGTAGCTTTCTTTATACAGTCTGTATTGAGTATAATATAACAGGAACATTTTACTTGGGTTTAAAGCCTTTTTTATGTTGCTGCTTTTAGCTGGGAATTCTGATGAAACTCCCTCCTGTGCCATCTCTTACTTTGCCTTGTATGCAGAATAAAAGCGGCTTCATTTATGAGAGCAGTCTCCAGTAGGTTTTTGCATCATGGATCCACACACCCCATTACTGTATGTCAGCTTATCCCTAACTTGTTTCTACTTCCTCCACATGAGCACTCAGCAAATTACACAATGGCACTAGCAGAACAAAAGGCACTTTATAATGTTACCATTTCACAAACAGATCTGAACACGGCAGTGAGCGCCGGACAAAATACTGCCGCTCTTTATTTAAGAGTAGGAAGAAGTAGCAAACAAAATAAATGTATGTGATGAAACAGAAGTAAAAAAGCAAGTATGCCGTGTTATTAATCTTCACATCTCATAGCGTAACTAGAAGGAAATATAAAGAATAAAAAAGCACCATTGTTGGAGGTAGGAACTGACCCCGTTGTGTAGACTGTAAGAACTACAAGCATCTGTAAGGGCACAACGGAAGTGTTACAATCTAGACACAGTGGTAAGATTATTTGGGAAATTATAATGTTACTAATTAATGTTGCAATATGCTTTACTAGCATCGATAATAGAGAGGAGCGAGTATACTCGCTAAGGCACATTACTCGAGTGAGTAGTGCCTTAGCCGAGTATCTCCCCGCTCGTTTCTAAAGATTCGGGGGCCGGCGCCGGTGACAGGTGAGTTGCAGCGGGGAGCAGGGGGGAACCGGGGGGAGAGAGGGAGAGAGAGATCTCCCCTCCGTTCTTCCCCACTCTTCCCCGCCACTCCCCGCCCCCCGCCGGCCCCCGAATCTTTAGAGACGAGCGGGGAGATACTCGGCTAAGTCACTACTCACTCGAGTAATGTGCCTTAGCGAGTATACTCGCTCATCTCTAATTGATAACATATTCATTGGACATATAGAAAAAAGGACCCAGATTTACTAATCAGTTTAAACCAGTTTTGCCTAAAATTCTGCACACACCGTATTTAAGCACAAATTGGAGACATTTTTTTGTCAGTACTTGCCAATTTTGAAGGGCCCCTTCAAATTAATTCATTTTGATTAAGGTCTCCTTCAGACGGGCGATTTTGCACGTTCAAAATCGACTGCGCGAACCACATCTATAAAAACCCATTGATGTCTATGGGTTTCCTCACATGGAGTGTTTTTGAGTGTGAAATTCGGTCATGCGAAAAAATACGCGACATGCTCTATTTTTGTGCACCTGAGGCACCATAAGAGTCTATGGGGTGCGAAAATGTGCAATTTTCCTGAAGGAAATCCCACACTGAACTGTACGATTTTGCTGTGTTACTCGATTACCCCGGGGACTAAATAGGTGGCCCCGCCTACTGAGTAGGCTGCCACGCCTGTTCAAACATGGCACGGTTGTATCCCGCACCGATGTGAACAGGCCCGGCAGTTCAAAAAAGTATAGTAAAGGATTGTGGTTTTGCTCATGAGAGCATGACATGATTGCACTCTGAATAGAGCACTATCATGTCCTCTCACAAATGTGAATACGCCACACTCGTGTGCAGAAGCCCTTAGACTGATTTATTAAGAATATAAAAATTGACCAAACTTTGGCACAAATCAAAGTCTGCTTACAGCAAATGTATATTTTATTTTCTATATTGTAGGCGTGAGACTTTTAGTACATTTGGATGAAATAACTACAATAATCTTTTTTTTTGAGACTAGAGTAAGGTACCAGTTTTAGTAAATGCGGGCCTAGGTTTTACTTATATGATGACACACTATTATAAGATAATACACCATCATATTTTTTGAAGTAATTTTTAATTTGCTCTTTTTTTGCTGGTATTCATAATTTTGCATGGACATTTTTATTATAAGAGTGTGAGCAAATCATGACATCTCTAAATCAGTAGAAGAATGCAGAATCTTGGTAGCTGAGCCTGAAAGCACTTCTGCTATTAAATAAAAATGCCCATTAAGGTTTAACTCTTTTGCTGCCCAGGAAACATCTACATCATTGCAGACTGGCACTTCAGTAGCCAAGAACATACTAAATATGTCTTTCTTTTAAATAGCTATATCTCAAGCTGTATTGAGTTTTATTTGTGATTTTGTTTTAAAACTAAGAATCTGGGCTTTAAGACTAAGATCAAACCTCTAACTACAACACAGCCTGAGCTATAGCCGTCTGAAGTGGAAGATGCATATATCTGCAGCTCTCCCATACATATGTATTTCTATAGTCCGTATCTCAATGAACGTTGAGCTGCATGCAACAACAGAGATATGCCATGCTCCCTCAAAGATGTAGGTAACTAGCGCGTCACTGGTCCTGAAAACCTGGGGTACAGTGGGAAAAGTGCTGGGGCTGAGTTTTGCCCAACATGACACATGAGTAGCATGTCAGAAAAGGAGAGGACACTATCAAAGCATTGTACAGGCACAATTTTAGTGTTACAGTAGTAGTGGTGCAGTTGTTTTAAGTGGTGGAGGTCAATGAAAGAATTACCCAAACACCCATTTGAGTGTTTTTTTTATGTATGGCTCCTTCTGGCATCCACCTTTGGTATCCTTGGTCACTATTGTTGGTACCACTGGTGTGTTTGTGAGTGATTGAGGTCAAATCTCCAAACGGGCTTGGAGAAATGTCAATAATGTGTTAATATCTGAAATTAGACAGGGTGTTACCATGGAGGGCGGCGCAGGGAGCCGCAGTCGTCGCGCGTCACTCCGGCGTCGGCTCTGGCGTCCTGGAGCTCTGTGTTGGGGCTCTCCCAGCGGCTTGGGGTGGCCGGTGGGCGGTGGCGTGGGCGTGTCTGCCCGTAGGGTGCCGCCTGCACTCCTCCACCCTTCTTATACAGCAGTTGGAGAGTCGGCTCCTCCCACTCTCCGCCCATGGGCGGAGCCTTGCAGTTATAAGGCTGGCAGTAACTTGAGCTCACGGCCAGTTATTGGTTCTGCTAGCCAGTAGTCAGTTCTGCCTGTGTCAGTCAGTCAGTACTAGTTGCTAGTCAGTCTCTTTCTAGTGTGCCTTTTCTCAGTCTGTTCTGGTTCTGTCTGCTACTAGCTAGTCTGTCTGCAGCTACTCTCAGCTAGCCCTAGTTTGCCAGTCAGTTTCCTTCAGCCTGCCTGTAGCCTTGTTTGTTCTGTTGGTCTTTTCCATCTGCCTCTCTGTCGGCACTCTGTCCCCCCATCAGTTAGTTTCTTTTGTCAGTCACCAGGTCTCTAGCCAGCGCAGGGACCGCCGTCTAGTTGTCCGCCTGGGATTAGCCAGGGCCGAGGCAAGTAGGCAGGGACAGTGGGGTGCGGGAAGTTCAGGGCACCCCACCTGGCGCTCGGGGGTCAGAGTGCCGTAACACAGGGACTATTAAACTTTTATTTCTACCCAGAAATGCAAACTTTTACAGTTCAGTAGACACTACTAAATACTTCACTGATTGTCAATAATTATGTATTGGTCCCTTAAACAATTGGCTTAATCATTGAGGTAAGTAGCGACTAAAATGTTACTTTTATGACATATAAATAAAATCTAAAAACATCATTCAGTATGATTTTTCATATAACCCCGTTATTAATGCTGTATATCAGGAGAAAAAGTCTTGTATATATCACGCACAATGCATAGATACACAAGCAGCATAATATTAAAGCAAGCCATTTAGAAATAAACAACTCAGATTAATAGACTAGACAGAGAATATAGTATCACTTGGTGGTGATGTGTAGGCAACCCATTGGCGGATCACGGTGATGCTGTGTGCCACTGGCTTGGAAGCGCTTCACTCAAAGTGGAGCCGAGCCTCCAGTAAGTGGACCAATGGGTCCTTGCCACATGTCAGGGTATGATTGGCCACGAAAGGAGGTAAGCATGGTAGGAGAGTGTGGCTAAAGATAGATAAACCTTTGTGGGGTCTGTGCGGGTGTGTGCATCTATGTATATTGGTGATAAAAACTAGACTTTTTCACCAGATATTCAGCGTTGATAGCAGAGTTACCATATATACTGTAGTGTAAGTCGAGTTTTTCAGCACATTTTTTTATGCTGAAAAAACCCCACTTGGCTTATATTTGAGTGAAGTAAAAAAAACAAAAAAAAAACAATGCAATACTCACCTTCCAGTCGGCGTCTGTGTCCCGGCGCGATGGTCTCCGGCAAGTTGCTTGAGAATTCTCCCAGCTGTCAGCCCTGTGTAAGTAAGCTCTGTGATTGGATCGAGCACCAGCCAATCATAGCCAGCGCTCGATGATTCACATCCATTCAGTGAATGACATCACTGAATAGCTGTGATTGGTTTATCGAGCGCCGGCCGTGATTGGCTGGTGCTCGATCCAATCACACAGCTTACTTACACAGTGTTGACGGTGGGGGAATTCAAAGCTGAGAAGAGAGATGACAGTGGGTAGAATCGTCAAGCAGCTTGCCGCACCACCGGGGAGACCATGGCATAGGGGACACAGACGCGTTTGGGAGGTGAGTATTACAGGGTTGTTGTTTTTTTACCTAGTGTATACTTAAGCATAGCTAGGCTTATACTTGAGTCAATAAGTTTTACCAGTTTTTTGACTCGGCTTATACTCGGGTCTGCTAATACTCAAGTATATACGGTATATTGAAAATCATGATGTTTTTAGATTTTATATATATACAATAAAAGTTAAGTTTTAGTTTCTACTTACCTCTGTGATTCAGCAGACGCTCCTAATAACCAATGCAAACATTCATGAAGAATCACAATCTAACAGTCACATAATTTGGACAATGTTTCTCATTCCTACAATATAAGACAACATTTTCACCTCATCTCATGGAGCAAAACAGAAACGAAATTCTTCTGGTAATGAGCCATATTTATAATGGAACTTTTTCTAAGTGTAACAACCGGACACTGAGAGCTATTTTGCTTTCATCATAAAGAAGAAGCAAGAAAGACTAAAGAACATTTCAGCCCATCTGTCTTTTTGCACAGAATTTCCATATAGCATATTCATGAAATCCATAAAACTATGGAATGCGCTCCCACAGGAATTGGTATTGGCAGACACCATAGAAAAATTTAAAAAGGGTTGGACGTTTTCCTACAGCAACAGAGTATAGAGGTCTTATGACATTAATAATACAATATGGAATACTAATGTACAGATCTTTCAGATTGCCAAAGTGGGGTTAGGAAGGAATTCATTTTGCACTCTTTAAAAATATTGAAATGTTTTATACCGGTGATTTTCAATTCATCTGGTTCAACTCTGAGCATGAAAATGTAGACTTGATGCACTATTTTATTTAGTCCAGCAAATATATAATCATTTTCCTAGAACAATAACAACATTCGTACATGTGTAAAGGGCTTGTCCATGATTATAGAAACATAGTTGCTTTCTTTTAGAAACAGCATCAAACAGCTCCATGGGTTGCTTCTGACATTGACGCCGAGATAGCGTGAAGGCGCGGCGGCCGTGACACGTAAGCAGGTCCAGACTTACATCACAACATCAGTCTGGCCCATGTGACAGTGGTGTTAGCACATACGCCCTGTCATTCTCTGCGCTGTGTGGCATTTGATTGGTTGGTTGTAAGCTGGTTTCTCCCTTCCGGCCAATCAACTTTTATTATGGTCTATAAATTCTGACTCCTCCTCTCAAAGCACACCAGTTATTCCTCTGTAAAGTGGAAATTCTGGTCTGCTCCTCTCAGGCGTCATCCTTTGCTAGATATGTCCCTGGTCTTTATATTTGCATCTTGGTGACTTTTCCAACTTAGTGCTGTTATGAGAATTGCTATATTCATCTGTCAATTGTCACCCTAGAGATGGTCTAGGTAGCCCCTAGGATCTGATGTAGGGCTGCCCTTGTCAGGGCGATTGCCTTGCTTTTAGGCAGGGTTTTTCCATAATTAGCATGTTAGGATGAAGTTTATTTTCCCCATTGTTTAGTTTTATTGTTGACAGTTCTATTCTCTAAGTTTTCAAATACAGTGCAAATACTTTTGGACATCTGTTATGTTCGATCCAAATGAGGTGCTATTTGCGTCTGACTCAGACGTAACGCCATTAAAGTGCAAGTTGCTGAGCTGCAATACAATATATAACCCATGGACACGTAGCGTTGTTTTTTGAAGAAAGCAATCATATTTTTTTAACCCTGCAAAACACCTTTAATAATTAGAGTGAAAACTTATGCTATGCTAGCATTGAGATTTATGACAAAAATGGGGAATTAATTGGAGAAACTTTTTGCATTCACTAATAGCAAACTAGGAGACTTCACAGCTATTTCATGAATGTTGTGTCAGATCATGTAGCACATGACACAGCACTCTTAAACACCAGGCCGGGACTTTGGGGTGTGAGACCTGTGCAACTGCCCCGCTAACAAAACTCTGGTGAGTGGAAGGGATTAACTTCAGCAGGGCCAAACTGGTAATCTGCCAGGCAGGCAGTTTCCTGATTTTAGGTGTGAAATCTGTTGCAGATCCACATCAAAATATGTGTCAAAGTCCACACAAAATAGTACAGATTTTGGTGTGGATTTGCTGTGGATTTTTTGCAATGCAGAAAATCTGCAGTTAATCTACCACATGTGAACATGCCCTATGTATGGCCCACTATTAATGAGCCAGGGATTTGGGCTTTACCACCAAGCTAAAATTTGCCAGCCAACTCCTGAGCTGCACTGCGCTCGGCTGTTTGACCTAGTTTTTCTTACTACGATGGGGGCGCAAGGAAAAAAAACGCACAAAGAGCAATCTAACCTAAGGCTGCCCCCGCATACTGGCACTATTTTTAAGATGGAGTGGGACCTAAACACAACTTAAATTAGCCATCCAATGAAAATGTACCATATGCAGATTATAATTTCCTTTTTAATTGCTGAATTCTAGATTTCCTCAAGCTAGTGTGCTAAGATCTTGGTAGCAAAGCAAGGATCAGAAATTCCACATTGACTGTTAGCCATATACTATTTTCTTCAGCCCTATATGACCCAAAAAATTATGATTTTTTTAATTCTTTTAATATCTTCCACCAGAAAATGGTTAATTTATGTGTGTTGTATTTGCAGCATTCCTGGGCTTTTTCTATTATAGGTACTTATAAATTGAAGTGCACTTCTAAAATACATAATACATTTTTCTTTGGGTTTATTACTCATATCCTGTGTATAGTGGAGTGGATGGCTGGTTTGCGGCATGGAGAGGAAGAAGTTGATTCCTATTTTAGCACTTAAAGCTAGCCAAGCACCTTCTCAGTGCTTTACACTTTAGAGTAAGCTTTCCATCTTCAACTACAACACATTGACTACACTAGCTCCCTCACTGGCAGCCAAAAAGGCAGAGGCGAAGGAAGAAATGATACTGTTGTAGAGGAAGGCTCATACACACTCCGAGACATTCAATCCATAGGAAGGGATGTTGATATTGGATATCAACAATCAACTGTAAAAGATGGGAAGTAGAATGCAAACTTTATTGTAAAAGTGTGAAGTAAATAGACAAAGCTAGAAGTGATGGTAGCACTACCTATTTAAAATCAAAAGGCAGTGATTCCTGTGTGATTCAGAGATAGATGAGAGCAAATCAGTCGATGATAAATAGGGAATGTACAATGCGGAATGTATTATTAGCACAGAGAGCCAGGGTTTCTAGTGCACCTCAGAAATTGACACATTCATGTGCCACCGGAAAGCTGGAAAGACTTCAAAATTTGGCTTGGAAAACAAGTGCTGACATTTTTGGGGGAAGAGTAGAGTTTCTCAGCCTCCTTGCAGAGGTTCTAATTCTAGTGCCCAACAGCAACATGGTTGCATACTGCAGCTTGTGTATTGTCAGATATTGCCATGCTACTATGCATCTCATGAACCTTAGAGATTGAAACCACATGGTGAAAGAATTGCTTCCATGCATTCAACATCAAGTTGCCAGTTGCCCTCTGAGCCAGATTGAGGGGAAAATGTGGAAAATATATAGTTGTATTAATCTCCCATAATTGTGCAGTAGCCTTCTAAAAGTGTGATTTACAGGAAGGCAATTGAGTTAATGTTTTCTAGAATAAATATAAGTAAATTGTGTTTCTTAAGCCTGGTTTAGACACAATGATTATCGCTCAAAAAATCTTTTGAGCGATAATTGTTGTGTTCTTTACAGCACAGGGTGATCACTCAAACATTGAGCGATCACCTTGCGCTCCAAGCGGGAGATGTAGAAGACAAGTGGGGCTGCTTGCCTTCTGCATCCAGCTGTTTCCCGCTTGGAGTGCCCGGCTGTTATACAGCTGAGCGCCCCGAGCGGCGGATGCAGAAGACAAGAGGGGTCGCTTGTCTTCTGCATCCAGTTGTTCTCTACTCGGAGCGCCCTGCTGTTATATAGCCGAGTGCTCCGAGTGGGGTATGGAGAACACAGCTGGACAGCCCTGTTCTTCATACCCAGCCTGTCTTCAGGAAGCGGGATACAGCTGAAACAATAGTATCAGCTGTATCCCCAGTGAATTCCTGATAACTGATCGCTGATCTTCCAGCATGCTGAAAGATCAGCAATCAGCGATGGCTTAAAGGGGTTGTCTCGCAAAAGCAAGTGGGGTTAAGCACTCCTGTATGGCCATATTAATGCACTTTGTAATATACATCGTGCATTAAATATGAGCCATACAGAAGTTATTCACTTACCTTCCCTGCGCTGGCGTCCCCGTCTCCATGGCTCCGTCCAACTTCAGCGTCTAATCGCCTGATTAGACGCGTTTGCGGAGAAGGGTCTTCTGCCTTCGGGTCTGTCCGGCAGCAGCGGCGTTCTGGCTCCGCCCCCTTCTATGCATCATCACGTAGCTCCGCCCCATCACGTGTGCCGATTCCAGCCTCCTGATTGGCTGGAATCGGCACACGTGACGGGGCGGAGCTATGTGATGATGTGTAGAAGGGGCGGAGCCAGAACGCCGCTCGTGCCAGACCGAGCCGAAGGCAGAAGACCCTTCTGCGCAAGCGCGTCTAATCGGGCGATTAGACGCTGAAGTTAGACGGAGCCATGGAGACGGGGACGCCAGCGCAGGGAAGGTAAGTGAATAACTTCTGTATGGCTCATATTTAATGCACGATGTATATTACAAAGTGCATTAATATGGCCATACAGAAGTGCTTAACCCCACTTGCTTTCGCGAGACAACCCCTTTAACAAAAACTGCATGATGTCAATGCAGTTAGACACAACGATCAACAAAAGATGGCTTTAAGCGATTTTTGAGCGAAAATCGTTGTGTCTAAAATGGCTTTTAGGTTGCATTCACACCTGGGTTAGGGCATTCTGTCACAAATCCATCTGTTTGTTCCATTTTTGAAGCAGAAAAATGAAATTAAACATTTCTGGTTTTCCTCATTGCTTTCAACTAGGTTTCAAACAACTGGATTGCTGTCAGTTTGCTTCCATTCCGTTATGCTTTTGTTTTTTACTGGAACACATAGTGCAGCACTATTGCTTACGGTAAAAAGACAGAAGCATAACAGAAAAAGAGCAAACTGACAGCAATCCATTTTTTTAATCCCTATTAAAACACGGGGAAAATTAAAATTACAAAAATGTTGAATTCAATTTTTTGCTCCAAAAACAAAACAGAGAAACAGAATTGTGATTGTGGGCTCAGTCACACGGGTGCATCCGGGCGCGGATGCACCCATCTTCCTGCAGGATAAGACGGCCGCACTGCAGGTACAGACGATTCTCCGCACCTCCGGCAGAAAGAACACATGACCGGCTCCATTGCCAATCATGTGTTCTTTCTTTCGGCACTGCAGAGAGTCGTCCGCACTGTAGGTGCGGCCGTCTTCTTCATGCAGGAAGACGGGTGCATTGGCGCCCGAATGCACCCGTGTGACTGAGCCCTGAATGCCCTAACGCAAGTATGAATGGACAAATGTTTCATTATTCTGTTAGGCACATATGCAGAGTTTTTTTTCTAGGGGGTTTCAGATTCCAACCTATCCTAACTTGCTAAGGGCACAAGCCACAAGACATACAGTGCCAGCCAAATGTTTGGAAACACCTTTTCATTCCATGATTTTTCTCGTTTTATTTTTTCATTTTCTACATTGTAGATTTATCTTGAAGACATGAAAACTATAAAGGAACACATATGGAATTAAGTAGTAAACAAAGAACGCGTTAATACAAGCTACAATATGTTTTATATTTTAGGTTCTTCAAAGTAGCCCCTTTTTGCTTTGATGACAGCTTTGCACACTCTTGGCAATCTCTCAATCAGCTTCATGAGGATGGTTGTCTGGAATGGTTTCAATTAGCCTCTATTATTAAGCCTCTGGACTTCAAGTAAGCAACTCACCTTTGTTATATGGAAAAACATACTAAATTACATGGTAATTTGGCTTCGGGTCAAATCCTGAGGTGACACCTCATCTTCACCCTTTAATCCCACTAGTTGGGATGTGGGCTTCGCTACAGGGTCCCGAGCACTGTGGTAGTTGACACTACTAGAAGCCAAGGAATGGTGCCTAAGAGTATGAACGAGAGCACAGTCAGACAGTCTGGGCAGGCAGTAAAATTTAGTATGAGGAACATGCAAAAGATTGGGTCACAGGGATCAGGTCAGTACAATGATTCAAGCTATTGGTCAGGCCAAACAGAGGTCAGAAGCACATTCAGTAAAACTAGCCTGGGTCAGGAGCAAAGACAGGAACATAGGCAGGATAAGCCAAATGTCAAGAAGCAGAGACTCAGAACAAACTTGTAAGAGCACCTTGAGCAGATCACGTAGATCAAAATAGTCATCCTCCACAGAGGTAGAATGCCTGATATAGGCAGGTGCAAACTGTGATTGACAGGGGAACCTTTTGTTTGAGAGCACAAGCCCTTTAAGACCATGGTCAGGTAAACACATGCACCCTCCAGGCTGCTGTTACAAGGAATGCAAACACTGGAGACTAGTATTTGCCAGGTATGGGACAACCGCCTGGATGGGGAAGTTGGCAGTCATAACCACACATTGTAACACAAGTTCTCCATCTGAGGATGAACGGAAGGTAATGTGTTAATATTTATTGTTTTTGTAATAAAAATATTTTCCACCTCTTTGTTTGCTTAGGGAAGGGGACGTTAATATACAATAATGTAATATGTATCAGTGTAATTTGTTAAGGAATGAAAAAGTAATGTGATATCAATAGTCAAATCATGTAACATGACCACTGTGACCAATCACCACATGCGAGGGCGATGGTGCCTCTATATAAATTAGATTTGGAAATGTTTTACTTTTACATTCTTGCTAACATTTTTTTATCTTGGAGTCCCTTTGGGTCATCTTAATGAAGGAAAACTAATAAAACTCTTTAGAATGTAGTAAAATGAATACACAAATATAAACAAATCAAAATATAAAGCATAATGGAAACGTAACTATTTTTTAAAATGCAAACAACTGTAAAGTTCAGAAAGTATAAAATAATGTGTTTCTATTTCCCCTGATACCATTTTATCAGTAAAACACTTTTTCTCAAATCACATTATATAAACTTGGTATTTAATACATCTACAGTAATAAATGCACATTCAACTAATTTGTAAGATTAGTCACTGTAATGACCTGTAGGTGTAGGATGGTTACAAAATAGGCCCCTTGTTACAATTTTCAAGTTTTATTACCTTAACTGTCACTGAACAGATAGTGGCAGCCAATTCTCCAACATATGTTTGGAATAAAGAAACATTTATCAAATTTCAATTTCATATAGCGTATCACTTAAAATAACACCTTTAGGTTACAATGTTTTTGGAATTTAGGATGGTTTCAGTTCATAAAAAATACATAACACCAGTAATTGTCTGTCATCTGTATTTAATATCATCTACATACCGTGAAACTAAGGCTGCATTCACACTTCAGTTAGGGCTTAGTCACACGGGCGCATCCGGGAGCCGATTTGCCCGTCTTCCTGCATGAAGAAGACGGCCGCACTGCAGGTGTGGACATCTCTCCACAGCGCCGGAAGGAAGAACACATGACCCGCAATGGAGCCGGTCATGCGTTTTTTCTCTGCACCTGCAGTGCAGCCGTCTTATCCTGCAGGAAGACGGGTGCATTGGCGCCTGGATGCGCCCGTTTGACTAAGCCCTTAGGGCTATCAGTTATAATTCCGCCTCTCTGTTCCATTTTTGAAGCAGAGAAACAAAATTAAAACATAAACGTTTCCATTCTTTCCCCATTGATTTCAAAGGGTTTAAAAAAAACAGAAAGCAAATGGAAAGCTTTGAGGTTGCTTCCTTTCCTTAAAGGGGTTGTCCCGCGCCGAAACGGGGTTTTTTTTTTTTTAACCCCCCCCCCCCCCCCCGTTCGGCGCGAGACAACCCCGATGCAGGGGTTAAAAAAAACAAACGGAGAGTGCTTACCTGAATCCCGGCGGTCCGGCGTCTTCATACTTACCTGCTGAAGATGGCCGCCGGGGTCTGCTCCCTCCGTGGACCGCAGCTCTTCTGTGCGGTCCATTGCCGATTCCAGCCTCCTGATTGGCTGGAATCGGCACGTGACGGGGCGGAGCTACACGGAGCCGGCATTCTGCACGAGTGGCCCCATTGAAGACAGGAGAAGACCCGGACTGCGCAAGCACGGCTAATTTGGCCATCGGAGGCCGAAAATTAGTCGGCACCATGGAGACGAGGACGCCAGCAACGGAGCAGGTAAGTATAAAACTTTTGATAACTTCTGTATGGCTCATAATTAATGCACAATGTACATTACAAAGTGCATTAATATGGCCATACAGAAGTGTATAGACCCACTTGCTGCCGCGAGACAACCCCTTTAAGGTTTCCTTTCTCTTAACTGAACAAATAATGCTGCAGACTACACTATTTGTTTTGGAAATCAAATATTTATATCTGTTATCTATTAACTGAGAGATGGAATTACAATTGATAGCCCTAACTGAAGTGTGAGTGCACCCTAAACCTTTGAAAACTTGAGTTTCTTGTATTTCCAGTTTCTTCTAACCTGCCTAAACCTGCTATTTCCTTTTCAATGTGTGGTACTACCATAGCTCTTAGGCAGCACATTGGCTGACTTGGGGTTATATTTGAGTCAGATCTTTCCTTCATTCCTTATATTCAATCATTTGCACACTCTTGTCGACTGCACATCAAAAACATTACCAGAATCCCTTCTTTTTCGTGGTGTTCATCTGATTCATTCTTGTCTTGATTACCAAATCTCATTACTTATTGCTCTTCCCGTCACCAAACCTTGTTCACTCCAAACTATCCTGAAGCAGCAGCCAGGCTTATCTTTCTGTTCATCCGCTACATCAATGCCTCTACCTTGTGCCAGTCACCACACTCGTTGTCCATTCACTTTAGAATACAATCTAAATGTATTATCGTTGCCCATAAAACTCTCCATGGAGCTGCACCACCTTATATCTCCACCCTCATCTCTCTCCACCACTCTACACTTGTTCTATATTAGGATTAATGTCCAACCAAGAGACTGCTGCAGCTGTCAATCAGAACTGTGGGGCAGCTCCAAGGAGAGCACCTCAGGAAGAAGGACTACCTCCAGAGCATGGATTAAAAGATGATTTTATCACTGCTGCTGACAGATTCCCCAAACTGCTGACCGACTCTCTAAATGATAAAATCCCGTCTGCCTGCACTTGCCACTAGAGGGAGCTTACTGCACGTGACGTATACATTAATATCAATAATAAAACAGTATATAGTAAGCCCTTTAGCTTCCTCTAGTGATGATTAAAGACAGTCATTATTTTATCATTTGACTTCATTATTATATATCACAAAATAATTGGAGCTATTAGTTCTGTATGGACATAGTAATTAATCTGCATAGAACTTTGGGCCTATTTTGATTAAATTAAAAAAAGATGTTTAAGGGGAGTTTTCACTTTAGGCAAACGATATCTGTAATTTACTTGGTCATTTATTTGATTATTTCTCTTTTTACAACCTGCAAACAGTATAGATAGATGGATGGATAGGTTGAGTGAGTGTAACTTTGATTATGGATTCATTAAAGTTACTGATTTTACCAGTTTAATTATTTGGATTCCTGCATGATTGTTCCTTGCTGATTTCTAATAAAGATAGTCTCACAATTAATACTAAGCACAACAGGTATTACAAACAAATCAATTAGATCCCCAAACAAGCAGCATTTTACATTTGCATAATCTTCTTAAAGTTATGTTTGAATTCCCTTTATGAATGGTCACAGTATGACGCTTTCCTCTGAACTTGTTACTATATTGTGGAATGAATTGCCAGTACACTGTGTTGCAAATTACTATATTTTTCAGGTTTACACACTGAATGCTGCATGGTGGAACAAGAAAACAATTCCAAAAATAATTTCCTTTTTTACTCGTAATTATTTCATCTTAAATTAATAATACGCAAATATTTCCAAGAACATTAAGCGCGGCAGGCATGTTCCCAGGAACAGTTTATAAATACAATGTGACTATCCCTAAGATCAAGTAAACAACACTATCTGCAATCACCTAAAGTGACACTAAGTATAATGTATTACTCATAACTGGGCTGGGATTTACATTTTATTGACCCCATGTGCCACTCTTTCTACGAGTCTCGCCAATACCTTATAACTCTCTATAGTTCCACATCCCATCTGTAGAAAATAAATAGAATAAATACACACAAAAATTATTCATCTCCACATGATACAATTCTTACATGTTTAAATATGCAAATGAGGGTTTAGGCATAAAAACAATAGTATGCAGATTGGCTCCCTGCAATTAGAAAGGCATGAAGTAACAGTATGCTGGGTCACATGTAGCTATTCCACAAATCTAGGCCAGTTGGGATTATATTTCTGGTACTTTCTGAGAAATATTGAAAAAGGTTCATGAATATCCACAGTTTGATACTGCACAAAATCAGAGTAGCTCAAAATGCTTATAGGATGAGTAGAAAAAGCCTTGTTTACATTGGGGTTTTTTCCATTGAGTTTCCATTCAATAGGATCCATCAGAATATCATGAACAAGCCATTACTCACCTGTTGGGTCCGCCAAACCTTTCCGATCCCTGCTGTTTTATCCTTTTCTGGTGCCGTCTAATTCTGGGAATTCTGGGCAGCATGGTCATGTGCCTTCTAAGCCTGTGACCACTGTGGCCAATCACTGATCTCAGTGGTACCAATACTTAGACCAGTCTGCAGGTGAGTATAGTCTCCTTTATTATTTTCCCAAGAGTCACTAAAGGCACATTTACATTGGACGAGTGTCAGGCAAACGATACCCGACACTCATCCCTGTGTCTCCGCGCTACTGTGCTCCTGCACGGGAGCTAGCACAGCTGGCTCGCACATGGAGTGGCCAGCAGGGGGGCAAGGCAGTGCAGGATATTTCTCTCCTCTCGCTGCCCCACCCCTCTCCATTTACATGACAGAGGCACCGCTCACTATTGAACGGTGGCTGTTTAAGCTGCATGATGAGTGATGATCGTCATCGCTCATCTTTTGGGCTGCTAAAAGATGAGCGATGACAATCATCGCTCATAGTGCAGCTTAAACAGCTGCCGTTCCATAGCGAACAGTGCCTGTGTTATCTCAATGGAGTGGGGTGGAGGAGCAAGAGGAGAGAAATCTCCTGCACTGCCCGCCCCCCTGCTGACCGCTCCATGTGCGAGCCAGCTGTGCTAGCTACTATGCAGGAGCACAGGAGCGCGGGGATACAGGGACGAGTGTCGGGCATCGTTTGCCCGACACTCGTCCAATGTAAATGGCCCTTTAGTATTTAGGTTTTTTTTAAATTTTATCACCAGAGACCCCTTGAGACTATGTCTGCAGATCAGAGAGAAAATCCATGCCAAAATTTGTGTGAAAATCCATGCCAAAATCCTGTCTGGATTTTGATGCAGATTTTGGTGTGTATTTTGTTGGCGAAAGCTACTCTCTAGTTTGCAGTTAATTAATCCTGCATTGAAAATCTGTGGCATTTCCATAAGAAAGACAGAATTTGCTGAAGATTTCAAAATACACATCGTTACTCTATTCCGCTGTGGATTTTTCCACTGTAAGTGAACAGGATTTGTTAAAACCACATTCACTTACATTGTGATATACATATCAATCCAAAAAAGTAAGTAACCCAAAGATGTGCTGGCAAGAAAAATAATTGTATCCTTATTGTTCATCGACATCATCATAGTAAAACAATATCCTGTATAAAAAAATATTATACATAACCTACAAATAAACAGATGCAGACTCGCCAATCTAAAAATATATAAAATAATTGAATTTACATAAAAATACAAATATCTAAAACTGGGTGCTGCAGTAATATGAAACTATCTCACACGTTATATTAAATGACAAAATATCACAAGACATATTCAGTATGCAATATTAATAAATAATCCAGAGTAAAGTGCAATAGTGCAAACTAGAGATGAGCGAGCACCAAAATGCTCGGGTGCTCGTTACTCGGGACGAAAATTTCGCGATGCTCGAGGGTTCGTTTCGAATAACGAACCCCATTGAAGTCAATGGGCGACCCGAGCATTTTTGTATATCGCCGATGCTCGCTAAGGTTTCCATTTGTGAAAATCTGGGCAATTCAAGAAAGTGATGGGAACGACACAGCAACGGATAGGGCAGGTGAGGGGCTACATGTTGGGCTGCATCTCAAGTTCCCAGGTCCCACTATTAAGCCACAATAGCGGCAAGAGTGGGCCCCCCCTCCCAACAATTTTTACTTCTGAAAAGCCCTCATTAGCAATGCATACCTTAGCTAAGCACCACACTACCTCCAACAAAGCACAATCACTGCCTGCATGACACTCCACTGCCACTTCTCCTGGGTTACATGCTGCCCAACCCCCCCCCCCCCCCCCGCACGTCCCAGGGTAGGACGTGAGCGGTCCCAGGCTCTGACTCTGTCCCAGCCTGCACTAAATTCACCCAATGTACCGTCAGGGAGATATAGTGGCCCTGCCCGCCTGTGCTTGTCCACGTGTCCGTTGTTAAGTGGACCTTGCCAGTAACCGCGTTGGTGAGGGCGCGTACAATGTTGCGGGAGACGTGGTCGTGCAGGGCTGGGATGGCACATCGGGAAAAGTAGTGGCGACTGGGAACTGAGTAGCGCGGGGCCGCCGCCGCCATCATACCTTTGAAAGCCTCCGTTTCCACAACCCTATACGGCAGCATCTCCAGGCTGATAAATTTGGCTATGTGCACGTTTAACGCTTGAGCGTGCAGGTTCGTGGCGGCGTACTTGCGTTTGCGCTCCAACACTTGCGCTAGCGACGGCTGGACGGTGCGCTGAGAGACATTGGTGGATGGGGCCGAGGACAGCAGAGGTGAGGGTGTGGGTGCAGGCCAGGAGACGGTAGTGCCTGTGTCCTGGGAGGGGGGTTGGATCTCAGTGGCAGGTTGGGGCACAGGGGGAGAGGCAGCGGTGCAAACCGGAGGCGGTGAACGGCCTTCGTCCCACCTTGTGGGGTGCTTGGCCATCATATGTCTGCGCATGCTGGTGGTGGTGAGGCTGGTGGTTGTGGCTCCCCGGCTGATCTTGGCGCGACAAAGGTTGCACACCACTGTTCGTCGGTCATCTGCACTCTCAGTGAAAAACTGCCAGACCTTTGAGCACCTCGGCCTCTGCAGGGTGGCATGGCGCGAGGGGGCGCTTTGGGAAACAGTTGGTGGATTATTCGGTCTGGCCCTGCCTCTACCCCTGGCCACCGCACTGCCTCTTCCAACCTGCCCTGCTGCTGCACTTGCCTCCCCCTCTGAAGACCTGTCCTCAGTAGGCGTAGCAAACCAGGTGGGGTCAGTCACCTCATCGTCCTGCTGCTCTTCCTCCAAATCCTCTGTGCGCTCCTCCCTCGGACTTACTCCAGTTACTACTACCTGAGTGATAGACAACTGTGTCTCATCGTCATCATCCTCCTCACCCACTGAAAGCTCTTGAGACAGTTGCCGGAAGTCCCCAGCCTCATCCCCCGGACCCCGGGAACTTTCCAAAGGTTGGGCATCGGTCACGACAAACTCCTCCAGTGGGAGAGGATTCGGAACCATTGCTGCCCATTCTGGGCAGGGGCCCGAGAACAGTTCCTGGGAGAATGCCTGCTCCTCAGAATGTGTCATTATAATGGAGTGAGGAGGCTGGGAGGAAGGAGGAGCAGCAGCCAGAGGATTCAGAGTTGCAGCAGTGGACGGCGCAGAACTCTGGGTGGTCGATAGATTGCTGGATGCACTTTCTGCCATCCACGGCAGGACCTGCTCACGCTGCTCATTTTCTAATAAAGGTCTACCGCGTGGACCCATTAATTGTGAGATGAATGTGGGGACGCCAGAAACGTGCTTCTCTCCTAATCCCGCAGCAGTCGGCTGCGATACACCTGGATCAGGAGCTCGGCCTGTGCCCACACCCTGACTTGGGCCTCCGCGTCCTCGCCCGCGTCCACGTCCTCTAGGCCTACCCCTACCCCTCAGCATGGTGTATTACCAGTAGTGCAGAAACAGAACGCTGTAATTAAATGTGCCGCTTATTGGCCTGTGGTTGGAGGCTGACTTCGCTTACGGAACGCACAGCAGAGCCAGGAAAGAATTTTGCGCAAGCCTGCTGTAACACTTAGCTGGCTGCGTATTAATTAGGACTACTACCCCCAGCAGAGACGCAGTACACTCAGGACGGTCACAGGCAGCCCAAATAGAATGTTTTTTCCCAATTTTTTTTGGAAAAGCCCACTGCCTATATAGACAGTATACGTCTTTCACCTTTTTCACTGTCCCTGCCTCAGCACTACTGGCCCTATACTATGTAAAATTACTGCAGACTATTTCCCTCTGGACAGGATGACAGCGGTGATGTAACGGCCAACGCAGAGCCAGGAAAGAATTTTGCGCAAGCCTGCTGTAACACTTAGCTGGCTGCGTATTAATTAGGACTACTACCCCCAGCAGAGACGCAGTACACTCAGGACGGTCACAGGCAGCCCAAATTGAATGTTTGTTCCCAAATTTTTTTGGAAAAGCCCACTGCCTATATAGACAGTATATCTCTTTCACTGTCCCTGCCTCAGCACTACTGGCCCTATACTATGTAAAATTACTGCAGACTGTTTCCCTCTGGACAGGATGACAGCGGTGATGTAACGGCCAACGCAGAGCCAGGAAAGAATTTTGTGCAAGCCTGCTGTAACACTTAGCTGGCTGCGTATTAATTAGGACTACTACCCCCAGCAGAGACGCAGTACACTCAGGACGGTCACAGGCAGCCCAAATAGAATGTTTTTTCCCAATTTTCTGGGGAAAAGCCCACTGCCTATATAGACAGTATACGTCTTTCACCTTTTTCACTGTCCCTGCCTCAGCACTACCGGCCCTATACTATGTAAAATTACTGCAGACTGTTTCCCTCTGGACAGGATGACAGCGGTGATGTAACGGCCAACGCAGAGCCAGGAAAGAATTTTGCGCAAGCCTGCTGTAACACTTAGCTGGCTGCATATTAATTAGGACTACTACCCCCAGCAGAGACGCAGTACACTCAGGACGGTCACAGGCAGCCCAAATAGAATGTTTTTTCCCAAATTTTTGGAAAAGCCCACTGCCTATATAGACAGTATATGTCTTTCACCTTTTTCACTGTCCCTGCTTCAGCACTACTGGCCCTATACTATGTAAAATTACTGCAGACTGAGGACGCAATGCTCTGCATGGCCGATATACAAAAAAAAAAAAAGTGCAACACTGCAAAAAGCAGCCTCAACAGTACTGCACACGGTCAGATGTGGCCCTAAGAAGGACCGTTGGGGTTCTTGAAGCCTAAAATAACTCCTAACACTCTCCCTATAGCAACTCCAGCAAGACAGCACTTCCCTGAACTATGTCAGAATGCATCTGTGGTGAGCCGCGGGAGGGGCCGATTTATATAATCGGGTGACACCTGATCTCGCCAGCCACTCACTGCAGGGGGGTGGTATAGGGCTTGAACGTCGCAGGGGGAAGTTGTAATGCCTTCCCTGTCTTTTTATTGGCCAGAAAAGCGCGCTAACGTCTCAGAGATGAAAGTGAAAGTAACTCGAACATCGCGTGGTGCTCGTTACGAGTAACGAGCATCTCGAACACGCTAATACTCGAACGGGTATCAAGCTCGGATGAGTACGTTCGCTCATCTCTAGTGCAAACAAATCCATTTTCCACATATAAATCAATACAGATCCATGCGTCAATTAAATTAAACATTTTAGATTTTTTCCACATTGATTTAAAAAAAACCCAAAAAAAACCCCCTGAAATCTTTCATTTTACTTCCATTCCATTAAATTTCCGATTTCTTTAATGGAGCAAACAGAGGTGCAAACTGCGCTTTTTATTCCTGTTGCGTTCAGGCAGGTCTTATTCTCCTTGGCTACATGAACACAATATATTTAAGACTGGATAAAGCTGAAGGGAAGGCTATAGGGTTATACACTCACAATCGGACACCATTCACACCAAACATAAACTGAACATACAAACAATAAACAAAAAGGCAACACCAACCGACAGTCACCTCAATACCCACCATGCAGCAAAATACTTACCAAATGTACTCAAGCAGATAGAAATATAAATGAGTATGAGGTATTACTTAGTATTTTGGCCAAAGTACATAAGTTCACAAGCCCATGTCAAGGGTCCTCGTTATCCTCAGAGTCCTTACACTGACAAGACAACTAAACCACAAAAAGGGAACCCTGCGTATAAGCAGGGCAATTGTCCCAAAAAGTAAGGCCCCACGCTGGAACCTAGGGAATACCTGTTTCACCCCAGATAGGTATAGGCAGGAATACCAACATAGGACATAATACACACTGGGAATTCAAACATACAACATAATACTCACAAGACGTCTGCACACCAACAAAGACATACACCAAACAAGACATTGTTCACACCAGGTATCTACACACCAACAGACAGAGAAGAAACAAAGCGTCAGACATCACCCATCTGACAGCATAGAGGACATCCAATGTCTTGAACCACACCTGACAGAAGGGTAAGTAAGTGGGGGCCCATGGAACCTGCAAACAGGGGAATCAGGTGTCCAGATCATCTTCAGGGAGAACAACTGAAACAGCAAGACAGCATGCATAACTCCAAACACCAGAGTTCTGAAAGGGAAGATTGAGAAATGGATAATGACTGAGCAGCACCTTATAGCAAGAAGGAGCCTGTATTTATATATATAGACACATGGGGATTGGCTGGCTGGAGAACTCCACACCATCAGCCAGCCAAATCAATCACACCTGCTGCAGTACGCTCCTGGAAACCCACAGAACCACAGGTCCCAGGAGCACAACATGACAATTCCTATAAAAAAACAACAAACTGAAACCTAATGGAATGGAAGCAAACTGTAAGCTTTCCTTGTTTCAAAAAGCCATTGAAATTGACGGGGAAAACGGAATTCTTTGATTACATACAACATAAAGCTAACAAACAATATGACAAATAGGAGTGAGGGTCCTGCTTGTAGCAGATTACAATCTATGAGGATACTGGTGACACAAAAAATAAAAGTGTTTGTTTTATACAATGGTCCAGCCAACTTAAAGGGGTTGTCCCGAGGCAGCAAGTGGGTCTATACACTTCTGTATGGCCATAATAATGCACTTTGTAATGTACATTGTGCATTAATTATGAGCCATACAGAAGTTATAAAAAGTTTTTTACTTACCTGCTCCGTTGCTAGCGTCCTCGTTCCCATGGAGCCGACTAATTTTTGGCCTCCGATGGCCAAATTAGCCGCGCTTGCGCAGTCCGGGTCTTCAGCAGTCTTCTATGGAGCCGCTCGTGCCAGAGAGCGGCTCCGTGTAGCTCCGCCCCGTCACGTGCCGATTCCAGCCAATCAGGAGGCTGGAATCGGCAGTGGACCGCACAGAAGAGCTGCGGTCCACGAAGACGGAGGATCCCGGCGGCCATCTTCAGCGGTAAGTATTGAAGTCACCGGACCGCCGGGATTCAGGTAAGCGCTGTGCGGGTGGTTTTTTTAACCCCTGCATCGGGGTTGTCTCGCGCCGAACGGGGGGGGGGTTTAAAAAAAAAAAAACCCGTTTCGGCGCGGGACATCTCCTTTAAGCTAAATAGGGCTCTACACATAAAGCTGCATGAGCCATTCCCCAGCTGGTAACTATGAAGATATGAAGTACCTTTGAGTACATAAAGTATGAAGAATATTGTTGGATAAAGGGGGTCAGCTCATGGAGAATGTAGAAGAGAGATAAATGGAGAAGAACTACAGTACATTATGGAATGTGACGTGCCATTAAAGAGTTGTGTTTTCAGGACATGCTTAAACATGTCGGTATTGGTGATTAACTTGATTTTTGGGGGTAGCGCATTCCAGAGAACTGTTGCAGCTCGGGAAAAGTCTTGTAAACGGGAATGGGCGATCCAAATCTTTATCCACATCATAGTTATATGCTAACTACAACTATCTAAGTTACTAAAGATGTAGACATTTATGTGTGCGGTAACTTGAATCCACATAAATGTCCCTTTAACAGCATTATATTGTCTGAGCACAGGGCTGCAAACATCATGTGAACATTAAAGTAAAGGGTCTACAGGTCCTTAACTTCCATCAATACCTACACATATGTATTTGTGATGTACATTATCTATCTATCGTGTTTCCCCGAAAATAAGACAGTGTCTTATATTAATTTTTGTTCAAAAAGGTTTATCTTTTTTACATGTATAGCTGCCTGGACACTATTTAAATTGACTTTTTTAATTAACTGTTATCAGGGCTTAATTTTGGAGTGGGGCTTATATTTCAAGCATCCTCAAAAAGCCTGAAAAATCATTTTGCATCCTCAAAAATTCTGGGAAATCATGCTATGTCTTATTTTTAGGGTATGTCTTATTTTCAAGGAAACAGGGTATCTATCTATCTATCTATCTATCTATATATCTATCTATCTATTTATCGATCCATCCATCATTATAGGTCTATATGCATTAATACAAATAAGAACCTGGCATTAAGTTCGTCATGGAGAGTTTTTTACTAAAAGGTAAATTGTTGTTCTAAACTTGTCAAAGAAATGCAGAAAATTGAAGACGTTTTTTTCCCCTGCCTGCTTCCATTTGTGAAGGTCAATTACGCAGCATGCAGACACACTAAATACCCTGAGATGTAAATCAGCTTTAAGAGAAGCAGAATAGATGCTTAGGACATTCAGAAATTACAGGAAGGAAATGTGGCTTATGGCAATTATTCCAAGAAAAAGCAAAATTACAAAGAGGGACAAGTGGCTACAGTCTTTTCATGATGTACATCAAGTCAGAGTAAGAACCTGGCAGTACTAAAATGGATATATACAATATACTGACTTATACAGTGATTAAGACAAAAGAAAGGCTCTGTGCATAATACCTTCAAGTATACTTATGTGCTGAATGTCCAGATGCTAGTCTTGTGTAGTAAGCACGAACTTGTGAAAGCTACACAATAAAAACCTGAAGTGGTTCATGGCAATTATTTGGGGTTTAAAAGTTCATTACATTAAACTGAAGTATGAAGTGGGTGGTTACCTGTGGCGTTCTGCATGCCCAAAGAGATTGTGCTTTATGTGTTTAAATCAAGGTTAGCTTTATTTGCTGAAGCTTTATGGACATAACTTTTGGCCTATGTCATTTACTAGCTAAAATATTTTCGAGTGAATATGGTAGCATTTCTAATGATGCAGGAATTACATTAAGCGTCACCTGGAAAACATATGGAAAATTGATGTAAATATTATTCTCATAAAATGGTTCATTGAGTAGTGACGCGAGAGATTACAAGTTGCAACCATACCAGGCCCATATACACAGTATCAGTCCTATCAACCAGGTTTCTTTCTCTACCTGGAGAGCATTCAGCTTCATAGTGCCTTGTGTTCCTCTTGCATCAGTCTCTGTTAGCGGAGGCCCTATTGTGATCACTAAGAAAGGGGAGAATGCTGTGATTATGGTACAACCAACTGGAATTCTTCTGCTGGATTGTCATCTCCTGCCTTCTGTCTTGTTGTTGGGAAGATTGCTATGCAACTATTCGCACAACTGATCCATTTGAGAGGATCAGCTTTCTTATTTAGAGAGGAGTTGTCTATTAGTTAGCCTCTCTTCAAGTGACCCTGGCTTCTGCAGTGTGGTTGCTGATGATAACAGCAATGTGCATTTATTCCGGTATTGTTTACATTTTAGTACCTTTTTCTAGTCTAGTTTGTTGTTGTATGTATAGTTTTGTTCCTATGGTTATCCAATCCTGTATTGTTTCATTTTGTATTTCCATTCCTCATTTGTATCAGCCTAGGCTGGGTTAAGCTTGTTTGTTTGGTGGCTTGTCTGGCTGCTAGTACCCTCTTGTTCTCAGGGACAGTACTTCAAACAGGGTCACCAGTAGGGATAACTGAGGACTACTTAGGCACAGTGGTGTCTGGTGTTAAGGTCAGTGTCAGGAAGAGATTAGGGAAAGACATAGGGAGAGCTTGAATTAGGGATAGGATTTCAGTGTTTGTTATTTCTACTCATTACCACAAGCTCCAGTCTCCACTATCAGTTTTATCATTATCATCCTCTGGTTACCATCTCCTTCTGCCCCTGTAATCTAATGGTAAATCCCTAGTTTTAATCTGTGTTTTCTATAGTGTTGTTACATATTTCATATCATTTTATTCTTATTGTGATTCAGTTGTTACCTTGCTCGGCTCTACTTTAAGTCCTAGTGGTATCTGAATACTTAGAGGCACTGTTAGTACCCAGGAAAGGCAACTGCTATAGGTGAAAGCAACTTTTACTATTTAGTGGCCAGCATAATTTCAGACAGAAAAGTAGGGAAGGGAGTTGCTGAGACTAATGTGGAAAAGAATGGGCTGCTGTGATTGTTAAGTGCAGGGGTGCTTCTGTGACTGGAGAAGTGTGAGGCCTGCTTTACTTGGAGAGTGGAGGGCTGCAGTGTATTTTGAGGAAGTTCTCAGGTTACGTCTGTGGTGAGGCAGAGTCGGTCATGCCTGGGGCGGCTACTGAGTAAATTGGGGCGCTGCTGTGACTACTGGAGACACTTTTCAGCACCAGTGTACAAAAAAGATATAACTTAGCCGGTGGGGGTTTAGAGAAAAGTAACTAATGTAATACAATAAGTCGATTACAGTACCTAAAAATATTATTACAAGTGCCATTTTTTATTTTGGAAAATGAATAGCTTAGAGGATGTCCTAAAATTATGCATAACAATATCAAAGGTCAAAACCCATTGAAAAGGTTAAAAGAAGAATAAAAAAATGAATACTATTCCAAATTATGTTTACGAGATTGCTGGAAATGGGTCTTGATCCAGATATTTTTTTCTGCCATCTGGATTGTTACCGTAAGTGGAGAAAGAGGAAAATGTGTTTCTTCCTCAAGATTATATATATAATATTTACATATTCCCTAGGAATTGTTCTATTGCCTTGGGCATCTGGTTACATTTCCTATATACCAAAAGCCATGTGTACTATAAAATATCTGTGATTACTCTTACAATAAAATGGTATATAACAGTTTTGCTAGTATATAAAAGAACGTAGGGCAAGAAATGCATAAAACATTCCCGAGTAACGCATGAATACATGTAGTAGTTTATTGCAATGTCTAGCGGAACATATACAGTATGTGAAATATGCTCTTCGTCTTTAGGCAATTCCTTCCTATTGTTATATGTTCTTCTATTCTCCTATATATTACTGGGCAGGAGATCATTTTATTCTATAATATTATTGCCAATTTATTATTCTTCTGTTACATTCCCAATGTAATAACTCACTAGCCTGGTGCCTCCACTCATGTTTTCTTAACAGTTCCCTGTCCTCTCTGGCTTATAGAAAAGAAATACAGCTTCTACAAATGCACTCCAACTCTCCTTTATTTTAATTAGCTCCCAAGAAAATCTAACCAACAGCGTAATATATATGACAACTACAGCAATTAATTCCTTCACAGCTTCCATTAGTGACCATGCATAGTGGGAGCCGTTATATACATTTTAATTAATCAAGGAAAGTCTTCCATAGGTCCACATGGGAAAAGTTCAGATAAATCAAGTACTGAAGTTTTATTTCCCCACAAACTTAAAACTGGAAATATCCTTAATGAGAAACGATGGACATAATATTAACAGTTTTGTTGTCAATGACATCTTTCCTTATTTTTGAGTTTATGTGGCAGTGTTTGTCTCATCATGAAATCAACACATCTGACATCAAAAGTTTAAAACTTCAGTGAGTCGAAACACATACAGAACTACTATGCTAGATTTCTAATGTCCAGTCCAACATTCTAGTGAACGCCAAATGGAGAATCCTAAAATGTAACCAAAAATTATTTTCCATCTCTTGTATTTCATAATGCAGATATAAAAAATTCTAATTTATATCATTGTTCATTCCTGCTCACTTGAGTCAAGTTCTAGTGAAGGATTTAATCCATTATATCCTTTATGTATCAGCCTCTACATGGAAAAACTCAACAAAAATATTTTACTCCAGCCACCACCCATTACTAATCATACTCCTAAAATCCCTCATGGAGTCAAACTAAACTAAAACATCCCACGCATGATGCAATTTTAGCAAAATTCTGCCACAACATACTTGGAGGATGAAATGGGTTATACCGTGACACACCCAATTCTATTTAATAAAAAAAAAATGCTAAAGCGTGCCATACAATAATTCTTTTAGCTGTAATAGATTACATTTAGACTATATCTTGCAATTGGTCAGCTCCTTCACGTGATACAAAAGATCATGTCAGATGCTGATGAAGGCAAATGTCTATCTATGAAATACAAATTGACATGTTGGATACTTTTAGTTATTGCTCAGGTGCAGTCACTGTCATATTTGAGAAATGTGCTATAATGAATGGCAGATTGGTGTCATTATTGTTGTCACATCATTAGTGTTCACTTGTAATGGGATGACATTATCATGAATAATGACAATCTAGCCAAACTGGGTAGACTAGCTGTGCATTACTCCACCAACAAAAATCACTATCTATGGCTTACTTTAGTGCATTGGGCCAAGCTGACTAAAAACATCATAGCTCCTCTCATCTAAACCCATCTTAATCCATACTTCTTGGTAATCCCTAATACCAGTGAACTGAGCCCAAGATGATGTGCATACTTGACAAAACAAAATAAAGATGAACAGTAGAGATGAGCGAGTATACTCGCTAAGGCACATTACTCGAGCGAGTAGTGCCTTAGCCGAGTATCTCCCCGCTCGTCTCTAAAGATTCGGGGGCCGGCGCAGGTGACAGGTGAGTTGCGGCAGGGAGCGGGGGTTATCGGGGGGGGGAGGGAAAGAGAGGGAGAGAGAGATCTCCCCTCCGTTCCTCCCTGCTCCCCCCCGCTGCTCCCTGAATCTTTAGAGACGAGCGGGGAGATACTCGGCTAAGGCACTACTCGCTCAAGTAATGTGCCTTAGCGAGTATACTCGCTCATCTCTAATGAACAGCTTCTTTGATTAAACTCGTATTTATCTACTTTGGACTCCCTTATTTCTCCTTCAATAGAAAGTAACAAGCTCGCATGAATTGGATGGAAACTTTTAACATTTATCCAGACCCTCTTTTATCTTTCTAACCACATATAAAGGATACCCGAACAATATAACAAGTTACTATAAACCTCTCCTACACCAACTACCATCACAAAACTATTATGGAGAGACCTTACCAACCAAAATTCATTTTACTGATCTTGAACTTACTTTCAAACTACCGTATATCTCATAGTAAGAGTGGAGTAAACAGAGTAGACAGCTGCCTACAATGGTGTAAAGAATGGGGAAGAATTATGGTCTTAAACAAACTCTTCAGATGAGTGTGAAGGATGGAGCCAATAGAGAAACTGCAAGGGCTACTGTACCCTATAACCAATGTTTGGTATGGTGACCAACTAGTCCTGCATTAGGATCTGTACATGAGATGATGGTATGGGGCAGAAGAGAAATGTGGAGTACTTATTATTAAGAGTACTAGAGATTGACGGTAAGGTGAGAGATAGGTGCAATTAATGTAATGACTATCCATACCAAAAAGTATCATGCTGAATCTTAGGGATCGAGGGGAGGGCAGAATCTGACACTCCTACCTTGGGCACCAAGACAGCTTGTCTCACCCCTGATTTATAACAACCACATATTGCTAAATTCGAGCTGCTCTTTTTCCAGTCACATTTTTTTAGGAGACCCCCCCTCCCCCCCCGTTCGGTGCGAGACAACCCCGATGCAGGGACTTAAAAAAAAAAACCGCACAGCGCTTACCTGAATCCCCGCGCTTCGGTGACTTCTTACTTACCGGTTGAAGATGGCCGCCGGTATCTTCTCCCTCGGTGGACCGCAGGGCTTCTGTGCGGTCCATTGCCGATTCCAGCCTCCTGATTGGCTGGAATCGGCACGTGACGGGGCGGAGCTACACGGAGCCCCATTGAGAAAAGAAGAAGACCCGGACTGCGCAAGCGCAGCTAATTTGGCCATTAGACGGCGAAAATTAGTCGGCTCCATGGAAACGAGGACGCTAGCAACGGAGCAGGTAAGTGAAAAACTTCTTATAACTTCTGTATGGCTCATAATTAATGCACAATGTACATTACAAAGTGCATTAATATGGCCATACAGAAGTGTATAGACCCACTTGCTGCCGCGGGACAACCCCTTTAAGTTTATTGAGGAATCATGGAATATATAAGTGTAAAGCTATGGTAAAATATTTTTCAGGTGTCCAAAATTGCTGATATCTTATTCTATATGCCGCAATGAAGATATAATAAAAATGAACTAGTTTTTTTACTACAATAATACATATTTCCTGTTAACTGTACATGATCTATCTGCAAGCTGTTTGCATGATGAACATTACATACAGTTTGGCTGCCCGTATTGGTCTTTAACTGCTTAGACACTGCAGTCAATGTTGACAGCATTGTCTAAGTGTCTGTCTAGATAGGAGCTCTCTTATGGAGCCCATTGGCCCCTCTGCAATGTGGTCCCCATTGAATGCTCCCAGGTTTGCCATGTACTTCAGCAGGACTCAATATGCTACTGGTAAGATTTTAATATACTGCAGTACAAAAGTATTGCAGTATATTTCACAGGCAATCAGAAGATCACAAGTTCAAGTCCCCAATGGGACTAAAAAAATATATAAAAATCAGTTTAATAAAGCCTTTTTAAGTATTAAAAAGTAAGGATATTTAAAGTTAAAAAAGCCTTTCCAGTATACATATAAAAAAGCAAGGCAAGAAAATAAAACTTAATTGATATCATTGCGGCTGTAAAAGTATGAACTATTAAAATATCAGACTAACTATTCTGCATGGTGAATGTTGTAAAACAAAAATATATGCCAGAATTGCATTTTTTAAGCACCATGCCACCCATAAAGATGAATAAAAAGTGATCAAAAAGTTGCAGGTACCCCAAACTAGTAGTAATTAAAACTATTTTTTCCAGGAAAAAAAAAACAAATCCTTAGTGAAAAAATAAAAATGTTATGGGTCTCAGAACATGGTAGCAATATTTATTTTAAGTAAAGTTTTGTTTTTTTTTAAAGTAGTACCACATAAAAAAAAAATCGATAAAAAAATTAGAATTGCCATAATTGTACTGATCTCTGGAATGAATTGAACAGCTACTGTTTTACCACAATGTCTATAGATACTGTAAAAACAAAACCCAAACAACATTGGCAAATTAGCATTTTTTAAAACTCTATATAATACATATTATGGTACATTGAATGGTACCATTGACAAAGACAAATGCAAGAAAACATAAACTGTCATTGGGTTATGTTGATGGAAAAATAAAAAAAATGATGGGTCTTGAAATGTGGGAATAAAAAGATAATAAAAAACTAGAAATATCAGGTCTTCAAAAGGTTAAAGGGAACCTATCATTTACTCTATGCTTGCCTAATTCTGATTTGCATCTACATTTCCCCCCGCAAACATTATTTTATTGCACATGAATACATTAAAGAAGACCTGTTGAAACAGGTGCAGACAAGAGTGAAACAGAGTTAGGGCTCACACAAGTATATTTTGGCTGTATGTTAGGCCCGTAATACGCAGTGCTAAGACCCTATTGATTTGCATCAAGCAATTCAGACCTGTATCTTTCACACATGCATAATACACACGTGAAAAAAACACAGCATGTGCTAATTTGATGCATATTACGAGCCATAACAGCCTATGAGTGCATATAATAGCAGTGAATATACATCTTTCATGCTTAATTGCTGCGTACTGTATATTACATGCATAAAGAATACATATGTAATACAAGGCCAAAATACGCTAATGTGGGTTAGCCCTTACCCATAGTGACCAATCAGATCTTTTTTCTCATTTTCTAACGTACTTTAGAAAAATGAGAGCTGCGATCTGATTGGTTCCTATGTCTCCGTCCTCCACCTTTCCCTTCCATTAGTTTTCATTGATCATCAAACAAAATAAATGTCAAGGTTTCTAAAGATACACTTTTGCTTCCTTATTTTATGATCCCCAGTTTCAGTGCCTGATGTGAGCAGTCAGAGGCAATTTAGTGCTTTTTCAATGCAGCCAGTCATTTCTAGCCATGCCCCAGTTTGTTATTGCTATAGATTACATTTTACAGTAACTTATCTCATTTCATTGCGGGCTAAAACTTGTTTCCTTCCTACCTTTGTAAAGAGAAAAATAACACAGTGGGGAGCAGCATCAATTCAGAAACAGAGTAAGACGGATTAGAACATTTTACTGGTTTGGAGATGATACATTTATTGGCAAACACATTTTCACAAGAAGAGAACAGATGAGATAAGATATTCTGCATAAATTGAGGTTGTTTGTCCTATTGTGGGTGTCAGCCTACAGCTAATGTACAGAAAACAATTAGTAATAAGTCATATCTGCATGTACTTAAAGGGCTATTTGCATAATCTTATTCACGCCTCATTGTCTTCCATTGCTAAACTAAATTTATTTGGCAAATACTGTAAAATTTCACAAAATGAAAGGTTCTCCATAAGTTCAACCTCCAAAAACTACCCCATGCAATAAATTTATTTCTACCTGTTTCTATTGGATACATCCTCCAGTAGTTCTGCCATGCTTAGGAGAAGCTTGAGCCATCTAGATGCATTAGTCTTCTATAGTCCATATGTTCTTCGCACTGTACAGTAGGATGGTGCATGCACAATTTCGCTCTCCTCACATTTCTACTGCAAGAGAAATATATTGCAGCATGCTGCCTTCTAAAACGACTGTATACCGGTTGATCAGCTAATGAACCTACATCAGCAAGCAGGTAAGGGCTTGTTCACATTACAGATTTGATTTCTGTTTTTTAACAGATCAGGTAGATGTATCCATTAAAAAAGGACAGTTTCTATCCCTTTATTTCCATTTAATAGAAGGAGGATAATTTCCATGAGAATTCCATTTGTGTCCACATTTGGGCCATTAAGTGGAAGAATTAGGAACATTATTGGCAAACATTGGAGTCTGATATCTCAATGTCACCCCAGGATAGCTGAGTTTGGACAGCCACCTGTGATGGCATACCGCTGGGGCTGGAATTTGGCTCCTGCATAATATACAACAACGTGATGATTGTACTAGACAGCGAACTCTGGCTCCTGTCAAGAATGGTAACTATCCATGTCTCAATTGTGTCTGCTGTAGCAATTTGATTAAGGGCAACAGTTTTGCCCACCCACACACAGGTGCCCATTACAGCATTAAGGGGGGGTACACCTGTTTTTCATCCTTTGTGATCTATATGATCACTTGCCCCTGAGACTTAGTGTATATTGGTGAGACTACAACAGAGCTAAAGAATAGAATATCTAGTCATTAGAGCACGATCAGGACACGTAAGACAGATCTTCTGGTGCCAAAACACTTTGTAGATCTGGGGCACACAGTGAGTCAATTGCGCTTCAGGGTGATAGATTCAGTACCACCCAATATTAGGGATGGGGATTGAGAGAGACAACTGAAATAGCTGGAATCTAAGTGGATATTTGAATTAGATACACTACAACCGGGAGGCTTGAATATTGAGTATAACCCATTATTATATGTCTAATTATTACAGCACTGGTTTACTGAGTAACTGCTAATATCACAGTTTCACATGATGTGGCATAGATTGTGTTTTTTATCTTGCTCTTATTGAATTGTTTTTATGTCATTCAAGCCCCAGACTCCAAGGAGTATGGCAGCAGCATGAAGCACTGATATTACCCGAAAGTAAACCCTGGGATATTTCCATCATGGTCTGAGTTTGAGAGTAGATGAGTCAAGGTGGCTGATGATCCTTGGTGACAACTTGCATGGTCATGTTGACAATGTTGATTTTGAAAATTCTCTTTCTAAATATTTCAATAAAATTTGTATCTGGCAATTGTGCACCTAGTGTCTATATGTATGGTAGTACTATGGACCAGTGGTTGGGGAGGCCTGTGGGTTAACATATATATGGAGTGATAGTCCCATTCTTTTACTGAGTGTAGAAATGGGGTTTGGGAGGATTGATTGTCCCTCCATGGATGGTACCGCCGGACTATAAAGGCAACAATCTTATCAGTTGTTCTATTATGGATGATAATGGGTTGGCATTGTGATAGTTGTATTAGGACTGCGCATGCACCATTATTGCCCCCTATACGATGGTAACTAACATTGAATGGATTCATCTTGTGACAATCTGTGAAGATTGGGCGCATGCGTGCTTATGTGGTTTATGATGGCTGCGCTTCCTGTATAGTGAGAGGTCACGCGCATGCTCATCGGTATATTATGTGAACTTTCGCCACAGGAAAAGGTTTTGCGCTATTTTGCAAATGCATGGGACTTTACTGTGCAATGATGACGTCAGACGTCACATTGATTGGGGGATTCTCGTGCGTGCAATAGTACAGAGGGGACGCTGGGTTCACAAGCATTGCATGATGGTGAGAGGCATATCCCGAGTGTAATCAGTGCTTTCAGCTGCTGTCATCCTAGGAACATCCTATTGGGATTGTCATCCTTGAGGGGTGTTTTTAACTTTTGCAATGTGGCGTGGTGATTGGGTTATATCTGTATTATTTATTTAAACTATCATGACTCAGTTGTATGTCATTGGCTTGATAAAGACCGCGGACAGTGGTCAAAATGTTGTTATTGAATGGATTGAATAAAGATACATGTCTTTTTAAAGAAACGTTCATTGGACTTTTCGCTCCCCTGATGCTGCTCCATCTGTGAAGCAGCGTTGTTTACATGTTGCTTAGCAGCGTGTAAACCACGCTCATCTGACCGAGCCCTCAATCTGCATGAAAAAAATCACAAGGAATTCCACAAGACGTTTCACAGAATGCGTTCCCCAGTTTAAAACGCAGCAACATTTGCACTAATTGAGAAAATCCACATCAGCACTGTGAACAATTCTGTCCCGTGTGATAGGTCCCTAACGAGAATTCAGAAAAGTAGAAAATGAATAATAAAATAAATTAATTTCCAGATACAAAGGCTAAAAATCTGGAACTTGGCTCTGAGGCTAGAGTGAAAATAACATTTAAAATCCGCACTACAGGTAAATTTACGCTGCAGATTTTTTTCACACAGTTTAGGGATGGGAATTTTTGAAATCTCATCCACACTGTATAATGAAATCATATAGTGAAATCTCCTCCACACTGTATAATGAAATCATAAAGTGAAATCTCCTCCACACTGTATAATGAAATCATATAGTGAAATCTCCTCCACACTGTATAATGAAATCATATAGTGAAATCTCCTCCACACTGTATAATGAAATCATATAGTGAAATCTCCTCCACACTGTATAATGCTGTGCAATTCTCTGCAGCCAATTTCACTATGAAAAATCTGCAGCATTTCAGCTACTTATTTCTGCATCACCATTTTGATCCCCATGGGGCTTGCATTTGACATTGCATTAAAATTTGTGCATCTTTACTTCAAATCCGCAAGTTTCAATTCCACTGTGAAAAAGCTTTCTGGTGTATAATTTTGGAGTTTTGCAGAATTGTTCTTGTGGATTCCTAACACATAGGCGATTTAATTGCCCAACTAAAGTCTGCGAAAAAGAACAAAAGAAATTCTGCTAAAAAGTTCCCCAGAACGCATCCCGCAGTTAAAAATGCCTCACTGGCAAAATCCATGTCCTGAAGCGCAGAACAATGATGGCTTATAAGAGTGAATACTGACACCTACCTTGGTTCTTGATTAGAGATGAGCGAACGTGTCCGTAACGGACACATCCGCACCCGGACACCGGCTTTAGCGAACACTGGAGTGTTCGCGCGTAAGTGTCCGGGTGCCGCCGGGGGGCGGGGAGATGCGCGGCGGCGCGGGCGGCAGTAGCGGGGAACAGGGGGGAGCCCTCTCTCTCTCCCTCTCCCCCCCGCTCCCCGCCGCACCCCCCCGCGCTGCCACGGCGGCCCCCGAACTTTTTCGCCCGAACACCGAGGTGTTCGCAAAGTTCGGTGTTCGGGCGAAAAAGGGGCGGGGCCGAACGTGTTCGCTCATCTCTATTCTTGATCATCACAAAAATGTTGAAAGTGGCCACCACCGATCTCCAAGCACTTCTACACCCGCAACAAAGTGTCTTAGGCCACCTGCACACGAACAGGTCGGATTCTGCATGTGGAAGCCCACAGCAGAGTCCGATCCTGACAGCAGCTGGCATCCGCGCATACCTGCCTTTTTCTTCTTATCTCTGTACTGTGGATGGCTGCGGCAAGATGCCGTCAGAAATGTGCAGTACAGATTTTTTTTTTTAAATGTTTATCTTTCCCACGCCATCGCTGGGCGATGATGGAAGAATCCGCGACCTGTCCACAATGTCCATTGCGAACATACTGTGGGTTTGATGGCTTGCATTGGCTTCATTAGAAACCGTCCTTGCGGACACCGCACGAAAATAGAGAATGTTGTGATTTTTCCTCCACTTGTGTAAATCACAATTGGTTAGCAGTGCGCAGGAAGAAGCAATTTCTCATAGAATGCTATGAACGGCATTTGCTGCTGATACGCAGTCCGGATTCCGATTACTGATTCTGCAAAGCAAATCCTTTCGTGTGCAGGTGGCCTTAGTGTTATAGTTTATACTTTAAATAAGCCCCACCATCTTCAGAAATGTGATGTGCATGTCAGCAGCTACCTGACAAACAATACATCCATGGCAGGAAACGGGGCGTGAGTCATTGATGAACACTAGACTCCTAAAAATGAGTAGAGTACTACCTAAATTACCAGCTAAAATAAGGGCTTCGAGTGAAACGCCCTGCACAACTACTATATATCAGCTGCCCAGCTAGTAAAACCTGGTCGACAAGCAGTAACAACAATTTAGTATCGTGCAAAATCAAAATGAGTCAAATTAATAAATATCTAGATGCAAAGGATAAAAAACAGCAAAACAAAGTTGTTTAAGTTAAATGATTTTATTTATCAATTGAAGCAAAAGGTAAAAGATAACTTCCTCTTGTACCACAATTTCGACTGTTATATGTGACTTTAAATAAAATTGTGTGAGTTAACACTCTATGTGATTGAACGAATTCATGGGCGCTGCACGATTTTATTTAAAGTGACATATAACTATCAAAATTATAGTACAAGAAAAACCGATGTTCTACCTTTCAGTGCGTAATTGATCAAGTAAAATAAAATCATTTAACTTAAAAAAATGTTTTTAACATATTTTATTCCATCAGTGTGCTTAAATGCTCTGGTCTGATTTTTCCAATTCACAGTACATTTAGGATATCGATGGAAGTGTTGTCACCCTGCCGCCATAGATGGGCTGTTGGCTGAAGATGTTCGGGCTGTTTGTAAACTGGAGCTCCTGATCGCTTAATTGGAGGCAGCTGCATCAAGTCGCCAATGAACAGCAGATTCATACCACTAAACACTCCTAGGGGGACATTTAAAAAGGCTTTGTGCCAGAAAACCTTTACAGAAAAGTGGCAATATTTGTTGCAACTTTTCAGTCTTCTGCGCCACATTGCCACTTTAGTGGGCAGGGTTTGTTGGGATGGGCATAGCTGCCCCGACTGACAAATTTATGTATAATTTACACCACAATCTGGTGTAAATTATGCCAGAAAAGTACGACTGGTCAGGACCAGGCTTACATTTCTGTCAAGGCACACAGAGCTACCAGGGATGCGCCTAATACATGAAGCCTGCGCCTCTTCATGTATTAAGTGCATTGTGTACTGGTTTTAACCGTACTAAGGCCAGCATTGGAAATGCTGGGCTTAGTAAATTTCTGTGTTTCACTTGAGCTGTATCACACAAACGTTTTTACGCAACTATTTAGCCGCGTAAAAATGTCGGCTGTAAATCACGACCATCTGAAGCATTGGATTCCAATGCATTCATTCAGATGCATAAAATCGGCCAGGCGGAAAACATAGCACATACGCTGCGGATTCCGGCCAGCCGCTTTTACGCAAGACCCGGAATATGCAGGCTGATTCCATAGACTCCTATGAGAGCCTATGAGAGCCATCAGAAAAGGGAAGAGGGAGAAAGGGGGAGTGTAGCAGCGTCTTGCGTTGCTAAAGTCCCTCTCCTTACCAGCTGCTCCCATAGGCTGGCAAGGGAGGGCGAGGCTCTATTGCCGTGATCAGACGAAAAGGGAAGGGGGAGTGAGGGGGAGAGACTTTCGCAGAGCTATAGTCTTTTCTCCTGGCCGTATCCGGCTTTGTGACCCAAGTCACGACTTTCTCTCATTTATGCCCGGGCAGTTGAAAGCTGTAGCACCCATGTAAAAGAGTCCTTAGTTGTAAATTAATCATGCATAACATCTGGTAAGATAACACAGATATTTCACGACTATGATCAACTCTACTTGGGAAATTTTACTAAAAGCAGCATTTTCAATCTTAGTACAAGTTCTGCTGACACACGATATTTCTATTATATGAAGGGGGTACATTACATATTTAGGAAATCTCTGTGCGCTAACACAGAAATCTACACCAACTATGAGCTGGTGTAGATTTCTGGTATAATTTACGCCAGTTTCTGTCGTTCCAAGCCCCCTCCAAAAGCTCTGCCCACTTTTAGCAAGGCCATCACAGCAAGAAGAACATTTGCAAAATTTTGTAACTTTTGTACTCCAGTATTCTGGCATAAAGCCCTAAGTAAATGTCCCTGTACGTCTCCCCATTGTTGTGCCATGACTCGTAAGTAGTTTTCAGCCCGGGCTTCAGTACTTTCTGTCAAAATTGCTGAAAATTACTCTAGAAAAAAGACGGCTAAGGGGTGATCAAATAACTATGTATAAATACATGAGGGGACAATACAAGGATCTCTCCCAGGATCTGTTTACACCCAGGACTACGACGGTAACAAGAGGGCATCCGCTACGTTTAGAGGAAAGCAGGTTTCATCACCAACATAGAAAAGGGTTCTTTACTGTTAGAGCAGTTAGACTGTGGAACTCTCCGCCTGAGGAAGTGGTGATGGCAAAATCCATAGAGGAGTTTAAGAGGGGACTTGATGTCTTTCTGGAGAGGAAGGATATTACAGGATATAAATCTTAGGTTAATTGTCAATCCGGGTATACAGGCAGGTAGAAACTATTAGGGGTTGATCCAGGGAACAGTCTGACTGCCATTAGGGAGTCGGGAAGGATTTTTTTCCCCAAAAGGGCTAATTGGCTTCTGCTCTTGTTTTTTTTTTTTGCCTTCCTCTGGATCAACAACATAGGAGGATAAGCAGGCTGAACTAGATGGACATTGTCTTCATTCAGCCTTACGAACTATGTTACTATGTTACTATATTGTAATCAATACTGCATATTTATGTAAAATTTAAAGATAATTAGTTCAGCAGAAGTAAGAGAAAAATCAGTTACAGGATTCGACCCAAATAGAGTTGTGAAGTTAAATGAAATTGTTTAATTAATTAAAAATGTGGCAGCGGTCTCTGAGGTCAGAGTGATTCAGTGATTCTGAATCTTTTCATCTATACAGTAAGGGCCTGAACAGACGAGAGCATGCGCAAATACTCTCAGCGCTGCGGTGTGTTTTTGTGCATGAGCAAGTCCAAATTCTGTTTTCTTTTTTACAGTTTAAAGTTTGCACAATAGTGCACGGTAAAAAAGGCAGAAAGATAAAGCCGGGCCTATCTTTTCTCGCATAGTATTATCGCACGAGAATCACGCTAGTCAAAATGAAACCATTGAAATCAATGGTTTATTTTGTTCTGTTTTGCACCCCCAAAACGGGATGAAATCACGGTCATACAACATTTAATGGCTATATTGGAGCATTCTTTGTACATAGAACATAGGATTCTGTATGTTCTGAAGTAATCTAGGCTGCATGTGATTCAGAAACTGCAATTGTCTAATATAGCGAATTATAAAAGCTATGTGGATTCATTATTTATTCAAGTGAAAATAGGAGCAATAAATATAGAGACTAAAAAAGGAACCAAAAATTACATTTCTACAAAACGTTCCAGTTTAATTTCCAAAGAATGTGAAATAACAAACAGACTTTTGTCTTTATTTAACATAAAGATATAGAGTACCAAACTGGAGGTGCTGAGCACTGAGCCAGTGATTTATATGCCTGAAGGGTGAATTTCACAGCAACTTTATGGGTTTTCCTCTGTTCATGAATTAAACAATTTTGTATCTTGTGGGATGAATAAAGAACATACACATAACCCATTTCCACAGTTTTTTTTCCATGCACATGGCTTTATTCCTCAATATATAAACTTACTGCCATCACATCGGAGAGCATTGCAGTCCGGGAACATAAATACTTATAGTGTGATTTGCAATGTTGTTATTGTCTGTTAGGGAGTTCAGTATAGAGATGTTGTCGATACCTCGCTTTTCATGGAAAGGCGTTTTGTTCAAGATGTGATCTTTGAAACTTCAAGGCTCTGTCAATGACCAGGAATACTGTTAGTTTAGCGATCCTCAAAAAGACTGGACTAGTTTGTCTATGACAATAGCATGGCTCAAAGGAACCGTGCTTGGAACCTAATATACGGGAAGCTACTGTAGATATAGATAGTCGATCAATGAACAGGTTATTCATAGATGAAAGATTGTTGCAATGAATGGGATTCCTTCTGTATCTTGTACTATGTGATAGTCTCTAGGCAGCATAAGTGACCCAATCAAGTAAAATTTAATATTCAGGAATAGCACCCCCCACACTTTTTCCATAGACTATCCCTCACTGGTCTGACCTGGAAGAGTAATGTGGTTATGTTCAACTGGAAAATAGCAAATAGCAGTGTGGGCTGTAACAAAGGAGAATAAAACATCACACTATAAAGTCCCTTTTACATGTCACGATTATCGTGCAAATTGCTCCTTTACACGATAATTGTGCAGTGTGAGAATCACTGATCGATCTTTCATGCAGACGTTTGGAGAAAAGGATCGTCATGTTGGCAGGACTCAAGGAGAAGCCACATGACCGCACTCCACCTCTTGGTACACCGGGGAGTCAGGGTAAGTACATACAGTCCGGTGAATCATGCAGACAAACCCTGCCCACGCACCATGGGAAATGTTGGCACAGTTTTGCAGTTAAATCATGTGGTCATTGGCCAACATGGGTGGGCTGGGTTTTAACCACATGTAGCACTGCACCATGTGTCCTTATCCTAATTACTTAGCAAGGAATAAAACAACTTTATTAGGGCTCGTTCACATCTGCATTGTTGTTTTCCATTTAGCTATTCTGTCTAAGGAGCAGTCAAACAGAAAACAATGCTTCAGTTTAAAAGGGTTGTCCGACTTGTTTTTTGTTTCCCAAAACATTTTCCTCATGCAACAACATACCAAACAGGCATATACTCACCTCTTCTGGCTCCTTGCATCTCCTGTGCTGCTGCTTGGTCCTCCATGCCCGTTGTTTCTTTTCAGGCTGCATTCAGCTTGTGTATGGAGAGTCACAGGCTGCTGCAGCCAATGACAGAGTTCAGCAACCGAGCACTGGGCTCTGTCATTGGCTTCAGCTGCGTTTGACATCCTATAAACCGGCTGCTGTAGCATGTAATCATAACATCACAGGACAAAACCGAGTACGGCAGCGCTGTTCACAGCAAGAAGCAGGGAGAGGTCAGCATATGCCTGTTTGTTATGTTGTTACATGGGGAGCATGTTTTGAAAAAAAAAAAGAAAACTCAGACAACCCCTTTAAATTCCCTCTGATTTCAATGGGAACTGAATGCTTCAGTTTAGTTCAGTTGGCCTCTGTTCCATTTGATTTCTATTGTTTAACCCCTTCCCGACACACGCCGTACACATCCGGTACAACAGGCCAGTAGTTGCCCCATTGCGCCATACATGTACGACACTGATTGCCAGGTGGCTTAGAAGCTGAGAGCTAAATAATCAGAGCATGAATCACAACTGCGGTCCCTCTGCAATCAATGGGATGGAGTTTTCACTCTGATCACAGTGATTTAACTCTTTAGATGCTGCTGTCTATGCAGATAGCAGCATCTAAAAGGTTTGGAAAGGGAGAGGGCTCCCTCTTTCTCCCCATTGGCACTTCCATGAAGAGATCACAGGATGCAGATGGTTTCCATGGCAACCAGAAGACAGATAATGACCCCTTGGTCTGCCATATACGGTGACCTGTGAGTGTCAGTTCAACACTGACAGTAACAAGCTGCACTATCGATGATGAACTGACAATGTCATATAATGCCCTGCACTACATATGTAGTACAATCTACTGTCCAAGAGATAAAACGATTATTACACCATGAATTTTATCATCCTGCCTCACAAAAAATGAAATAAAAGGCGATCAAAAAGTCATATGCATGCCAAAATGGTATAAATGAAAATGTTAACTCGTCCTGCAAATATCAAGCACTCATACAGCTCTGTAGACGGAAAAATAAAAAAGTTATTACTCTCTAAATACCCCAATGCAAAAAAATATTTTCTCTGAAAAATGATTTTATTTTCCCAAAGTAGCACACTAAAATCTAAAAAAATTATATTAATTTGGTATTGCTGGCGTCATATTGACTGATGGAATAAGAATAACATTATTTATACTGCTGGGGAAAAAAAGCAATGTCAGAGTTGCTGTTTTTGTACTCCTCACTTCCAAAAACACACAATAAAAAATGATCAAATAGTCACATGCATCCTAAAATGTCACAAATGAAAACATCAACTCGTGCCACAATAATCAAGCCCTCATGCAGTTCCATAGATGGAATAATTAAAGCCTTACATGTCTCTTAATATGGCAATGCAAGAATAAAAATTATTTGAAAAATGCTTTAATTGGCAAAAGTAGTAGGAAAAACAAATGTACGTATATATAATATAAATTTGATATTGCTTCAGCTGCACTGACCCGCAGAATAAGGATAACATTATACCGCACAGTCAATGGATTGAGCAGATTCCAAAAATAAAAAAGGAGAAAGAATTTCAGAATTACATTTATTTTTTACAGCTTGTTTCTTAAAAATGGATTAAAAAACAATAAAAAATATTTTCTGCATCCCAAAATGGTACCAATGCAAACCTCACTTTAACCCGTAAAAAACAAGCCTTTACACTTTGTCATAGATGAAAAAATACAAAAATGATGGTTCTCTGAATATGTCCAAGAAAAATCGTCCCAATCAAAGGCATGTTCCAAAATCCACCAGATGTTCCTTGATCTCTCAGGCCCGTGTTTGAGTCATTTTACACTCGATGGACGCATAAAAACTGCAAATTCAGTGTAACAAATATTGAGCTTTATATATTTGATAACTTTTGATAGAAAAAAAAATATTAGGATCGAAAATCTGCAAGAAAAATGAAAATGCCATATTTATGCTTTACTTTACTTTAGTTCCTGTGAAACACCTAAAGAGTTAACAGATTCTGTAAATGCTGTTTTTAAAACTTTGAGGGATGCACTTTTTAAAATGGGGTGAGTTATGGGGGTTTCTAGGCCTCTCAATATCACTTCAGAACTGAATTGGTCCCTTAAAAAATAGATTTGGGATATTTTCATCAAAATTTAAAAGCTGCCCTATACTTACACTCTTTCTGACATTAAAAGTAAATAAAAGGACATTTTCAAAATGGTACCAACATCCAGTGCACATATGGTAAATGTTATTTATTCGCTATTTTTCATGGTATGATTATCTATCTTACAAGTAGAAAAAAAAAAATTTTGATAATGGCAAATTTTTCACATTTTTCTGTAAATTTAGGATTTTTTAAAATTAATTAAACGCAAAACGTATCAACCAAAATTCACCACTAGCATAAAATACAATGTGCCTTGAAGAAACAATGTCAGAATCACTTAAAGAAGCAAAAGCATTCCAAAGTTATTACCACTTAAAGTGACACGTCCGTTTTGAAAAATGGGGCCGGATCAGGAAGCCCAAAAGTATGTGCATGTGGAAGGGGTAAAATGTAGAGATCAGCGATTATACTCACTAAGGCACATTACTCGAGCGAGTAGTGCCTTAGCCGAGTATCTCCCCGCTCGTCACTAAAGATTCGGGGACCAGCGCGGGTGACAGGTGAGTTGCGGCAGCAAGCGGCGGGGGGGGGGGGGGGAGCGGGAGGGAAAGAGGGATCTCCCCTCCGTTCCTCCCCGATCTCCTCCCCCGCCGCTGCCCGCCCCCCGCCGGCTCCCGAATCTTTAGAGACGAGCGGGGAGATACTCAGCTAAGGCACTACTCGCTCGAGTAATGTGCCTTAGCGAGTATACTCTCTCATCTCTAGTTAAATGTAAATAATAGTGCGGATTGCATATTTTTTTAACATTATTGTTAGTAGGTGATGGAACTGTTTCCATTTGCTTCCATTTTTTAGGTATGTTTACCTGATCCATTTTTAAGTAACGTTAGAAAGATAAAAAAATACAAAACAGATCTGTTAAAAAAAAGATTATAAAAGGAAGCAAACAGAAACAAACTGATAAAAACTACATTTATTTTAATGGATCTGTCTACCTCATCCATTAAAAAGGAAGCTGGGGTCTCCATTTGTTTCCATTTGAATTCCGTTTTGCTATCCGTTCAATTTAAAAGGATCCATTCAAAATGGAAATCAAGATGCTGATGTGAACGAGCACTTAAAATATTATTCCCTTCTTCTGTAGACAGTTTTAAAAGCAGAACATCAACCATAAGCATGAGAACTGAGAGAGGAAAGGAAAAGTGCAGAATGATTATTTGGTTTGTATAGTTGAGCTCAGCAAAACACATACTGTATATTGTGGCGCCCATTGGTATTGTGAAATGAATCATCAGATATAGTTTATCCCTAGGAATTTTAATTAGAATTAGAAAGTTATGTATATGAATTAATAAAGAAGGCAAAGTTCTAATGGCTCCATGTAGCAATTTATATCATTTATGATAGTACTGATTCACAGCCCAGAACCAGTTACCGTACCCAGGGTGTCAGATGTGATGTAGGCTCAGCTTATGACAGATGAACTGGTCATGGCTGTATACATGCACTAGGTGGCCATTTTTATTACAGTGCATCTAAACGCCTACTTATTAATCAGCCGATCTGATATTGGCAACTCAATGCAGATATGATGAGAAGTTCAGCTCCTGGTTAGACCAAATACCACAATGGGGGTAGAAATGAGATTAAGTATCTCTGACTATGGAATCATTGTAGGTACTCTACCAGACTGAACTTTGCATTTTTTCCTTTCTGGGAGTAAAACTACGTTGGTTTCTGTTCTGTCAGCTATGAACAGAAAACTGAAGCTCCAGTAAATATAAGACCAACAGAGCTAAAGGGTTTATGAGGAAAAGATGCCACATCTGAAAAATCATCATTTCTTCGATACCATTCAGGATGTAGATGCATAGAGATGGGACCAATTTTAGCTTGATAGTGATGGCATGGTGCAGAAAGATATCTTAGTTTAATCCATTAAAAAGCTATTCTCATATTTTAAGATTACAAAATCCATTGTAAAGTCATTCAAATTGTGAATAAACCCCCCTGATAGCGTGATATCACATCGCATTAAGAGTCAAGCTAAAGAGTAACCCATCTGTAGTTTGGGGGGCTGTGGGGCATATGCCACAAATGCAGTTAGGATTGAGGAGCAGAGATGGGACTTTGGCCTGGTCTCTTAGTTTCTCTCTCAGTTTTCAACTAATGCCACAGCAATCCAACAGACTTCGGGCTCTTTCACATGAGGGACCTACATGTGCCCAAATTCAGCACGTTAAAAAAAACACGGCTAACTGCACACAAAAAGGCATGAATGGACAGTTTTTTTCTGTGCACAAGTCCTGAGCTTAATTAGCACTGCAATCACCAATTCACATGATTGGGAGCTGTGTGCTGCTGTTCGGGGATGAGAGAGAGAGGTTGCGGCAGCAGTCCCAAACAGCAAGTTTTAAATATCCCACTGTAAGCTCCTGTTAGTACCCGTAAGGCTGGCAGGGACTCTCTGAGGGAATTCCCCATAGCAGGGAGAGAGAGAGGGCAGGGTAGAGGTGTGCCGCACTGCTCTCACTCCTTCATATTGGAGAGTTCCCTGTAGCCCCGCCCTCTCTCTCTAGTCCAGACCCTCTCTCCTCCTCTATGGGAGATTCCATGCGGAGTTGCAACTAGCCCTGCCCTCTCTATAGCCCCACCCCTCTCTCACTGCTATGGGGGATTCTCTTGGAGAGTCCCTTCCAGCTCTCTCTCCCCACTGTGGGGTAATTCCTCTGTAGGCAGGAGAGAAGGATTGCCCTGCAGGACATAAGGGTGTGTTCCCATGTAACGAAAACCACTTGTGGCTGAGACTCCACACAGCTGCAGCTGCCAATAGCCACACAGTCTTGCTGACCTGGGCAGAGTTTCAGCTGCAAGCAGTTTTTGTTCTGTGGCAATGCACCCTTAGGCCTCATGTCCACTAGAAAAATACAATCCGCGCAGATTTCTGTTGCAGATTCCACGTGGATTTGCTTTGAATGGTATTTTTTTTTTCATGCGTATATCCGTACCTATTGTTAGCAATGTGGCCAATCCGCACTAAAATGGAGCATGCTGCATTTTTTTCCCGCACATGAAAAGCGCAAATCAATTAAAATGCCATCCGCGGGTGCAAAATTCAATTTAATTGACCTGCAGATGGTCAATGATTTCCTATGGGCAAAATTTTACCCGCGTAATCCGCATGCGGAATCCACAATTCAATTTTGCTAGTGGACATGAGGCCTTAGTGTGCCGAACAGCTGCTACATCAGATTTTTTCAGCTGACAATGGTATTTACTGATGAAAGATTCTAGCTGGTTTGTTTACCTGATCTGTATTGTCAGAATACATAAAAAGGGATAAATAGCAAACAAAGTGTGGTAAGGGTCTTATTCTCAGTAACACTATCGTTTTCATATAATATGTGGCTGAGTTAAGCACCTTAGTGTTAAGCGAACCAAGCCAGTAGAACTTTGTTTCAGGTAAAACTTTTCTAAAAGTTCGGAACGAAAAGTGGCACGAACCTGAACCAAGCTTTTAGCAAAGTTTTACCCGAAACAAGGTTGTACTTGTTCAGTTTTCACAACACTAGTCCTGAACACTGGTTTATAATGCTGTCTAAGAGCCATAAGAAGATGTGACATACTCTATTTTTGTGTGCACCCCGTTTGCACAAAATTGTTCACTGAACGACACAATTTCACTGGGAAAATTTATTACACCTGGGACTAAGTTGGCTAGCCTGCCTACTAATTAGGCTGTCCTATTTATTGTGTCTCACGTCATTGTGAACGGGCTCAGCAACACTCCATTCAGAGTGCAATTATGTCATGTGCTAGCGAGAGTTAGGGGGACGTCATGTCTCCCAAAGGAGAGCACCCAAAAAGTGTGTGGAGACACCTAGGAGGTGAGTTGGTTGGGGAATGGTATAGTCTCTCCCCAAGGAGAACACCCAAAAGGGGTGTGCAGACACCTAGAAGGTGAGTGAGGAGACTTATAAGGGCATGCATGCTCCCCTGGGTAATTTATGCAAATTCGGAAGATGGAAAAATAACTCTGTAGTGCGACCTATTTAGATGGCAGCATTCCTTCAAATCGATGTGACTTTCTAACAAGTCTTAACCATGATTGAGAATGGGAAGCCAGAGAACCATGCACATACAGCTGTTTCGGGGTGTTTGCCCCTTATCAGTGGGCAGTAGGTTTCTGGCTTAGCTTGTGAGAGGCCTGCGATATAGGTCAGGAGGGGTGTTGTGTCGAGAGTTAAAACATCATGCTCATCTGCATAAGCCCTTAGAGAGTTTTAGATGGCTTTTATGGCTCTTAAACAGTGTTATGCACTAGTTTTAAGGGGTCCTGATGAGCTTCCGGTTCAGTTTGAACAAATTTGGATCAAATTGACCTTTTTGCACAAGTTCAGTAAAGTGGCTGAACTGGACATTTCAAAAATTTGCTCATTACTAATGCACATATTACCAATGTAAGCAGGATCCACCCATAATCTAATGTAAATTGGGAAAACTAAACTGTGCCCTAATGTCTGCTACTATGGCCAAAAAGGATTGCCAATATATTGTACTTCAGTATAACCCATTCTTTGTTCCCTTGAGGGTAAGTACAGCTGGAGGTTTTTGATAGCCACTTATCTGCCACCTTTTCACTTATATGTGAATAAATATGAATGGTCAGCAGTCTCAACAAAGAGAAGGAAGTCAGATTCCTAATTTTTGCTCCAGAAAGTGTCTGGAAAGGACAATTAAACCAACAACGGGATGGAAGTCCCTAGGTGGAGGACAATTGCCCCTTTTGCCCTCATTATAATTCAGCCCTGACAATAACTACAACATACAGTAAGTAGCAACTTTATTAAAAACATGCATCTAGTAGCACATTGAACAGCATTTGGCCTTCAGAACCAAAGCTATTTGTCTTGGCATAGATTTCACTAGGTGTGGAAGTCGTGCATGAATATTGGTCCACACAGACAAGATAGCTTCTTGCAGTTGCCACAAATTAGATGGAGGTACTAAATATGCTCTGAACACCCGAAAGGAAGGGTTCATCAATTTATGCTACTTGTACCAAATTCTGACCTTTCCACCAGCATGATGCAACAGAAATCTGGATTTATCTGACCAGGAGACGTTCCTCCACTGCTCAGTGATCCATGTTCTGTGCTCTTTAGCCCACTGAAGTATTGTGTTTCTATTTTTTTAGGGCTTACTGACATGAGCGCATCTGCAAAACATGCGAGAATAGAACTCATTGTTTTCAGTAGATTCATTCATATTTTCGCTTTTGAGCGTGCATTTTGCACATGCAAAAAAACCCACTATATGCTCTATTTTTTTGCGCATTTGCACACCTAAGGCACAATAGGAGGGTACGCAAATAGACACCTGATAACCGTAAAATTGCGAAATGAATGATAACACGAGGACTAATTAGGCTGAACAGCCTTATCAACCACAGAGTGGGTGAAGGTCCCCGGCAGCTCAGAAAGTACAGTAAACAGCACAGATACGCACATAATAGCATGATCTCACAGTGCAAAATGTCGCAGTATCACAAGCTTTTCTGCCCCTACGCTCATCTGAAAGAGCCTTTAGAAAACAATGGCAGTCAAACTGGTCATTTACTGTTATATAGCCCATCTGTGCTACAGAATGGTGAGTTGTGTATTTAGACATTTTATTTGGAGCACCAGCATTGAAATTTGCTTGAATGTGCATTGCTTGTTGTTCATAACAATTCTTGACATCCTCCTCTGACGTCTTTCATCTAGTTGTTCCACATCGGCAGGATCCCGTTTCACTGTATGTTTTTCCTTGATCACACCATTCTCGGTATTCTCTCTACATCTCTGCATGAGAAAACCCTGCAAGGTTGGCACTGTAGGAAATACTAGCCCCGGCTAGTCCAGTACTAATGACCATGTCTATATCGCTCGATTTTTCCCATTGTAATATGGATTCACACAGAAACTGATACACAGAAAACTTTCTTACTTGATTTCATGCTGCACTCCGGGTTCTACGTCTAAAAGCCATAAAGTGAAGTGCCACTCGTGAAAGGGCAGATGACTAATAAAGTGGCCATTCAGTGTATTGGCCTTATATTTCCATACCCCTCTACATTCAAACTTTGTGACCTCAACATATCAAATGTCCTTAGACAAGGCTGAAAAATGTCAATTGTCCCACTTTTTTGTGCCTGATGGTTAGGAAGATGTATATAGTGTGAGTCTTTGGTGTCTACATCCGTCATGATAAATATATGCCTTCCCACTGTCATGTGTTTTGCGGTCTGTCTTGTCTTCACATCTTATATTGGCATTTAACTCTTGTAGTCTTTTGTCTGTGTGCGTGCATTATTATTATGATGGGAAAGGGTATTATCAGCAGCTAACGGAAAGGTGACAGCAGCATTGAGTAGCATTAGGTGACACTGTTCATAGCTATTTACTCTCAGCATGCGGTGTTGTTGTCATGACAACCCCACAAAACATGCTGTTATCACCTCAGATGCATGGTGAGGGAAGGTAACTGCCTTTTGACTTCAGACATCTGATCATTCCTAAAGCCAAATATCTTTCTCTCAGTCTTCTGCGACAGAATAAGACAAACATGATAACAAATATTATCTGTAAGACCCTCAAACTCAACCTTAGAAAATAACTCTACATTTGCAAAGACTAAAAAGATGAATTTTCGTGCTTTGAATATTCTTTGCAAATACGAGTAAATACAGTTGTAATCATGTAAATAACTCTAGCTATTGCCAGCATCTGCTACGAGGCAAATATCTTATCAGGAGGGGAAAAGTCAGTTTATTTCATAGCAGAGACAGTTAAATATAAGTGAGCTGCAGATCTATTAACTGAAGGTAAAACAAAATTATGTTTAGCCCTATTCATGCTTACTTGGAGTTCTGCTCTGTTCGAGGAGCAGGAAAGGGGAATCCCCATGGCCGAACAGCTTAGGATGGAACCGAACAGTGCCGAACGGACCCATTGACTATTGACTGCATGCAGCTCTCTCTCTTTCGGTATTTTGTGCCGGATCTGCAATGGAATCTCCAACTAGAGCTTCCAACGCAGATATGAAACAAGCCTTAGAAAGTTAGTCATACAGCTCAGAGTTGCATGGCGCTGCAGTATGATAGCCATCAGTGACGTGAAGCTCCTAGGCCCAATGCAAATCAGTAATAGAGCACTTGATCTATTACATATAGAGATGAGCGAGCACCCAAATGCTCGGGTCCGCGTTATTTGAGTCGAGCTTTTTGTTAAATTCGAGAGCTCTACTCAAGCGATGAACCCCATTGACTACAGTGGGAGACTCGAGCATTTTTGTATGTGGGATGCCGGGTTCAGAGCTTTTTTTTTTCTTGGTTCTCTCTCTCTCTCTCCCTCTCTCTTTCTCTCCCTCTCTCCCTCTCCCCCTCTCCCTCTCCCTCTCTCTCTCTCTCCCCCTGCCTGCCAGCCAAAAAATTTGCCATTTGACGCACGTGCTGCGTCGCGGTGGGGAGGGGCCAAAAGAGGCAAGTCGCAGTGGGGAGGAGCCAAAAACTGGGGCGGGGTCGAACATGGCGTGATGCTTCTTCGAGTAACGAGCACCATCGAGTACGCGAATACTCGAACGAGCATCAAGCTCGGCAGAGTATGTTCGCTCAACTCTAATTACATGCCTTAAACAGTACTAGTCTTTTCATTTGCAGAGCAAAACATTTAGGCCATCCTTCAGGCTCTAGGTGGCTCAGTTAATAATAGAGTAGATGATGGGCGCATGCACAGAGAAGGACATCCTAATCACCCAGGGTAAACACCCAATAAGAAAATTCTTTCTAATATACTCACATTTGGTAAAAGTATGAAATATCCAACTAGATGCAATATTAAAGGAATTTTTCCACCAAATACATTTATAGACCACCTATTTTCTAGAAGGGGATTTGCCCCACCACCGAGAACGCCTCTAATTACTAGAGCATGACTCATCAGTACCCCATTTACAGAGCAGTTGTGTTTCTGCTGTGCAGAGGAAAGAGGGATTCAGGATCTCTGTTCTAGTGATTGAGGGGATTATTGCATTAGGGAACATAGCACGCAAACACAATCCCCTAGTCATGAGTGTGTTTATTGGGAAAACCCATTTAAAGAGTTTTCCTAGGATTTTAACTGTTGACGACCTATTCAAATTTTTTTTAAACATAACTCCAACCCTTCATTCACAACACACACATATTTTTAACATCTCTTTTCACTTTCATTTTTTATTGTTACTTTATTATTTTCTTTTTTTAAATCATCCCTCTTCGTATTTGTCCCATAACTACATGCATATTTTTTATTATAAAAAACAAATATTTACTTCTTAGGCCTTAGTCAGACGGGCGTTTTTAGCCGCGATTTGCGCATGCGCATGCGTCCGGCGATTTTATAAAACCATTGCTTTGCAATGGGATCGGACACATGAGCGCTTTTTATATGCTCGTCCGATAAATTATAGGACAGAAATCGCAGATCGCACCTATCTGCGATCTGCGATTCCTGTTCTCTTCTCTATATGCGCTCAATGGGGCCGGCGGCAGCAGCGCCGGCCCCATTGAGAACATATAGAAGACAAATCCTTCTTCTCTGCCACAGCTGTAACAGCTGTGACAGAGAAGAACGATGTTTGCCCATTGAATTCAATGGAGCCGGCAATACAGCCGCTCCATTGAAAGCAATGGGCTGCTGGTGTGCACGGGATGAATTGTTGGGAAGGGCTTAAATATATAAGCCCTTCCCTGCAATTCATCCTAAAATGTGTTAAAATAAAAAAAAATTGTATACTCACCTTTTCGCTGCAGCCGGAGTCCAGCCGCGGCCGCTGTCAGTTCTCCTGAACTGCTTCTCGGCACTATTCAGCCGGCGGGGCTTTAAAATCCCCGCCTGCTGAATGATCTGCCTCTGATTGGTCACAGCCCTGACCAATCAGAGGCAGGTTTCACTCACACACCCATTCATGAATTCATGAATGGGTGAGTGACTGCTGCCTCTCAGCGCTGAGCCAATCAGGGGCAGGTCTGACTCACATCCATTCATGAATTCATGAATGGGTGTGAGTGAGACATGCCTCTGATTGGCTCAGCGCTGAGCCAATCAGGGGGCAGGTCTGACTCACACCCCCTTCACACCCACTGCAGGACGGCCGCGCGGAGCTCCGGCTGCCGGGAGAAGGTGAGTATATATATATTTTTTATTTTTACACATTTTAGGATGAATTGCAGGGAAGGGCTTATATATTTAAGCCCTTCCCAACAATTCATCCCGGGCTCGCCCACAGCGCATTGCTTTAAATGGAGCCAACTCTATTGCCGTCTCCATTGAATGCAATGCGCTAGACAGCTCCGGCCCGTTTCTAATGAAACGCGGCTAGGAGCAGATTTTCGGGCGATTTGCGGGTGACTTGCGCGCACCGGTCACGCGATTTGCGGATGCGTATCCGTCATGCGATCCGCAAATCGCGTGAAAAAACGCCCGTGTGACTAAGGCCTTAATGTAACAAAACAGAATACATAACATAATTCCCTGAAAACAATAGTAATAGAACTTATTGCTTTTTTAAGCCCCATCCCATTCTCGAAAAAAAGGCAAGTTGCATCAGACAACATAACCATAGACCAGGGGAGTAGCTGAAGGCTCATGGGCCCGGGTGCAAAAGTTTATCTTGGGGTCCCCCAACTTCTCTTAACCCCTTAACGCAGAGGCGTAACTTGGAGCTCCTGGGCCCCAATGCAAAACCTGTAACAGGGCCCCCAACTATAATGCTTTATTCATAGTACTAGGCTTCCTGTATGGAGAAGAGAGGCCTTATGGGCCCCCTAAGGCTCCTGGGCCCGGGTGCAACCGCCTCCTTTGCATCCCCTATAGTTATTCTAGTGCATGACGCTTTGCAAATGATCAACTCTGCTCCTCCCCCTAATCATCTCCAGAGCTCCGCATTCTGGGAAATATTATAATTAGATGCACTAATAATAAAATAAAAGCCTGTGGAGGATTTTGAAAACTTTCACCAATGTCTACAAAGATACCTTCACGTTGGTTTGCCCTAGGTATTTCCTGTATTCGAAATAGCTGATGCCTTTGCTATTACTCCTAATTCCACTGAATAATTGTCATGAGCATGGGTATTTACAGTATACACATAGATTGCAGTCACCGTCTTGGGACTGCCTTCTGCTAGTAGATAATAAAAGGCATTTAGCATAGCAGCTCCATACATAACATGCAGAGATATTACATGTATCCAGGCTAGTTCTCAGCCAACATATGCATTGATGTGTTGTAAAGTTTGTTTGAAAAGACAGAAGAAAAAGAAACATGTGGCTGTTTAATGAGGTTGATTTGGTTACATACACCATGTAATTGTAGGCATGTGCGTTGTACTATGGGCTGTAGGGGTAGATACCAGCAACAACGGGTTGCGAGTACAATGTATGGACACCTTAATTTCCATCTGCTAATTTGACGGTCCTAGCCATAGCCCATTTCATTCCAGAAAATGTCTCACTGGTGTAGTAGTGACATATGCATGAGAATGAACTTTGCTGCTTAAGAGTTGTAATGTCTTAGCAGCTTCACTTGTGGAAATCCAGGTGTGATGTCACAGTAGCTTGCCTTTAGGGCCATTTACATGCAAAGATAATCTTTCAAACGATTGAAAGATTGAAAGTTTTAGCGATCTTTTTGCATAAATTGTTAAAGGGGTTGTCCCGCGCCGAAACGGGTTTTGTTTTTTTTCTCAAACCCCCCCCCCCCCCCCCCCGTTCGGCGTGAGACAACCCCGATGCAGGGGTTAAAAAAGAACACCGCACAGCGCTTACCTGAATCCCCGCGCTGACTTCTTACTTACCTGCTGAAGATGGCCGCCGGGATCTTCTCCCTCGGTGGACCGCAGGGCTTCTGTGCGGTCCATTGCCGATTCCAGCCTCCTGATTGGCTGGAATCGGCACGTGACGGGGTGGAGCTACACGGAGCCGGCATCCAGCACGAGCGGCCCCATTGAGAAAAGAAGAAGATCCGGACTGCGCAAGCGCGTCTAATTGGGCCCTTAGACGCCGAAAATTAGACGGCTCCATGGAAACGAGGACGCTAGCAACGGAGCAGGTAAGTGAAAAACTTCTTATAACTTCTGTATGGCTCATAATTAATGCACAATGTATATTACAAAGTGCATTAATATGGCCATACAGAAGTGTATAGACCCACTTGCTGCCGCGGGACAACCCCTTTAATGGCTGAACTATGGATTTTTAAGTTCACCTTAAAATCATCATTCAAACGAAAAGTGCCCAATGCCCAAGTTTACATGTAATGATTATCGCTCAAATTCGGTAGTTTGGACGAATTCTGAGCAATAACATTGCGTGTAAATGGGCCTTTTGTTGATGTAACTTTAACTCAATTTAGCAAAAGGTGACAGCCATTTCCTGACTTGTAATGTCACAACAGCCTAATTCACTAAAATCTATTATGTCACATTAGTTTTCCTGATGGAAACATGTGAGGTCATATCAAGCTAGCCGGGTGAAACCAACATTGTGATGTCACAGCAGCTCACAGCTATTTATCAGTTGAATTTCATTTGTAGTGTCACAGCAGCTGTCCTAACTGAAAGATACTTGTGATGTCACAGCAGTTGCCTCATGGAAACACAGTTGTGATGTCATTGTAGCTTTCCTGCAAGAGTTTAAAGCTCCCTGTGATGTCATAGCAATCAAACAGAGTGTATGTCATAGCAGCATACCTGGATGTAGCACTTTTATTATTTCTCAGTACCTCACACATGGGGCTGCTTTCATTTCCAACTTTTAATTTGCTGACAGCAGTAAGCTAGGAATAAAGCGCCTCCTTCATTGCTCTCCAGACTGATCTCCTCAATCAATTCAATTGGCAATTGTGAGACATGGGTAACAATTAGCAAAAATCTTTACACTGGAATTAATAAAGTACATGAAACACTGTTATTTTTTTTAGGAATTGTCTAATTTAGAAAACTGATTTTCACACATTGTATTAGGGGAATTAATAGAGGTGGGTCCTCTGTTCAAGATTCTTAAGTCAGCGCATAAAAAGGATGTTTCTTGCTCTAAAGGACCTGCTCCATCCTTCATTGCAAACCCAAATAATGTTAACAAGGAACTGTGTAATACTTAAATTCCCCTGTAATGGCACTACGGGAAAATTGAAAATTTACTGCCAGATTTACAGCTACTAAAATCACATCTATACTGTTCAGTACTTCTCTGATGCACTTGTTTTTAGTGTGAGTTACAGAGAACAGAACCTGTTGTTTCTTTCATGCTACGTATATGGGAGACATCATAGCAGCTAGTCTCTACCCATCAGCTCAGAGAGAACGGAAAACTAGATATACAGCACACAAAGGGGAAACCTCATGATAAATGCCATATACAAGAAGCATAATGGACATAAATAGTGCAATTCCACATGTACACATATATACCAGAGTATTCTGAAAACTTACTCAAAAATTCTTACTCGGCTGTGCAGCTTAATATGTACAATGGGGAACAGATAGATACTAGTACATGGATAGCTAGATAGATTGATTTTTCTTTGCTCAATATTAGATATACTAATGTGCAAATATTCCATATTATAGCTTTAGAAATACGATATCCATGGCAATCAAAATGAAAATGCCTTGTTGGCCAGCATTCAGAGACCTTAAAAAAAAAACTCAAGGTAAAAGTTTTTATTATGAATTTACAACTTTTTATGTTGTGACCCAAAACAGCTATCAATAAAAGTTAGAAAGTCTCATAAAAGTATCAAAATGGCAGGCTTTCTTAAAGATTCCAATGTTTAGAATGGGAGGAACTCCTTCGATCCGGGCAATGTCCTTTGCCATTAAATTTTCCAAAGTGCCAAAATTATAGTATATGCTTTGCAGAATAAGAAAAAGACCTAATATAGCATAATATACCAGAATCGTAAAATAGTGTATATAATGAAAAAAAATACATTTTACATTATTACGTGATAATGTAGATTAATCTAGGTTGATCATTTCTTTACTAATCTATGTAAAAATGCAATTTTTGATACATTTTCCAGTGATAACATGTTTATGGTAACCTATTTATATTGTGAAATTCCCTTGTTTGCTAAATAATTCTTCTTCGTGCTGTTTTTTCTTAGTTTGATACTAGTAGCTGATATTCCTTCCAGCTTTTTCTTTCTATTTCCCTTTTCCTTTCTTGTCCATATCTAACAAAGAAATAGTTACATTAACAGGACCCAGTGGGCTTTTTCTCTTCAGGCTCCTGGCAAAGAAATTCGAACAGAGCGCCGATCACTCAACTTTCTCTCCTGCTAGACAATCTATCACAAAGAATGTGTGGGGAGAGCATGGTTTTAGTTCCCCGTCTTGGATTTTTGCAGCTTAAAGGAACTTCTATCATCATTTTCCAGGGTGGCAGCTTTCTAATGAAAGCCACAATAGGGACTTTTGCTGTAGCACTATGTCATTCCATCAGGTTACATCATGACATTTTTTCAGACAGTAGAATCTTTTGTCTTCTTTCAACACTCTGAACAAAATATGACACTTGCATATTTTTATCCATTTTCTGTTACCATTTTCAGATGACCCTAAACATTATAAGTTAGCTATTTGGCTATTCAGTTTAAATTTTGATAAGTAATTTATACAAAATAAAGTAGCCGAAGAGCTTGAAAAATGTGCAAAAAGTCTAAACAATAAAGATGTGTGATAGCATGTATAGGCATTCATCTCCTGAGTTATCAAAATGTAGAAGAAAATCTAAGCTCCATATTGTAGAGGGGGTTTATGGGATTTGAAAAACATGGTTGTTTTCTGCCAGAAACAGCGCCAAACCTGTTCACAGGTTGTGTGTGATCTTGTAACACAGCTCCACTGAAGTGAACAAAGTCATGTTTTCTTTATTCTGCATAAATCCTATAAAAAACATATATTACATTGTGGACAAAACAGCGTGGTTTTATTTACATACTGTTTTGAACAAAATTAGGGATTTCTTTAGCAATGTGATTCAAAATTACACAGAAAAAAAACATTTATAGCATAAAAATTAAAAAAATAATAATTTTTGTATCTGTAAATATTTTGCATCTGTAGAGTATTTTGCTATGGGCCTCAGTAAATTATAGTTGAATTACAAAACCTTTGGTGTAGACTTTAAGAGAACTGTGCTCTGTTTGGCAAGGGACCTATATTATTTGATTATTGCCAACATCTGTGTTTTAGTTAACTTTAATCATTGCTATGCTTATATATATAAGTAAATCTGACTAAGACTCGTAGGTGTTTGGAAGTCTTGCAGTCTAATAATCCATGGGTCTAAATGGTGTCAGGACAGTGTCCGGGATATGGGGGTCCCTGAGATATCCCGCAACCCCTGTCCCTGCCTACTTGCCCCCCTGGGCTAACCCCCAGGGCGACAACTGGGCGGCGGTCCCTACCCTCACTAGGGAAGCGGGACACGGGAAGACAAACAGACACTGAGACAAAACAACGGTAGAATGGTCAGACAATCCGGGTTGGCAACAAGAGGGTACGCAGTACGGAGGGGTCAGGCAAAAACGTAGTCAAGTCCAAAAGCAGGTGTCAGGAAAGCCGGGGTCACAAAGAGTAGTCAGGATAAACGCGGGTGCAGCTGGAGAACCAAACTAACACTGGCAAGGGCTGAAAGGAAAACACACATATTTAAATGCTGTCAGTGCTCCCGCCCCAGAAGCTGATTGGGGCGGGGAGCCTGACAGCAGCAGGGCTAATCAGGGAGGTGCTGGGGGCACGCCCCCAGTCTTGCTGCACAGACAGTTACTAGGGAAGCCAGCCTGGTAGTCAAGTGACTAGAAGCACCAGCTGCCTCCCTAGCAACCCGGCAGCGACCAGTCTTACAGCGGCCCGGGGAGATCACCAGAACCGGGGCTCCCCTATGCCGCACTCCTGTAACCCGGGTGGCAGGACCGGTGGTGTGGGCACGGCGGCCCCGAGAGTTGCAGGTTCTGACAGTACCCCCCCTTCTACGGGGGGACACCGGACCCCCATGGCCAGGTGCGGGCTTAAGCGGGAAAGCCCTGTGGAATGACTGGACTAGGCGTGGAGCATGAACGTCCCTGGCAGGGACCCACGTCCTATCCTCAGGGCCAAATCCTCTCCAGTGGACCAGGTACTGCAGCACACCTCTAACCCGTCGGGCATCAACAAGCCTTTCTACTTCATACTCCAGTTCCCCCTGTACCAGAGAAGGAGGGGGCGGGTTCCGGGTGGGTAGAACTGGAGTCACATACTTCTTAAGCAAGCTTTTGTGAAAAACCTTGTGGACCTTCCAGGAGTCAGGAAGTGCCAACTTATATGACACCGGGTTGATAACCTGCGAAACAGTAAATGGGCCAATGAACCGAGGAGCAAGTTTCAGGGAGGGAACCTTAAGTCTCAGATTCTTGGATGACAATAAAACTTGCTCCCCGACCACAAAAGGTGCAGAGATAGTACATCTTTTATTTGAGTATTTACGCAGTTTCTCTTGGGAACCCTGAAGGTTCTTACGAACCTGGGCCCAAACTGTGCACAGTTCCTCAGAGGATATGTCAGCGGCCGGATTGTTCGAGACAAAAGGAGTAGAAAGCGAGAACCGGGGATGGAGCCCATAGTTACAAAAAAAAGGTGACAATTGGGTCGACGAGTTAACATGGTTGTTAATAGCAAATTCGGCGAGAGGTAAGTAGTTGGCCCACTGATACTGGTTATCAGAGACAAAAAGTCGCAGGTACTGGATAAGTTCTTGATTCATCCGTTCCGTTTGTCCGTTACTCTCGGGATGGAAAGCGGAGGAAAAAGACAAATTGACGTTTAGATTTTTACAGAAAGCTCGCCAGAAGCGAGCGACGAACTGAACCCCTCTATCTGACACAATATCCTCGGGGATCCCATGTAACCGAACAATCTCCTTGATGAACATTTCAGACAGAAGTTTGGCGTTAGGCAACTTGCAAAGCGGAACAAAATGTGACATTTTAGAGAAACGGTCAACTATTACCCAAATGACCGTATTCCCCAGCGAGGATGGCAGATCAGTAATAAAATCCATGGACAAATGGGACCATGGCCTGGACGGAATGGGCAAGGGAAGAAGAGGACCCTCAGGACGTCTCCTGAGATTCTTCCCCCTTGCGCAAACCGGGCACGCGGACACAAATAACCGTACATCCTTGGCCATGTGCGGCCACCAATAGAGTCTGGATACTAACTCCAGAGTACCCCTGATGCCGGGGTGTCCAGCTAGGACTGAAGCATGTGTCTCCTCTAACACTTTCAATCTCAGTGACAACGGGACAAATAATTTGCCTTCCGGAAGGGCTTCAGGAGCTGATTGTTGAGCGGCGTGTATGAGAGGTGAAAGGTCGGAGGAGACAGCAGCGAGGACCACCCCAGGGGAGAGAATGCTCTCAGGCTCAGCCTCGGAAGGTTCCGGAGAACCAAAACTCCTAGACAGGGCATCAGCCTTGACATTCTTAGAACCGGGTCTATAGGTAACAACAAAATTGAACCGAGAGAAAAACAAGGCCCAGCGGGCTTGCCGAGCATTTAACCTCTTAGCGGAATCTAAATAGGTGAGGTTTTTATGGTCTGTGAGTACCGTGATCTGGTGATGGGCTCCTTCCAAAAAATGCCTCCACTCTTCGAAAGCCCACTTAATAGCCAGCAATTCCCGGTTGCCTATATCGTAGTTCCGTTCAGTGGAAGAGAACTTTCTAGAAAAATAGGCGCACGGTCTAAGGTTAGTGAGTGTGGAGGGACCTTGGGACAGTACCGCTCCCACACCAAACTCAGAGGCATCTACCTCCACCACAAAAGGGCAGGACAGATCCGGTTGTACTAGGACGGGCGCAGAAGAGAACGCCGCCTTTAGGGTATCGAAGGCCCTCAGAGCCTCAGAAGACCAGGTACTCACATCTGCTCCCTTTCTGGTGAGGTCCGTTAGAGGTTTAGCCACCACGGAGAAGTCTTTAATGAACTTGCGATAGTAGTTGGCGAAGCCGAGGAAGCGTTGAAGGGCTTTCAATGAACCTGGCTGGGCCCACTCCGTGATGGCTTTCACCTTCTCAGGATCCATCTGGAAGTCGCATGGCGTGATGATATACCCTAAGAATGATATCTTTTGTACCCCGAAAACACATTTCTCGAGTTTAGCAAACAGCTTGTTATGTCTGAGTCGAGCTAGCACAGTCTGAACATGAGTATGGTGACTCGGCAAGTCGGAGGAAAAAATCAGAATGTCGTCTAGATATACAACAACGAACACCCCCATGATATCCTGAAACACTGAATTCATGTACCCCTGAAAAATGGCGGGGGCGTTACACAATCCAAAAGGCATAACTAGGTACTCAAAATGACCGAGGGGCGTATTGAAGGCGGTTTTCCACTCATCCCCCTCCCGAATGCGGATGAGGTTGTATGCTCCCCTGAGATCAAGTTTAGAAAACCATTGGGCACCAGCGACCTGGTTGAGGAGGTCAGGAATGAGTGGAAGAGCATACTGGTTTCGGACTGTGATTTTATTTAGCTCTCTATAGTCAATACAGGGCCGGAGACCCCCATCCTTTTTCTCAACGAAGAAAAATCCGGCACCCACCGGGGATTCTGAGGGCCGGATGTGCCCCTTGGCCAAGCTGTCCTGGATATAGTCCCTCATGGATTCTCTCTCTGGAACCGTAACATTATAAATGCGGCCCTTAGGAAGTTTGGCCCCAGGAATCAAGTCGATTTTACAGTCCCATTCCCTATGAGGGGGCAGAGCTTCAGATAATTGCTTGGAGAACACGTCAGAAAACTCGGAGAGGTAATCTGGTAGGGGACTCCCCTCGCAGGTGGAGATTCCCACCTTCACTGGACAAAGGTGGTTGGCACAGCGGGGACCCCACTCTACCAGTTCCAACGTGTCCCAATTTACTACCGGGTTGTGCTCCCGGAGCCAGGGGAGGCCTAGGACGACGTCCACAGACAAATCTCTCATCACCAGAAAAGTGCAGGTTTCAACGTGTAGTGCTCCTATAGTAAACCTTACTTCAGGGGTAACCAGATTAACAACCCCTGCTTGCAATGGAGTGGAGTCCACTCCTGAAACAAAAATCGGAGTCTCTAAACGTAACAAAACCCCGGACAGTTGAGCAACGAAATTAAAGTTAACGAAATTAGCAGCAGCCCCAGAATCAACAAAGGCTTGCCCAGTACGGTGGAAAGCATGAAATTCTAGGGTGCAGGGCAATAACATTTTGGACAACACAGGGAGTACCTTGGCTCCTAGACAGTCCTCCCGACAACTGCCTAGGAGCGGAAGTTTTTCCTGCCGTGGCTTCTTAGCGCAGGTTGCAATGCGGTGACCCAGCTCCCCACAGTAGAAGCAGAGGTTCTTCTTCAGGCGGTATTCCCGTCGTTGCTTGGGGTTCATGGCTCCCAGCTCCATGGCCTCGGTGGTGGGAGGTAAAAAGGTCGGGTCAGTCGAAGAAGTGGGCGTGGGGAGTGGGGTGGTCCGAGCGGCGTGTCTGGCCCTCAAACGTCGGTCGGCCCGAATAGCCAGCGACATGGCTTGCTCCAGGGTTCTAGGCTCCGGGTGGGCCACGAGTAGGTCCTTAAGACCCTCAGACAGACCGGTCAAAAATAGGTCTTTTAGGGCGGCATCATTCCACCCGGATTCTGTACAATGTTGGCGGAATAGAGCGCAGTAGTCCTCCGCCATCTTGCGACCCTGGCGCAGGGCCAGAAGCTTGGAGACTGCGTAGCCGGCCCGGTCGGGTTCGTCATAAATTTGACCCAAGGCGGAAAAAAAGGCGTCAAGGGATAGTCGGGTGGGAGAGCCAGCTGGTAACGAGAAAGCCCAATTTTGGGGCTCTCCCCTCAGGCGGGTAATTACGATTCCCACTTTCTGGTATTCAGTACCAGAGGAGTGGGGGCGGAGATCAAAGTAGAGCTTGCAGCTCTCTCTAAATGCAAAAAACTGACCTCTCTCTCCGGAGAAGCAATCTGGAAGCGTGGCTCGAGGTTCTGACATTGTTCCTGGAGCGGAAGGGGGCTGCATGGGACCTGCAGCTGCCACTTGTTCCTGTAGCTGCAAGCGGGCTGTTAGGTCCTGGGCAAGGGTCGTAAGGACCTGGACCTGGTTCGCTAAAGCCGCCACGGCCTCCATCGAGGGGCTCAAAGTTGCCGGGCGGATGCAAGGGTCTGACCTTCGTTCGGCCAGTGTTACTGTCAGGACAGTGTCCGGGATATGGGGGTCCCTGAGATATCCCGCAACCCCTGTCCCTGCCTACTTGCCCCCCTGGGCTAACCCCCAGGGCGACAACTGGGCGGCGGTCCCTACCCTCACTAGGGAAGCGGGACACGGGAAGACAAACAGACACTGAGACAAAACAACGGTAGAATGGTCAGACAATCCGGGTTGGCAACAAGAGGGTACGCAGTACGGAGGGGTCAGGCAAAAACGTAGTCAAGTCCAAAAGCAGGTGTCAGGAAAGCCGGGGTCACAAAGAGTAGTCAGGATAAACGCGGGTGCAGCTGGAGAACCAAACTAACACTGGCAAGGGCTGAAAGGAAAACACACATATTTAAATGCTGTCAGTGCTCCCGCCCCAGAAGCTGATTGGGGCGGGGAGCCTGACAGCAGCAGGGCTAATCAGGGAGGTGCTGGGGGCACGCCCCCAGTCTTGCTGCACAGACAGTTACTAGGGAAGCCAGCCTGGTAGTCAAGTGACTAGAAGCACCAGCTGCCTCCCTAGCAACCCGGCAGCGACCAGTCTTACAGCGGCCCGGGGAGATCACCAGAACCGGGGCTCCCCTATGCCGCACTCCTGTAACCCGGGTGGCAGGACCGGTGGTGTGGGCACGGCGGCCCCGAGAGTTGCAGGTTCTGACAAATGGGGCATTAGACTGCAAGACTTCATTCCAGTTGGCCAATAGAAAATATCACTGTAACAAAGAGCCTTCCACGTTCATTGATGGATAACATGGTGCAACACTCTACTACTTACAATAGAAATATACATTCCTTCTCCTTGTGTTTAGCATTGTGATACTGCATATGAATAAATGAAATAGTGTTATATTCTGCAGATGGGGAAATGAATTATGTAATTGGTCAGGCAGATGGATGATGACGCCATCTAGCAGATTTAGTCTGGTAGAAGACAATCAGAACCCTTGACATCTCTGTATCACATATGCTCAAGACCTTTTGAAATGGGAGAATATTCCTTACTTCAGATACAAAAATCACTTTTACCTTCAATTACAGATATGTAATGAATAATGATCCATCCTTAACTTAAATTGAATTTCATTACAACTTGTCATGATACCAATTCAATGCAAACTTGCAACATCCAGTAAAAAATGTATACATTTTTTTAACATGAGAATCTATCTAACAGATATCCAATAGATGGCATCTGTCACAGCCATCTACCAAAAACATATACATTACACTTATATGTTTTATTCAATATGGGTGACAGATGGTTGAGGGATGGCATCTCTTGTATCGGATGTATCCATTTTTTGACTCGGAGGGAGACACAATGGATATATTTGCTGCATACTGTGGCTCCTAAGGGACTTAGAGTCGATTAGTTTTGCTTCATTTTTATAGGTCTATTCTATCAGATCGACCTTTTCTTTGCTATCTTTATTTATGGAGGTTCTTGCATTTCACTTTATGTATTGTATTTTATTTTAGTCTTTTATAGGCGGGTATAGTTAGGATTAGAGATAAGCGAGCACCCAAATGCTCGGGTCTGCGTTATTCGAGTCAAGCTTTTCGGAAAATTCGAGAGCTCTACTCCAGTAATGAGCCCCATTGACTACAATTGGAGACTCAAGCATTTTTGTATGTGGGATGCCGGGTCCCGAGCTTCCTTTTTTTTTTTCTTTTCTCTCTCTCTCTCTCTCTCTCTCTCTCTCTCCCTGCCAGCCAAAAAATTTGCCATTGACGCGCGCGCTGCGTCAGGGAGTGGCCAAAACAGGTAGGTCACAGCGGGAAGGAGAGAAAAACTGGGGCGGGGGTCAAACACGGCATGATGCTCGTTCCAGTAACGAGCACCATCGAGTACGCTAATACTCGAACAAGCATCAACTCTAGTTTTGATGCTTTTCTGGATTTTATCTCTTTTCTTATGTATTCTAGGTCTTCAGGATTTTTATATCATGGATGTGGATTGCTATGGACAGGATTAATTTAGTTACTTATTTAATTAATTATATTTATTTGTCTACTTATTCACATATTCACTAGAATATGGGTCCTACGTTCACATTTGCCTTATGCTTTATTTGTTATTCAATATATTATATATTATTTACACACATTTTTTTCACTTTGTTATTACGTCTTTGGATGAATCTTGTATATTTTGTTCACTGGATGCACTGAGTTCACTTCTTCACTGTGTCTCTTTATGTGTTTTGTATTTTGTCCAGTCCTTAATGTTGGCACATGCACTGGTCTTACTGATGGGGAATCCTTTCTAAATGACAAATATTGAGGTACTCACGAAAGAATCGAGGAAACTTGGTGTTCTAATACGCATACCAAAAATACAATTACGGCCTTGTGCATAATATCACCATGAGCATTGATTAGTCTATAATGTCATTGCGTCCTTAGATATTTAAGCATGCACATTAAGTTTTTCATAGAGTAATGCATTTTTTATGGGATGTATCAGACCAGATTAGAAGCAGGTACATTAGGGTCCATGTGATTAGTGTGAACTTGTGATAAATACACTTCACTTGGATACTGTCAATACCCCTGGATGATGCGAGCAGGCAAAGCGCTCATTTAGACATGGCATATGTGGCGATTTGTACATGCTTTAATTACACTGTGTATTTCTATTTATTTGGGGTTTCTGTAATATATATATATATATAGTCCTATGATAGCTTTATTACTGTGAATCTCATGTTTTACCGCAATCCTATGGATACTGTTTCACTTTTTAGTGTTTTCAATATTTATTGATTGTAGTCAATATGCATTATTGGTATATATTTAAGTCCTGTGTTATATATTTTTGGTGTTCATCTTAGGATATGTCATTTTAAGAGACAAGATAAGGAAAGGCACATCAATATTTAAAGTAAGTTTTGGATCCTCCAGCTGTCTGTTTACACTCGTACAAGGTAACAAGTTTCACGAGAATGCCAGCCAATCCCGACTACCACTTATATATGCTGATCTTAGTGATGCAACTATAGCGGTCTGGCCTACTCTTATAAGAGGTTGCCCCTAGACAACATAGACGAATGTACAAAAAAGTTGATTCCCATCCAGCGGATGTCTTTATTAAATCCACACATAAACAACGTTTCGGCCACCCCATATAGCCTTTGACACCTATTTGCTGCTCAGCCTACAATCATTTGGACGTGCATCGGCTTAGTATCAGGGTCAGGATCTTGGACTGAGCGTGCATCTTCATTTAACTTCCCTTATGTGGTGGTGGTGAGTGCTGTTGACGCATTCTGTATTATAGACGTACGTACAGATGTGGCACAGGCCCCCAAACAACCTATGCAAGGAAATGGTGAAGAATTCTAACGATAAGTATATTGAAAATTGTATTAATTTAGCATCTTGAACAATTCCATACATTTTATCTAGAGGAAACCTTCTTTTAATGGTCACCAATTTACAGATAGTCATGTCATGGTACATTAATGGTCACCAATTTACAGATAGTCATGTCATGGTACATTAATGGTCACCAATTTACAGATAGTCATGTCATGGTAAAGTGATTAGCAAGCGGATTAAATGGAATCCATTACAAATATATTATAAAGGTTGAGAATCTCTTTGCAGTTCTGTTCAAGTAATGAGGTAAGATAAATAGCTTGTGAAGGTGGACAATGTATTATTCTCCATAGAACAAAATGGAAAGGAATATCTTGGCCATCCTGAGCAGAAAATGGTACTTATTCATACCATACAATCCATTAAATTAGGTCAATGTGCTTTAAAACTGAAGTGTAGCTCAGAATTATTTCTATACCACTGACAATGACATCAGTATAAGGCAGAAAAAGAACTTTATTTGTCTTACTTAAAATGATGTATGGAGCACTTGTCTGTTTATTCCACAGCAAACAGCTCTGCAAAAACACCATCAATACCCCAGAGAGCTGCCAGTGATAGCAATAAGTTTCTTAAGTACATCTCTCAAGTGAGTTAATGCCTACCAGGTATCCATTATTCTAAATTCAAAGAGCTTTCTTTAAATAATGTTACACAGAGTACGGCTCATTCTAACATAAATTGTGTCACAATAATGGCATTTTTGAAATAGGTAAGCATGTATTTCTAATACAAAGGGAAACTTTCTGAAAAGAAGAGCGATCAGTAAATTGGCTTCATAATCAAATAGGGCCCCAGTTAAAATGAACTTTGATGGATTCAGCAGAGATCAGGTAAATCCCAGTTAACAGTATCTTAGATAATAATGCTAGACTGGAATCAGCATCCCTAAAGTAGCAATTACCTTGTTTTTTTAGATTTGTTCACCTTATGTGGTGTCAACCTATGTATTACAGTGTGAAGTCCTTTAAAACAAGTCATTTTATCACATGGAGACTTTTTATGACTTGCAGTCTCTAGCCTCTATAAAAGAAAATATCCATTCCTTTGCTATTGGTATGAAATAGATAATTGCAGCCATATCATCGAGTCCTTGGGACACCGGGTGCCTGATTAAAGTCACACAGAGAGAACATTGATTTACGAATGGACTCCAAATAGATAGACAAATTCCTTTAAGGTGGATAACAATAGCCTTTTCTTTACCATTTTTCTAGAGTATGATATTTCACCTCTACTTAGATATTTTCTCTCTGTTTTCAGCATCCTCTTTTTTCTTAGGTTTATCTCAGTATTCAGTTCTTCTAGATAAGGGCATCTGTAAAAAAAAAAAAAAAAAAGCTGTACTATTGGGTACCTTTACACAAGAAATGCGCTACAAACAGTGAATTTTTTGTGCAATTTTTTCTCACTTTTGACTCGCTTTTTCTTAGGTGCATGGTGCTTTTTCAAAATTGCAGCAAGCTCCAGATATAGAAATTCAAATAAGGCACTGTAAGGCAAAAAAAAAAATCACAAAAAAGTGACCAATAGAGATGAGCGAGCACCAAAATGCTCGGGTGCTCATTACTCGGGACGAAATTATCGCGATGCTCGAGGGTTCGTTTCGAGTAACGAACCCCATTGAAGTCAATGGGCGACCCGAGCATTTTTGTATATCGCTGATGCTCTCTAAGGTTTTCATTTGTGAAAATCGGGGCAATTCAAGAAAGTGATGGGAAGGACACAGAAACGGATAGGGCAGGCGAGGGGCTACATGTTGGGCTGCATCTCAAGTTCCCAGGTCCCACTATTAAGCCACAATAGCGGCAAGAGTGGACCCCTCCCTCCCAACAATTTTTACTTCTGAAAAGCCCTCATTAGCAATGCTTACCTTAGCTAAGCACCACACTACCTCCAACAAAGCACAATCACTGCCTGCATGACACTCCGCTGCCACTTCTCCTGCGTTACATGCTGCCAATTCCCCCCCCCACGACCCAGTGTCCACAGCGCACACCAAACTGTCACCAAACTGTCCCTGCCCAGCCTTCAGCTGCCCTCATGCCACGCCACACTCATGTCTATTTATAAGTGCGTCTGCCAGAGGAAAAACACACTGCAGAGGGTTGGCACGGCTAGGCAGCGACCCTCTTTAAAAGGGGCGGGGCGATAGCCCACAATGCTGTACAGAAGCAATGAGAAATCCAATCCTGTGCCACCTCCATCTGGAGCTGCACACGTGGGCATAGCAATGGGGAACCTATGTGCCACAAACTATTCATTCTGTCAAGGTGTCTGCACGCCCCAGTCAGACCGTGGTTTTTTATAAATAGTCACAGGCAGGTACAACTCCGCAATGGGAATTCCGTGTGCACCCACAGCATGGGTGGCTCCCTGGAACCCACCGGCAGTACATAAATATATCCCATTGCATTGCCCAACACAGCTGAGGTAGTAATGTCATGTTTAATGCAGGTGGGCTTCGGCCCACACTGCATGCCCCAGTCAGACTGGGGTTCTTTAGAAGTGGAAACAGATGCATTTACAACTCCCTGTGGACCCACAGCATGGGTGGGTGCCAGGAAGCCACCGGCGGTACATAAATATATCCCATTGCAGTGCCCATCACAGCTGAGGTAGTAATGTCATGTTAAATGCAGGTGGGCTTCGGCCCACACTGCATGCCCCAGTCAGACTGGGGTTCTTTAGAAGTGGACACATGCAGTTGCAACTCCCTGTGGACCCACAGCATGGGTGGCTCCCTGGAACCCACCGGCGGTACATAAAAATATCCCATTGCATTGCCCAACACAGCTGAGGTAGTAATGTCATGTTTAATGCAGGTGGGCTTCGGCCCACACTGCATGCCCCAGTCAGACTGGGGTTCTTTAGAAGTGGAAACAGATGCATTTACAACTCCCTGTGGACCCACAGCATGAGTGGCTCCCTGGAACCCACCGGCGGTACATAAAAATATCCCATTGCATTGCCCATCACAGCTGAGGTAGTATTGTAATGTTTAATGCAGGTGGGCTTCGGCCCACACTGCATGCCCCAGTCAGACTGGGGTTCTTTAGAAGTGGAAACAGATGCATTTACAACTCCCTGTGGACCCACAGCATGGGTGGGTGCCAGGAAGCCACCGGCGGTACATAAAAATATCCCATTGCATTGCCCAACACAGCTGAGGTAGTAATGTCATGTTTAATGCAGGTGGGCTTCGGCCCACACTGCATGCCCCAGTCAGACTGGGGTTCTTTAGAAGTGGAAACAGATGCATTTACAACTCCCTGTGGACCCACAGCATGGGTGGGTGCCAGGAAGCCACCGGCGGTACATAAAAATATCCCATTGCATTGCCCAACACAGCTGAGGTAGTAATGTCATGTTAAATGCAGGTGGGCTTCGGCCCACACTGCATGCCCCAGTCAGACTGGGGTTCTTTAGAAGTGGAAACAGATGCATTTACAACTCCCTGTGGACCGACAGCATGGGTGGGTGCCAGGAAGCCACCGGCGGTACATAAAAATATCCCATTGCATTGCCCAACACAGCTGAGGTAGTAATGTCATGTTTAATGCAGGTGGGCTTCGGCCTACACTGCATGCCCCAGTCAGACTGGGGTTCTTCAAAAGTGGAAACAGATGCATTTACAACTCCCTGTGGACCCACAGCATGGGTGGCTCCCTGGAACCCACCGGCGGTACATAAATATATCCCATTGCAGTGCCCATCACAGCTGATGTTATGTCAGCTGTAATGCAGGTGGGCCAAAAATTTATTGGATTACACTGTAGGCGAGGGCCCACAAAAATTGGTGTACCAACAGTACTAATGTACCTGAGAAAAATTGCCCATGCCCAACCGAGAGGGCAGGTGAAACCCATTAATGGCTTTGGTTAATGTGGCTTAATTGGTAACTAGGCCAGGAGGCAGCCCAGTTAAAATAAAAATTGGTTGAGGTGAAAGTTTCAACGCTTTAATGAGTATTGGAACGTATAAAAATTGTTTAGAAAAATTATATGACTGAGCCTTGTGGGCCTAAGAAAAATTGCACGTTCGGCGTGATTACGTGAGGTTTCAGGAGGAGGAGCAGGAGGAGGAGGATAAATATTATACACAGATTGATGAAGCAAAAAGGTCCCTGTTTTGGATGGTGATAGAGAACGATGCTTCCATCCGTGGGTGCAGCCTACGTATTGCTTAGGTATCGCTGCTGTCCGCTGGTGGAGAAGAGAAGTCTGGGGAAATCCAGGCTTTGCTCATCTTGATGAGTGTAAGCCTGTCGGCAATGTCGGTTGACAGGCGGGTACTAGAGATGAGCGAGCACCAAAATGCTCGGGTGCTCGTTACTCGGGACGACATTTTCGCGATGCTCGAGGGTTCGTTTCGAGTAACGAACCCCATTGAAGTCAATGGGCGACCCGAGCATTTTTGTATTTCGCCGATGCTCGCTAAGGTTTGGGCAATTCAAGAAAGTGATGGGAACGACACAGCAACGGATAGGGCAGGCGAGGGGCTACATGTTGGGCTGCATCTCAAGTTCACAGGTCCCACTATTAAGCCACAATACCGGCAAGAGTGGGCCCCCCCCCCCAACAACTTTTACTTCTGAAAAGCCCTCATTAGCAATACATACCTTAGCTAAGCACCACACTACCTCCAACAAAGCACAATCACTGCCTGCATGACACTCCGCTGCCACTTCTCCTGGGTTACATGCTGACCAACCACCCCCCCACGACCCAGTGTCCACAGCGCACACCAAACTGTCCCTGCCCAGCCTTCAGCTGCCCTCATGCCACGCCACACTCATGTCTATTTATAAGTGCGTCTGCCAGAGGAAAAGCAGGCACACACTGCAGAGGGTTGGCACGGCTAGGCAGCGACCCTCTTTAAAAGGGGCGGGGCGATAGCCCACAATGCTGTACAGAAGCAATGAGAAATATAATCCTGTGCCACCGCCATCAGGAGCTGCACACGTGGGCATAGCAATGGGGAACCTATGTGCCACACACTATTCATTCTGTCAAGGTGTCTGCATGCCCCAGTCAGACCGCGGTTTTTAATTCATAGACACAGGCAGGTACAACTCCCTATTGTGAAGTCCCTGTGGACCGACAGCATGGGTGGCTCCCTGGAACCCACCGGCGGTACATAAAAATATCCTATTGCATTGCCCAACACAGCTGAGGTAGTAATGTCGTGCTTAATGCAGGTGGGCTTCGGCCCACACTGCATGCCCCAGTCTGACTGGGGTTCTTTAGATGTGGAAACAGATGCATTTATAATTCTCTGTGGACCCACAGCATGGGTGGGTGCCAGGAAGCCACCGGCGGTACATAAATATATCCCATTGCATTGCCCAACACAGCGGATGTAACGTCAGCTGTAATGCAGGTGGGCTAAAAATTCATTTGATTACACTGTAGGCGAGGGCCCACAAAAATTGCTGTATCAACAGTACTAATGTACATCGAAAAAATTGGCCATGGCCAACCAAGAGGGCAGGTGAAACCCATTAATCGCTTTGGTTAATGTGGCTTAAGTGGTAACTAGGCCTGGAGGCAGCCCAGTTTAACGAAAAATTGGTTCAAGTTAAAGTTTCAACGCTTTTAAGAGCATTGAAACGTATAAAAATTGTTTAGAAAAATTATATGAGTGAGCCTTGTGGCCCTAAGAAAAATTGCCCGTTCGGCGTGATTACGTGAGGTTTCAGGAGGAGGAGCAGGAGGAGGAGGAGGAGGAATATTATACACAGATTGATGAAGCAGAAATGTCCCCGTTTTGGATGGTGAGAGAGAACGATGCTTCCATCCGCGGGTGCAGCCTACGTATTGCTTAGGTATCGCTGCTGTCCGCTGGTGGAGAAGAGAAGTCTGGGGAAATCCAGGCTTTGTTCATCTTGATGAGTGTGATAGGGGCTAAAAGAATTAATATATGTTGCTTAGTAATGCATTTGAATCAATAAGGCTGAATACTGCGATATTTTATGTGTAAAAGAGCTGATGACTATTTTGAGGAAGAAGCCTGTGGTTTCCTGTCTTAAGGTCTACGCCTGACCTGAGTGGAATCAGGAAGGTCACCAGAACAGATGTTCATTAGTTTAGCAAGAGATGGCTTAACCACAGAGAGTTATCAGCAGTTTCTAAAAAGAATGTGCTTGTCTAAAGTCATGTTAAGTCATAAGTTTTTGTCAAATGTGGAGTCACAAGTTTTTCCCTGTTTAACCACAAGTCCCATCCTGCGAGAGGGACTGAGTATAAAAAACCAAGACATGCAAATAATAAACAGAGTCACTTGTTTCAAACCATACTGAGTGTACTGGTATGTTCTGTGTCTCTCAGAGCGCTCGATCTGATACCTAGGTCAATTTGGAAGCGGACAACATCACTGACCAGTCTGTTTGAGCAGACTAACACCCGACAAGTGTAAGCCTGTCGGCACTGTCGGTTGACAGGTGGGTACGCTTATCCGTGATGATTCCCCCAGCCACACTAAACACACTCTCTGACAAGACGCTAGCCGCAGGACGAGCAAGCACCTCCAGGGCATACAGCGCGAGTTCAGGCCACGTGTCCAGCTTCGACACCCAGTAGTTGTAGGTGGCAGAGGCGTCACGGAGGACGGTCGTGCGATCGGCTACGTACTCCCTCACCATCCTTTTACAGTGCTCCCGCCGACTCAGCCTTGACTGGGGAGCGGTGACACAGTCTTGCTGGGGAGCCATAAAGCTGGCAAAGGCCTTGGAGAATGTTCCCCTGCCTGCGCTGTACATGCTGCCTGATCTCTGCACCTCCCCTGCTACCTGGCCCTCGGAACTGCGCCTTCTGCCACTAGCGCTGTCGGATGGGAAGTTTACCATCAGTTTGTCCACCAGCGCCCTGTGGTATAGCATCATTCTCGAACCCCTTTCCTCTTCGGGAATGAGAGTGCAAAGGCTCTCCTTATACCGTGGATCGAGCAGTGTGTACACCCAGTAATCCGTAGTGGCCAGAATGCGTGTAACGCGAGGGTCACGAGAAAGGCATCCTAACATGAAGTCAGCCATGTGTGCCAGGGTACCTGTACGCAACACATGGCTGTCTTCACTAGGAAGATCACTTTCAGGATCCTCCTCCTCCTCCTCTTCCTCCTCCTCAGGCCATACACGCTGAAAGGATGACAGGCAAGCAGCATGGGTACCGTCAGCAGTGGGCCAAGCTGTCTCTTCCCCCTCCTCCTCATGCTCCTCCTCCTCCTCCTGAACGCGCTGAGATATAGACAGGAGGGTGCTCTGACTATCCAGCGACATACTGTCTTCCCCCGGCTCTGTTTCCGAGCGCAAAGCGTCTGGCTTTATGCTTTGCAGGGAACTTCTCAAGATGCATAGCAGAGGAATGGTGACGCTAATGATTGCAGCATCGCCGCTCACCACCTGGGTAGACTCCTCAAATTTTCCAAGGACCTGGCAGATGGCTGCCAACCAGGCCCACTCTTCTGTAAATAATTGAGGAGGCTGACTCCCACTGCGCCGCGCAAGTTGGAGTTGGTATTTCACTATAGCTCTACGCTGCTCATAGAGTCTGGCCAACATGTGGAGCGTAGAGTTCCACTGTGTGGGCACGTCGCACAGCAGTCGGTGCACTGGCAGATGTTGCAGGGTCCGCAGGGTGGCAGCGTGCGTGTGTGATTTGCGGAAATGTGCGCAGAGCTGGCGCACCTTTCCGAGCAGGTATGACAAGTGGGGGTAGCTTTTCAGAAAGCGCTGAACCACCAAATTAAACACATGGGCCAGGCATGGCTCGTGCGTGAGGCTGCCGAGCTGCAGAGCCGCCACCAGCTTACGGCCGTTGTCACACACGACCATGCCCGGTTGGAGGCTCAGCGGCGCAAGCCAGCGGTCGGTCTGCTCTGTCAGACCCTGCAGCAGTTCATGGGCCGTGTGCCTCTTCTCTCCTAAGCTGAGTAGTTTCAGCACGGCCTGCTGACGCTTGCCCACCGCTGTGCTGCCTTGCCGCGTGACACCGACTGCTGGCGACGTGCTGCTGCTGACACATCTTGATTGCGAGACAGAGGTTGCGTAGGAGGAGGAGGAGGGTGGTTTAGTGGAGGAAGCATACACCCCCGCAGATACCACCACCGAGCTGGGGCACGCAATTCGGGGGTGGGTAGGACGTGAGCGGTCCCAGGCTCTGACTCTGTCCCAGCCTCCACTAAATTCACCCAATGTGCCGTCAGGGAGATATAGTGGCCCTGCCCGCCTGTGCTTGTCCACGTGTCTGTTGTTAAGTGGACCTTGGCAGTAACCGCGTTGGTGAGGGCGCGTACAATGTTGCGGGAGATGTGGTCGTGCAGGCCTGGGACGACACATCGGGAAAAGTAGTGGCGACTGGGAACCGAGTAGCGCGGGGCCGCCGCCGCCATCATGCTTTTGAAAGCCTCCGTTTCCACAAGCCTATACGGCAGCATCTCTAGGCTGATCAATTTTGCAATGTGCACGTTTAACGCTTGAGCGTGCGGGTGCGTGGCGTCGTACTTGCGCTTGCGCTCAAACTGTGGCGCTAGCGACGTCTGGACGCTACGCTGAGAGACATTGCTGGATGGGGCCGAGGACAGCGGAGGTGAGGGTGTGGGTGCAGGCCAGGAGACGGTAGTGCCTGTGTCCTCAGAGGGGGGTTGGATCTCAGTGGCAGGTTGGGGCACAGGGGGAGAGGCAGTGGTGCAAACCGGAGGCGGTGAACGGGCATCGTCCCACCTTGTGGGGTGCTTGGCCATCATATGCCTGCGCATGCTGTTGGTGGTGCCTCCCCAGCTGATCTTGGCGCGACAAAGGTTGCACACCACTGTTCGTCGGTCGTCAGGAGTCTCTGTGAAAAACTGCCACACCGTAGAGCACCTTGACCTGTGCAGGGTGGCATGGCGCGAGGGGGCGCTTTGGGAAACAGTTGGTGGATTATTCGGTCTGGCCCTGCCTCTACCCCTGGCCACCGCACTGGCTCGGCCTGTGTCCACACCCTGACTTGGGCCTCCGCGTCCTCGCCCGCGTCCACGTCCTATAGGCCTACCCCTACCCCTCAGCATGGTGTATTACCAGTGATTTGATTTCCCAGGCAGGAAAAAAATTGGCGCAAGCCTGCAGCCAAAATAGAATTTTTTCCCTTGTTTTTTAAAGGACAAGCCACACTGCGTGTATTCAATGAATACTACTAAGTTTAATAACTGTGTTGTGGCCCTGCAAATGTGTCAGAGAACTGCAGTGATGCAAAGTTATTCGCTACAGCAGATCAGGGATTTCCCATGCAGGAAAAAAATTGGCGCAAGCCTGCAGCCAAAATAGAATTTTTTCCCTTGTTTTTCAAAGGACAAGCCACACTGCGTGTATTCAATGAATACTACTAAGTTTAATAACTGTGTTGTGGCCCTGCAAATGTGTCAGAGAACTGCAGTGATGCAAAGTTATTCGCTACAGCAGATCAGGGATTTCCCATGCAGGAAAAAAATTGGCGCAAGCTTGCAGCCAAAATAGAATTTTTTCCCTTGTTTTTCAAAGGACAAGCCACACTGCGTGTATTCAATGAATACTACTAAGTTTAATAACTGTGTTGTGGCCCTGCAAATGTGTCACAGAACTGCAGTGATGCAAAGTTATTCGCTACAGCAGATCAGGGATTTCCCATGCAGGAAAAAAATTGGCGCAAGCCTGCAGCCAAAATAGAATTTTTTCCCTTGTTTTTCAAAGGACAAGCCACACTGCGTGTATTCAATGAATACTACTAAGTTTAATAACTGTGTTGTGGCCCTGCAAATGTGTCAGAGAACTGCAGTGATGCAAAGTTATTCGCTACAGCAGATCAGGGATTTCCCATGCAGGAAAAAAAGTGGCACAAGCCTGCAGCCAAAATAGAATTTTTTCCCTTGTTTTTCAAAGGACAAGCCACACTGCGTGTATTCAATGAATACTACTACGTTTAATAACTGTGTTGTGGCCCTGCAAATGTGTCAGGGAACTGCAGTGATGCAAAGTTATTCGCTACAGCAGATCAGGGATTTCCCATGCAGGAAAAAAAGTGGCGCAAGCCTGCAGCCAAAATAGAATTTTTTCCCTTGTTTTTCAAAGGACAAGCCACACTGCGTGTATTCAATGAATACTACTAAGTTTAATAACTGTGTTGTGGCCCTGCAAATGTGTCACAGAACTGCAGTGATGCAAAGTTATTCGCTACAGCAGATCAGGGATTTCCCATGCAGGAAAAAAATTGGTGCAAGCCTGCAGCCAAAATAGAATTTTTTCCCTTGTTTTTCAAAGGACAAGCCACACTGCGTGTATTCAATGAATACTACTAAGTTTAATAACTGTGTTGTGGCCCTGTAAATGTGTCAGAGAACTGCAGTGATGCAAAGTTATTCGCTACAGCAGATCAGGGATTTCCCATGCAGGAAAAAAATTGGCGCAAGCCTGCAGCCAAAATATAATTTTTTCCCTTGTTTTTCAAAGGACAAGCCACACTGCGTGTATTCAATGAATACTACTAAGTTTAACAACTGTGTTGTGGCCCTGCAAATGTGTCACAGAACTGCAGTGATGCAAAGTTATTCGCTACAGCAGATCAGGGATTTCCCATGCAGGAAAAAAATTGGCGCAAGCCTGCAGTAAAACGTAGCTGGCTGCGTCTGATTTTTTTTTAACGTTCTGCACGCAGCACACACGTACCCAGAGCCCTGAGGACTGTCAGAGGCAGGCGAAATAGAATTTTTTCCCTTGTTTTTCAAAGGAAAAGCCACACTGCGTCTATTCAATGAATAATGTATGTCTTCTGGCCCTGCCTACACAATTCTATCCCTGTAGTATTAATGCCGGGTGCAATGGTCTGCACAGCCGGTTTTGAGAAAAAAAAATAAATATGCAACACTGCTAACAGCAGCCTGGACAGTACTGCACACGGATAGATGTGGCCCTAGAAGGGACCGTTGGGGTTCTTGAAGCCTATACTCACTGCTAACACTCTCCCTGCCTAACCACCACTTCTGTCCCTATTGCAGGGCGCAATGCTCTGCAGATCCAATTTTGAAAAAAAAATAAAATACAGTGCTAACACAGTACTGCACACTATTAGATGTGGCCCTGAGAAGGACCGTTGGGGTTCTTGAAGCCTACACTAACTCCTAACGCGCTCCCTACAGCAGCTCCAGCACGATAGCACTTTCCCTCAGCTAACTCACAAGGCATCTGAGCCGAGCCGCGGGAGGGGCCGATTTTTATACTCGGGTGACATCAGATCTCCCCAGCCACTCACAGCAGGGGGGTGGTATAGGGCTTGAACGTCACAGGGGGAAGTTGTAATGCCTTCCCTGTCTTTCAATTGGCCAGAAAAGCGCGCTAACGTCTCAGAGAGGAAACTGAAAGTAACCAGAACATCGCGTGGTACTCGTTACGAGTAACGAGCATCCCGAACACCCTAATATTCGCACGAATATCAAGCTCGGACGAGTACGTTCGCTCATCTCTAGCGGGTACGCTTATCCGTGATGATTCCCCCAGCCACACTAAACACCCTCTCTGACAAGACGCTAGCCGCAGGATAAGCAAGCACCTCCAGGGCATACAGCGCGAGTTCAGGCCACGTGTCCAGCTTCAACACCCAGTAGTTGTAGGGGGCAGAGGCGTCACCGAGGACGGTGCTGCAATCGGCTACGTACTCCCTCACCATCCTTTTACAGTGCTCCCGCCAACTCAGCCTTGACTGGGGAGCGGTGACACAGTCTTGCTGGGGAGCCATAAAGCTGTCAAAGGCCTTAGAGAGTTTTCCCCTGCCTGCGCTGTACATGCTGCCTGATCTCTGCGCCTCCCCTGCTACCTGGGCCGCGGAAATGCGCCTTCGGCCACTAGCGCTGTCGGATGGGAAGTTTACCATCAGTTTGTCCACCAGCGCCCTGTGGTATAGCATCATTCTCGAACCCCTTTCCTCTTCGGGAATGAGAGTGCAAAGGCTCTCCTTATACCGTGGATCGAGCAGTGTGTACACACAGTAATCCGTAGTGCCCAGAATGCGTGTAACGCGAGGGTCACGAGAAAGGCATCCTAACATGAAGTCAGCCATGTGTGCCAGGGTACCTGTACGCAACACATGGCTGTCCTCACTCGGAAGATCACTTTCAGGATCCTCCTCCTCCTCCTCCTCTGGCCATACACGCTGAAAGGATGACAGGCAAGCTGCATCTGTACCGTCAGCAGTGGGCCAAGCTGTCTCTTCCCCCTCCTCCTCATGCTCCTCCCCCTCCTCCTCCTCCTCTGGCCATACACGCTGAAAGGATGACAGGCAAGCAGCATCTGTCCCCTCAGCAGTGGGCCAAGCTGTCTCTTCCCCCTCCTCCTCATGCTCCTCCCCCTCCTCCTCAACGCGCTGAGATATAGACATGAGGTTGCTCTGACTATCCAGCGACATACTGTCTTCCCCCGCCTCCGTTTCTGATTCCAAAGCGTCTGCCTTTATGCTTTGCAGGGAACTTCTCAAGAGGCATAGCAGAGGAATGGTGACGCTAATGATTGCAGCATCCCTGCTCACCATCTGGGTAGACTCCTCAAATTTTCCAAGGACCTGGCAGATGGCTGCCAACCAGGCCCACTCTTCTGTAAATAATTGAGGAGGCTGACTCCCACTGCGGCGCGCAAGTTGGAGTTGGTATTCCACTATAGCTCTACGCTGCTCATAGAGTCTGGCCAACATGTGGAGCGTAGAGTTCCACTGTGTGGGCACGTCGCACAGCAGTCGGTGCACTGGCAGATTAAACCGATGTTGCAGGGTCCGCAGGGTGGCAGCGTGTGGGATTTGCGGAAATGTGCGCAGAGCTGGCGCACCTTTCCGAGCAGGTATGACAAGTGGGGGTAGCTTTTCAGAAAGCGCTAAACCACCAAATTAAAGACATGGGCCAGGCATGGCACGTGCGTGAGGCTGCCGAGCTGCAGAGCCGCCACCAGGTTACGGCCGTTGTCACACACGACCATGCCCGATTGGAGGCTCAGCGGCGCAAGCCAGCAGTCAGTCTGCTCTGTCAGACCCTGCAGCAGTTCGTGGGCCGTGTGGCTCTTCTCTCCTAAGCTGAGTAGTTTCAGCACGGCCTGCTGACGCTTGCCCACCGCTGTGCTGCCACGCCGCGTGACACCGACTGCTGGCGACGTGCTGCTGCTGCTGACACATCTTGATTGCGAGACAGAGGTTGCGTAGGAGGAGGAGGAGGAGGGTTTAGTGGAGGAAGCATACACCCCCGCAGATACCACCACCGAGCTGGGGCACGCAATTCGGGGGGTGGGTAGTACGTGAGCGGTCCCAGGCTCTGACTCTGTCCCAGCCTCCACTAAATTCACCCAATGTGCCGTCAGGGAGATATAGTGGCCCTGCCCGCCTGTGCTTGTCCACGTGTCTGTTGTTAAGTGGACCTTGGCAGTAACCGCGTTGGTGAGGGCGCGTACAATGTTGCGGGAGACGTGGTCGTGCAGGGCTGGGACGGCACATCGGGAAAAGTAGTGGCGACTGGGAACCGAGTAGCGCGGGGCCGCCGCCGCCATCATGCTTTTGAAAGTCTCCGTTTCCACAAGCCTATACGGCAGCATCTCTAGGCTGATCAATTTTGCAATGTGCACGTTTAACGCTTGAGCGTGCGGGGCGTCGTACTTGCGCTTGCGCTCAAACTGTGGCGCTAGCGACGTCTGGACGCTACGCTGAGAGACATTGCTGGATGGGGCCGAGGACAGCGGAGGTGAGGGTGTGGGTGCAGGCCAGGAGACGGTAGTGCCTGTGTCCTCAGAGGGGGGTTGGATCTCAGTGGCAGGTTGGGGCACAGGGGGAGAGGCAGTGGTGCAAACCGGAGGCGGTGAACGGGCATCGTCCCACCTTGTGGGGTGCTTGGCCATCATATGCCTGCGCATGCTGGTGGTGGTGCCTTCCCAGCTGATCTTGGCGCGACAAAGGTTGCACACCACTGTTCGTCGGTCGTCAGGCGTCTCTGTGAAAAACTGCCACACCGTAGAGCACCTTGACCTCTGCAGGGTGGCATGGAGCGAGGGGGCGCTTTGGGAACCAGTTGGTGGATTATTCGGTCTGGCCCTGCCTCTACCCCTGGCCACCGCACTGGCTCGGCCTGTGCCCACACCCTGACTTGGGCCTCCGCGTCCTCGCCCGCATCCACGTCCTATAGGCCTACCCCTACCCCCCAGCATGGTGTATTAGCAGTAGTGCAGAAACACAACGCTGTAATTAAATGTGCCGCTTATTGGCCTGTGGTTGGAGGCTGACTTCGTTTACGGATCCCCAGGAAATAATTTGGTGCACGCCTGCTGTAACACTTAGCTGGCTGCGTATTTATTTGGAGAACTACTACCCCCAGCAGACACAGACCCAGAACACTGAGCAGAGTGACAGGCAGGCCAAATAGATTTTTTTAAAATCTTTTTTTCTAAAGGACCACTGCGTATATTCAATCTATATATGTCTTCTGGCCCTGCCTACACAATTCTGTCCCTGATGTGTGTGTCACGGAACTGCAGTGTTGCACTGTTATTAACTGCAACAGAGCGGTGATTTCAGAGCCAGGAAATAATTTGGCGCAAGCCTGCTGTAACACTTAGCTGGCTGCGTATTTATTTGGAGAACTACTACCCCCAGCACACACAGACCCAGAACACTGAGGAGAGTGACAGGCAGGCCAAATAGATTTTTTTCAAATCTTTTTTTCAAAAGGACCACTGCGTATATTCAATCAATAATATATGTCTTCTGGCCCTGGACTGTGTGACGGAACTGCAGTGTTGCACTGTTATTAACTGCAACAGAGCGGTGATTTCAGAGCCAGGAAATAATTGGGCGCAAGCCTGCTGTAACACTTAGCTGGCTGCGTATTTATTTGGAGAACTACTACCCCCAGCACACACGGACCCAGAACACTGAGGAGAGTGACAGGCAGGCCAAATAGATTTTTTTCTAATCTTTTTTTCAAAAGGACCACTGCGTATATTCAATCTATAATATGTCTTCTGGCCCTGCCTACACAATTCTGTCCCTGATGTGTGTGACGGAACTGCAGTGTTGCACTGTTATTAACTGCAACAGAGCGGTGATTTCAGAGCCAGGAAATAATTTGGCACAAGCCTGCTGTAACACTTAGCTGGCTGCGTATTTATTTGGAGAACTACAACCCGCAGCAGACACAGACCCAGAACACTGAGCAGAGTGACAGGCAGGCCAAATATTTGTTTTTCTTCAAATATTTTTTTCAAAAGGACCACTGCGTATATTCAATCTATATATGTCTTCTGGCCCTTCCTACGCAATTCTGTCCCTGATGTGTGTGTCACGGAACTGCAGTGTTGCACTGTCTGTTATTAAGTGCAACAGAGCGGTGATTTCAGAGCCAGGAAATAATTTGGCGCAAGCCTGCTGTAACACTTAGCTGGCTGCGTATTTATTTGGAGAACTACAACCCGCAGCAGACACAGCCCCAATACACTGAGCAGAGTGACAGGCAGGCCAAATATTTGTTTTTCAAAGATTTTTTTCTAAAGGACCACTGCGTATATTCAATCTATAATATATGTCTTCTGGCCCTGCCTACACAATTCTGTCCCTGTAGTATTACTGCAGGGCGCAATGCTCTGCACGGCTGATATAGCAGTGCAACACTGCTAAAAGCAGCCTCCACACTACTGCACACGGTTAGATGTGGCCCTAAGAAGGACCATTGGGGTTCTTGAAGCCTACACTAACTCCTAACACTCTCCCTGCCTAACCACCACTTCTGTCCCTGTAGTATTACTGCAGGGCGCAATGCTCTGCACGGCCGATATAGCAAAAAAAAAAAAATGTGCAACACTGCTAAAAGCAGCCTCCACACTACTGCACACTGTTAGATGTGGCCCTAAGAAGGACCGTTGGGGTTCTTGAAGCCTACACTTACTCCTAACGCTCTCCCTACAGCAGCACCAGCAGCAGCACTTTCCCTCAGCTATCTCACAACGCAGCTGTGGCGAGCCGCGGGAGGGGCCGATTTTTATACTCGGGTGACACCTGATCTCCCCAGCCACTCACAGCAGGGGGGTGGTATAGGGCTTGAACGACGCAGGGGGAAGTTGTAATGCCTTCCCTGTCTTTCAATTGGCCAGAAAAGCGCGCTAACGTCTCAGAGAGGAAACTGAAAGTAACTTGAACATCGCGTGGTACTCGTTACGAGTAACGAGCATCTCGAACACGCTTATACTCGAACGAGTATCAAGCTCGGACGAGTACGTTCGCTCATCTCTAGTGACCAAAGAACGCCACACAAAAAATGCTTGTAAAATACATGAATTTCATGGCATTTTCTTTCAAGCAAGGAAAAAGGCCAAAAAAGTAGACAACGTGAAGGTAACCATAGCCTTTATTGAGGATCAGTGCAATATGCATCCATAATATGCCACCCATATAAATCTATTACCACATACATATCTCTAACTTTACTATGAAGCACACAGGGCTTTATCTGATGGATCCTCATGAATTGTGGCATCATCCATTTCATGCTGTATTACAAGGTGTTCTCCACTGGAAGCAGTGCCTCACAGAGAAATGTAATGGATCCCAATCATAGACTTGTAGTGCGGTCTATGCTTCACTGTTTGGTTCCATGTACGTAAAACACCTTGGATACAATCCCTAAAGCTAAGCTAAATTAATTAATTTTGGTGTCGTTTTTTATTTTCTTTCTTTAGTTAAAAACAGGAGATAAGCTTGTGCGACACAGCAATTTTGGCCATGTCAGGGGATTCGTACTCAAAAAGTGGTCATAAATGGCTGCACATCCAAGTGGAAGAATGTATCAAGTGGGGTACCACAAGGCTCTATCCTGGGCCCAGTGTTGTTCAACATTTTTATAAATGATCTGAAGGAGAAAATTGAGGGAAAACTGATCAAATTTGCAGATGACACAAATCTAGGAGGGATAGCTAACACTAGGGAAGAGAGAGAGAGTATTCAAAAAGATCTAGAAAAGCTTGAACAGTGGGCATCGATTAACAGAATGGTATTTAACAAGGAGAAATGCAAAGTCCTACATCTGGGCAAGAAAAAAGAAAAAAGCACATACAGAATTGGAGGAATTGAGCTAAGCAGTAGCACATGTGAAAAAGACTTGGGTATACAAATAGATCATAGACTGAACATGAGTCACAATGTGATTGTTCTGTCTTCTTACACGTTGACACGGTGTGCAGTCTGACATTCAGTTTAACCATTTGTGTCTTCCAAATAAACAAACTGATCTTAATTTGACAGGTTTATTGGTTATAGATCATAGAATACGAGTATGCATTTGTGATGATGATAATTTGTGTGGTAAAACTATAAGAATACAGATAATTGACATAAGTATGATGCATAGGAAGCATGCATAACATTACATAACAGTAACATGAAGGTACATGGTAAAATGGCTGCTACACATAGTGCTGCATGGCTAACTAAACAGTTCTAACTCCTTGAGTAACAACACAACTGACCACTGAACAGCTCTGCATAACATACTGTCACAGAAACAAAGGTAGCTTTCTTACCAGATATACTTTTACAAGGATAGTGGAATTTGAAGAGGAGGGTGCAAAAGGCAAGTATGAACTCTGTCTTGAAGCTGAAAGTTCTCCTTCCCACAATGCCTTGCAAACTACCCATAATGCATCAGTCTTTATGATAGAAAAACAAGGTGCCATACATTTTTAACACAGCTAGATGATGCTGTAACCACTAAACACCAAAAATGGGCTGTTATGTAGCTTCGATTTCTGCTGGGAAGAACAGGGATGCAGCAGCCAAAAAGGCAAACACAATTCTGGGATGTATCAAGAGAACCATAGAGTCTAGATCACATAATGTAAATATTCCCCTCTACTCTTCCTTAGGCCCGATGTCTATGGGTGGATTTTAATTATAAAATCCTCACGTGGCCCCCGCATGTGAGATCCGCAGCTCTAGCTGCCCATAAAGATGCCACAGGGCAACTTAATGCATGCGGATGGGATTTTTTTTTCCCGGCATGCGGGTTGCACGCACGGGAGGAAATCGCAGCATACTCCATTTTCCTGTGGATCCCACAGGGACGGCTTCTATTCAAGTCAATGTAAGCCGACCCTGCCATGGCACACCCGCAGCTGTCATTGTCGAGGTGCTGCAGATCCACGGGAAAGCAGGGGATTCAAAAACAAAAAAGTGAGCGCTGCGCATGCGCCTGGCGCGTCGGACGGTGCTCCCAGACGCATCTGCCATGCTGAAGAAAGAAGATCCGGCCAGCTCAGAGGAGGTTCACGCTGGACCCGAAAAGGTAAGAAACAGTCTTCTCCTCTCCATGTCCGCGGCCACGCAGGGATACCACTGCAGGATTCAGCCATGGTATTCATGCGTGCAAATAGATATAAGGCCTTACTCAGACTTCATCTGGAATACTGTGTCCAGTTCTGGGCACCCTACTTTAAAAAAGACATAAACAAATTGGAGCAAGTTCAGAGAAGAGTTACCAAGATGGTGAAGCGGTCTGCAAATCATGTCCTATGAGGAATGGTTAAAGGATCTGAGAATGTTTAGCTTGCAAAAAAGAAGGCTGAGAGAAGACTTAATAGCTGTCTACAAATATCTGAAGGGTTGTAACAGTGTAGAAAGATCAGCTCTATTCTCATTTGCACAAGGAAAGACTAGAAGCAATGGGATGAAACTGAAAGGGGGGGAGACACAAATTAGATATTAGAAAAAAATGTCTGATAGTGAGGGTGATCAATGAGTGGAACAGGTTACCATGGGAGGTGGTGAGTTCTCCTTTAATAGAAGTGTTCAAACAAAGGCTGGACAGACATTTATCTAAGATGATTTAGTGATCCTGTGTCATCCAGGGGGTTGGACCCGATGACCCAAGAGGTCCCTTCGAACTCTACCATACTATGATTCTACGACGCACAACCAAAGACCGTTGTGTAGCACTGCAACATTGAACAGCCATTAAACCTGATGGATTCACACTTTGTCAGAGAATATTTGGGGAAATGTTTTTTGTTTTTTTTTTTACTTTTAACATAGTTAATTTTTAAAAAGTTTTATTAATCTTTTTTAGTCCCACTAGAGGTCTTGAACTTGTGTTTGTTTGATCGCTTTGTACAATGTACAAAAAAAAATTATACTTGTTGATCAGTTTTTGAGAAGCAAATTCAAAGGTGACAGACAAAAGGACTAAATGGCCACCACTGTAAGGGCGAGCACCCACTGGCGTTTGCGTTTCCCGCGGGAAAAAAATGCAGCGTTTTCGCCGCGTGTCCCGCGTTTTTTCCGCGCGTTTTCCTCGGCGTTTTTCGCTGCGTTTTCGCGGCTTTGCCATTAATTTCCATGGAGAAAAATAAGGACACATATGCAACTGACAGTTCCTATGTTAAAAACGCAAACGCAATGCAAAAAAAACGCCAGTGGACAGGAACACATGTTATCTCTATGCCTGTGCAGGAAAAACGCAAAACGCAAAAAGCAAAACGCAGGTAAAAAAACGCCAGTGGGTGCTCGCCCTAAAACAACAAAAAAACTGATAAAGGAGTTATTCTTCTAGCCTTTGTTTTGGAATAGCTACCATATGACCGAACATTTTCTGAGAAGTCCTGGAACCAGATACCCATTTATTTAACTTGAAGACCACATAATTCAGCAGCTGTTTAGAAAAACACAAATAATTTATCATAAACTTGGGTTCCCCTATACAGCGATTGCATTCCATTTCATACTATCTTTGTAACTCTCGTCTGTTAAGTGCTACATCATATTTTGGGCAGTCTTTTAATAACTTTCACCTGGCCGAAATTTATTTATGTCCCTGCATATTCTTTTTCTCCACCAGGGACTATTAGAAAGCCCAATGCAATTCTGTAACCAATGATTCAATACAGTATGTCATCACTAGAAATTAATTTTTACTACTTGTTCTTCATAGAAGTTGACCCCAGTTTTCTTTATATGAATGTTGTGATATTTAAATCTTGTAAGCCATAATAATAATAATAAGTGTGCGAAAGCTCTTTTATGCCATGTTCACTCGGGGAGGAATAGATGCCGCACACTTTCCTTGAACCATTGACAATGCATTATGGTTAAAGTCTTTATTCAACTGCTCATCATGGATGCCTTCCACTTATTAAATCTGTAAATCAAATGGAATTACTCAAGTTAATTTCATTAGAAATATCTGTAACAGACATGGAGAAAAGTTGGATTGGGTCGATAAGAGTCTTCAGGATTCAAATCAAAAGGACAGGTGAATTTAAAGGGTTAATTAGAATAATCCATAAGTGGCTCCCAACAGCAGGATTTATTTCTCTTTCTATTGTATTTTATCCTCTAAAGTGTTGTTCTCTTTCTCTTTTTGTTAACCTAACCTCTTATTGTCAAAGGATTCTTATTGAACACCATCCTTTGTGCAATACAAGACAGAGATTACCAAAAGAGCAAGAAAATCCTTTTCAACAACAGTATAACAGCAAAGAATAGCTTCATAGAAACTATTTGTTTTGCTGTAAATATATTACATACATAAAAGAAAGAACTATTGATCTGATGGTGTAACATGACAGTCTAGACAGGCACATTTTGAAGGGACTGAATCTATACACAAGGTTAGTATAAAGGAAATAGACACTTTCATCATTATATAGAGCAAAATCTGTTAAACATGAAGACACACAGTATGCATAGTAGCATAAAGCTGGGATGAAAGTTTTTGTGATGCCAACATCATGTGAGCAAACGTGAAGGAAAACTTTCAGGGCATTGGTTGTTTTTGCAAAGGGAAAAGTTCTGAGAGACACCTGGAGCAGAGGAAGAAGTGGATCTTGAAGATGCTCGCACATAAAACTGTTGTAACTTAGTTATAGAAACTTGGGCTAACTGGGCAATTGACCAAGGCCACTATCCCCAAAGGGGCAATGAGTAGGTGAGCAGATGAACAGGAGTGATAAGCTTTGTCCAATGATTTTCATTACTGTCAGGGATAACTTGTTGATTGGTGGGGGTCTCACTGGTCAGACCCCTGCCAATCTCTGCCATTCAAGAGCTATAACTTTTTGAATTTTTCCATCAAAATAGCCATATGGAACCTTGTTTTTTGAGGACAAGTTGTATTTTTAATGCTAAATATTTAGTGTACCGTATAATGTACTGAAAAACTTTTTAAAGTGGGGTGAATGGGAAAAAATGCAATGGTGGGTTGTTCTTTGGATTGCGCTTTTGTCCTCCTGCACATGACAGGGTCGAATCCAGCATCCAGAATCCCGGATCTGACCCTGTGTCTGGCCGATGACCTCACTTACCTGTCCGGATTCTTCTTTATCTGAACTGCGAAAACACCGTCCGTAGCGCTGACACACATGCGCAGTACAGAAAATGCCACGCCATCGCTAGGAAATGATGATTGCAGAAGGGCCGTGTGATGGAAGCCATCCAGGAGTAAACAGCATAGAAATGGAGCATGCTGTGATTTTCCTGCCGCGAGCGGAAATCGCAGTTGATTTCCGCTCGTGTGCAGGAAGCAGAAGTTCTCCGTAGGTGGCTATGGGCAGTATTTGCTGTAGAATCCAGGGGGCAGCCCCCGGCTCTGGATTCTACAAATCAAATCCGCCTGTGGGCAGGAGCCCTTTATGACAATCGGGTGCTGCAAAAATGACTTGCTAATTTAATTCTGCAGGTCAGTACGATTATGATGCTACCAAATTTATATCGGCTTTTTAGGTCTTACTACTTTTAAAAAATAAACATATTTTTAAATTGTTTCCTGTGATCATATTCTGAAACCTCAAATATATATAAAGGTATTTGTGCCCAGAGGTGCATATGCTTTGTAATACCTGTTGCAGCTAATGGATTAATGGCATCTACCAAGCTCAGCATAAATAACTAAAGAAATAAATTAAATATTCTTGCCTTAACTGACTTTCCAAAAAGCAGGTGGTATGTTGGAAACAAGAATGTAACTTGGAATGTATTCGAAGCAGTGGGATATTAATGAATGGTTTCCATAGTGTAGAAAACTGCTCAACTTTTTGCTCTTTTTGGAGTGCTGCATCAATCCAGTTCATCTGGAAGACAAAAGATAGACAAAAGAGAATTTATAAAGTAACATGATAAGAAAAAATAAGAGATAAGAGAATTAATCAGTTGTCAGGGTACTGGAGTTGTTTTTATAGCCAGCTATAGCCATCCAAAGTTATAGGGACAGTAGGAAAAATAGTCCTAGAATTAAGGTCCTATATACATTAGAGTTTAGTCATCTGAACGAGCCAATAATAGTGGGGTTGGATTACTAGATTGTGTATGGGGGTAGCTCAACTTTTACCTTACAGATGACGGATCAGGGATGTTGAATTTCAACACCTGATTCTTTTGGCGCCCAAGAGTTACGTTGGTTAAAGCTGTCTGGCTGCAGCTTAAGTCCCTAAACACGCAAATACTTGGCCAAGTTGAACATTCATGTGTTTAGGGGAGTCAGAGGAAACAACATGTCAGGTACATGATGAAAATGTTAACTCATTAAAATTTTGGCATCCATGCCAAATCAAATTAGGACCAAAAAGAGGAACCTTAATCAAAAAATTGTTCAAGAAAAGGTAAGATAGATGTATACAGTCACATCTTCTTTGGTTTTAATGATGGTGTTTCCTTTTCAGTCTTAATATGAACAGATTAGGGCAGATATTTAGGCTGAAGCCCTTTATCCTCCACGGTTTCAAGGAGGATTTTCTCCAAAATGAAAAATATTAGCATTCCACCCATGAGGCCTTGGATAACCTATAAATTATCATATTTTATAGGCTTAAGGATCTACTGTATAACTCTGAGGAAATCAAATTATATATTGGTTATGGTGATTAAAGACAATAAGATCAGCCATTATGTCTCTACAATTAATTAAATGGGAAAATGAAACAATGCCTCTGCAACCCCGCCTATTGGAAGGCAGCACTCCTGAAAGTCAATATCAGACCTTTCAATAGGTTGGCACCGCAGAGGCGTTGTTTCATCTTTCAATTTGTATACTTTTTCCAGAGGACTATGGATGTCCTCTTCACTAGGTGCTCTCCCTAAGAAGAGACCAAACCCTTCCAGATCTACAATTAGTTAATGATTAGAGATGAGCGAACGTACTCGGTAAGGGCGATTTCGCAATCGAGCACCGCGATTTTCGAGTACTTCACTACTCGGGTGAAAAGTACTCGGGTGCGCTGTGGGTGAGCGGGGGGTTGTAGAGGGGAGTGGGGGGGGGGGAGAGGGAGATAGAGAGGGCTCCCCCCTGTTCCCCGCTGCTACCCCCCACTCTACCGCGCCTCCCTCTGCCCCCCGGCGCACCCGAGTACTTTTCGCCCGAGTAGTGAAGTACTCGAAAATCGCGGTGCTCGATTGCGAAATCGCCCTTACCGAGTACGTTCGCTCATCTCTATTAATGATAGCATTCTTAGAGCCCAATCTAATCCCGGATAAAATAGGAGCTAACACCTCTTTAAAATGCAAAGTAAATATATCTACCCATATTCTGGTATACAGTGCGGATATTGACATTTGGATTAACTATATTTTAAAGGATTGATGACAATTGGTAACATACTTAACTAAAGAATTTATGACACGGTATTGCACTTATTTTAGGATTAATAGAATTTACATACCATATTCGGGTACAGTATATCTATAACTTAACTCAGTGTGGATTGATTGAAATTTCAAGACCCTATATTAGTTATTGAGTATGTGTATTAATGATTTCCCATGGGGATTGCAGGCAGTAAAGTCTATATGCAAGTAGTTCATGGTAATTGAATCACAGCATAGTGAAGAAGTCTGTAAACATGTACAATAGGGGCAATGAGTATTGGCAAAGAAGTACAGTTCCCATTCACTACAACTGGAGCAATGCCTGCCTACCACATTGAGCTGCTGCACAATATATGGAGCTATCTGCTTCTTCCTCCATAGAGGGTGACAGCTGGCCCAGCAAACAGCCGATCGGTTGGGGTTCTGAAGTCAGACCCCCTACTAATAAGCCATTAATGACCTATCCTGAAAATAAGTCATTGATTTGTAACAGCTGTAAAACTTTATCTGAAATGCATATGAAGGTTTCCAAATGGAGAGAGTTGAGAACACTCATTTTTGTAGACCATAAGCACAATACTTGATGATTCCTGAAATTCTTCTGTGGTGGTCATCAGCTATTTTTTCCTAGGACTGTGATATTGGATACAACACGACTATGCTTTCTTTCCATTCCTCTTCTTAGTAGTCACACAACTTATATAGGAATGGAAAGTTTGTAGTACATAGGTGCAAAGCAACTTGAAAATGCATTAATAATAAATACAATAAATTATTTAGCTTTGGAATTGCTTTTAGTAGATTATCTCATTTGAACATATTTTCTTTATAAGAGAACCTGTTTCAGGTCAAAGCAATTTAGGTTTATGTTGCTATGATAAAGTACCACTTAGCAAAGACAATAAGCACTCATTGTGCGGATTTGGTATGAAGACAATTTGTCTCGTGTGTAAGTGTATTTCAGAAAATAAATTGCACTACAATCACAATATGACTCGAAGAAACATTCAGAACTTCAATTATTTCTTCATGGAGCTTTGAAGAGCTTTATGGTGACATGCAGTCATTTCATAAGAAACCATGGTCCTACAATTTCAGAATATTCAGAATGTGCAATATCAATATATAGTACTTGTCTGTTATTTTTTAGCTAAGGCCCTGTATGAGCTATACATAATTAGCTGCCTTACGAGCAATATGAAGATATGTTAATGTGTATTATTCTGCAGTCATTGTAGGTTTCCTTACAGAAAGTATGTAAATGTTCATTTTGAGCATAAAAGCTGATTATAAATCACATTTGTGGACAGTAAATCATATGTTATTGTACTTATTTCTTGTCTACAGGAATCAATAAAGGACACATGCGGTGACACTTAATAGGCCACTCCAGTGAAAATACACTTTTCTATCCCTTTCCCCTCACTTAATTGTCACACTCTGAACCCTATCACATGTATATTGCACTCACTTCCATGCAGTGTAACATCCTGTCTGATAGTTATCAAACACCATCTTGATTTTTAGATTTCCACCTGCTTTATCTTCCTCTGTGCTGTGCTAGCAACCCCATGATGCATCAGCATAACAGCACATGACCAGCTAAAGTCAGTCCAGTAACATCTCTGCCTGCTGGGAGGACACTATAATTATCATTACCTTCTATATTCATCTAAATAAGCTAAAGGACAATAAATTCATAATTAAGGAGGACTGTCATCTTCTTCATTATAGCTGTGTGAAAGGACCCTCTAATCATTACTAATAAGTGTAATAGGAGTTTCTGCAACCCTAGGAAGAGCCTGTGTGGGACAGTCCACATAATTTCATCACACAGGAAGTTTAGTTGCCTAAAATAGCGACTTCTTAAAAGAACACAAAGCCTGGTAAATCCCAGGCAGTCACAATGAGATCGCATGGCCCAACTGAATATAATGACTTCAGGAAGTTTTGAGTTGGAAAAGAATAACCAACCAAGGTAATACTTGCTGACTTGTACACTGACATGCCAAAAGTCATGGGACAGAAACTAATATCATGTAGGACAACTCTAGTCCAGCCAAGTTCAGCAACTTGACGTGACATCAATTCCACAAGTGGATGGAAGATATCTATTGGGATGTTGCACCATGCTTTCTGGATAGATACACACAGCTTTGTTGTATTTGTAGCTGCAGGATCCCAGGTGCAACTGGACCTCTCCATCACATGCTATAAATGCTTGATTGGGCCTATCTCAGGCAAACATGGAGGCCACACCATTTCCGCAACTCTTCAGAATCCTTCTCAAACCAATTCTGGACAACTTTGGCCCAATTGCACAGTGCATTATCCTGCTGGAATATCCTATATAAAAAGCAAGGATCACTATGTGTGCCTTGGCGAAAAGTCAGGTATTGCACTTACTTAGTATCAACAGAAGATAATCAAGGAAGACTTACTTCACTGGGGGGGTATGGCATCCAACTCCCCACCAAAATCCCGGTCAGGAGAGAATAGTCACAAGCAGGTGAAACTGGTTATCATTGCAAATGATTTTTATGCAGAGATGGAGACAAAACAGGAGTTGGCAACGTGTTTTGGGGTGTCTGGGACCCCTTTCTCAAGCCTCAAGAGGCTGCCTTTTCTCCAGGGCACACATAGTGATCCTGTGTTTTTTATATTGTTTAATATCGAGGTACCTTGTCCACCGATTGGTCCTTTGCTGCACTCCTGGCTGCCATTCTTCTAGCAGGATTTATCTTTGAGGATACGCACTTTGCTTGGACCCAGGGTATGGAGACCTGTCACTGACATGCTCCATGCCAGGTGAGTCCCAGCTTCATCTTTTTGCTTAATTAATTCCTCCTAGGAGCACTAACCAATTGATATATCTCTGCTTGCTGGAATATCTTATCATTGTCAGTATACATAAAGTCAATGAAGGCCTGCAAATGGTCACCAAGCAATGAAAAATAATGAGCATCTATCAATGATGTGCTTAGGTGAACCAGTTGACCCAAGCATTGCGATGAAAACACCCCACACCAGTATGGAACCGCCAACAGTCTCTACAGCAATGTATTGCTGAATTCTGTTATTATATTGTTGCCCTTGTGATGTACCATAAATTGGGCAAGGCTGCAGCTGTAAACAGAGACCAGAGCGGAGTACCAAGCAGCGGTACGGGAAACAGCAAGAGCAGGGAGAGGTGAGTACATGACTATTTCTTGTGATATTGCATGGGGAAGGGATTGTACAGCTCAGACAACCCCTTTAAGCACCCATGGGTAGCCACTGCATTATGCACTGTAATGCCTTCTATCATGTGTTCCTGTTACACACGTGTTACTATGGATCAAGGAATGTTAAATGACCACACAGCTGTCTGGCACCCACTATAATGGCTCATTCCAATTCTGATAATTCACGTTACCTTGCCATCAGCATGCTGGACAGTGTTCAACTTCACTTACAAGATAAAGCCTCACAAGTTATACAGGTGTTCCCAAGCTATCATCTGAGATAACATCACTTCATAGTCAATTTATATACCACTATCCCATGACATTTGGCATGTCAGTGTGTATACCAGGGAACTAGTTACATAATGAATGAAAAAATATTTTTACTGGAGTGGCCTATTAAAGATCTCACTAAATTAAATTACATTTTCTTATGCTTATTGATTAAAAACTACCAGGGTATCTACAGTAGACTAAAGGGCTTCTCTAGCTTCTCTTTTACAGCCATGGAATGTTGTAGAATATGAAAAAGGCATACCTCCTGCAGTAGCTGCCCACCCAGTGCTGGAGCCATGGTCATGTTCTAATCATTATGTACGTGACCACTCAGCCAATCACAGGCTTCAGCAATGATTCTGCCATGGCTAAAGAACCCAGTGATTGGCTGAGCAGTCACTTGTACAATGAACAGCACTTGATGACAACCAGCTTCTCACAGATTTGGAGCAGTAGGAACTGGGACTCCAGCATTGGACGGGAAGGAATGAGTATGTATTTTTCCCTACTTTCCACCATTCACACCTGTACAAAAAAAAATTTGAGTCCCAGAAAACCTTTGTAATTGTTTTTTAAAACTGGGCTCAGAAAACCAATTTCTACATACTCATCACAACAATTCTGGTCACACGTCCTGTGAACAGCAGAACTGCATGCCAAAGGCTGTAATGGGGACCTTTTACTACAAAGCTGGAGAGATTTTTACTGTTTCATTGGGTAGTGTATGTGGAAGATATTCTCCCCTAGGAGCAAAGTCCCCTAATACAGCAAGCAATGGCTCATGCAAAAATCATTTTTATCATATTTAATATCAGGGACAGCATGGGACAACACCAGCACTGGTTGGGAAAAAAACAGACCTTTTTATTTGTTAATAACCCCTTTTTATTGCTTTTATTTCGCCCAGTCTTCTGTTACTAGTTCTATGAAATTCATAATTGTCATGCAGTGCTGTGTTAGGCCTCGTTCACACGAGTGTTGTTTTGCGCGCTCCTATGTGCGCACAAAACAACGCATCTATTAGAACCGTTGGTTCCCAATGGTGTGTTCACATGTCTGTCTTTTGCAGGTGTGCAATTTCGTGTACCTGCAAAAGATAGGACATCTGTGCACCTGGAAGGTCCGTGCTGCGCGTAAATATTCTCTGCGGGGAGTCCCCTCATCACTGAACACTGACAGCACTGTCACTGTGATCAGTGACAAGGGGACTCCCTGCAGGGAGTAAACAATCTCCTGCCACAGCTGTGATAGCTATGACAGCTGTGGCAGAGGATCGCAATGTTTTCCCATTGCTTTCAATGGGGCTGCTGACGGCAGCCCCATTGAAAGCAATAGGCTGCAGGCAACCACTGCAGTGATTTCTGGGGAAGGGCTTTAAATATAAGCCCTTCCCTGAAAAATCATCCATAGTTTGTGTAAAAAAAAAAAAAAATTATATATATATATATATATATGCACTCACCTCTCTGACACTGTCCAGGCTCAGCGCGTCTACCTGTTTGGCTCACCGGCACTGTACTGAAGCTCTTTCAGCAGCCGGAGATTTTAAATCCCCACCTTGTGAAAGGGCTGTGTCTGATTGGCTGAGCACTCAACTAATCACAGGCAGCGCTCGGCCATTCATTCATACACACTGCTAAACAACTCTTGTGTGAGCGAAGCCTTAGAAACACAAACCAGATCAGACATTCTGCATTGTTGTAGAATTAATTAAAAATTAACTGAAAAAACTTAGGGTGATGTTAGTTTCAGAATAATGCTAACTTGTAATATAGTAACATATATGTGACTATACAGCTGACTGCATTCCATAGTCAGAATTCACATGCCAGTAATTACAGCAGCTGTTAGAATCATAGTAAACTTATTTTCTGATATATGCAAATATTTCCCACCAAGTACAACATATTGCCACTCTCAGGATCTTTATTACATAACACTAATCTAATGGAAATGTATTTTACTCTACTTGCTTTAATGAATGTGAGAAGTGTCACAATGAAATTGCACCATTAATTTGATAAATAGGACTTGGAGGTATCATTTTTTCCAGTATTGCAGACTAATGAAGCTAAAAACATATATAATAACAAGTGTAAATAATAAATTATTCTTAGGAATAAAAAAAAAAGTAATTAGATTATTCCACTGATTACTTCTGTGTCGGAGCCACCATACTACTCACACTTTTGACTTTCAAACTTGATAAAAGGATCTTCATACGCAGTGTTTGTTTCTTGCCTTCCATTGTTAGCCTTTGGTGTAATATTACAGATGACTACAGGCCCTTTTAGACACAACGATTTTCGCTCAAAAATCGCTCAAAGCCATCTTTGAAACAATAATCGTTGTGTCTAACTGCACTGACATCGTGCAGTTTTCGTCAAGCCGTCGCTGATCGTTGATCTTTCAGCATGCTACAGCGGGATACAGCTGATAGTATTGTTTCAGCTGTATTCCGCTCCCTGAAGACAGGTGGGGTATGAAGAACAGAGCGGTCCAGCTGTGTTCTTCATACCTCGCTCAGAGCGCTCGGCTGTATAACAGCCACGTGCTCTGAGCAGAGAACAGCTGGATGCAGAAGACAAGCGGTGCCACCCCGCTTGTCTTCTGCATTCTCCTCTCGAAGCACTCGGCTGTTTAACAGCCGGGCGCTCCGAGCATGGAACAGCTGGATGCAGAAGAAAATCGTTGACACAGGTGTGAACATAGCCAAACACAATGCTGTATAATAGATGTGCATGGCTATAACGCTTGAAGCATTCCTCCTTGCAGAGCAGCCACTTTGGTGATGCAGCGCAGATTTTAGTGACATTTATGACATGTGATGCATTCTGTGAGAAAGGACGCTGCTTCTACAAAGTATTTGAGGTCAAAGCCTATGGCCATAAAGTATGATGAAACAATTAATGGCTATGCTGCACTAAAGTGAAGTGAAAAGGTGACAAAAGATGCTGATAGTGATATGAGAGTCATGCCCCTTGCTGCTGCCAGGAGAAACAGGAGATGTATATGATGGCGAGGGACACCATGTGATGGTGTAAATGTTGGCCGGAGACGGCAATAGCAGAAAAGTGATGAGAAGTACATTACTGTCCATTTAAGAGTACTGTCACTTTAGAGTTTACTTCCAGTCATTATGTAATGTTTAAAGTATGAAACCAATCCTATAGAGCATAACATGTTTATTAGCATTTAGTAAAAGTTACTTTTGTAAAGAACTGTGCTGCCTCTTTCTCCGTCTGTCATCACTATAAGACTATAAGATCGCGGGGACATTCACATGTTCCACGTCCAATGTTGTGTACCTGATCCGGTGCAGGGAATGTCCTGTTTGGGGTCTTTCTGTTGGAGAAACAGGACAAAAACTAAAAGCGAGGATAAGGTCTCATTGCCACACAATTAAAGAAAGAAAGACTGAATTACCTGTGGTGGAGCATTTTTCTAGTCACGAACACAACATAGAACATATGAAAGTTACTATATTAAAAGGCAACTTCAAATCTTAATGTCATAGAAGAATTTGGGAATACATGTTTGTAACCATCTTACAAATCAACATTGCAAGGGGTTTCATGCATCATTGGAGAATAAGAAAAATCTGAAGTAGAGATAACACACTGGCCTGGTGACCCCCTAACACCAATTTAGAGACCATAAACCTTTCACATCCCTTATCAGTAGACTAACTATTTACTCCTCTTTTCATCCTGCTCTGGTATTGTTTTAGGCTCAAATTGATCCTTGTGCCTTTTCATTTGTTTGTGTATATGTGTGTGTGTATATATATATATATATATATATATATATATATACACACACACACATATACATATACACACACACACACACACACACACACACACACATATATAAGTACTTTTTAATAAATTCACTATCAGTTTGCAATAACATCAGTAAGGGCATTGGATTTTTTGATGAATTGTTTGTTTTTATTTTTGTTATAAAGCCCACATTTTATTTGTGTTTACTCTCTCACGTGGAGTTCATATTTGCATTAGATTCTCATTCTTATTGATCCCCATTTAATACATCTCATAATTATCCCCATTTTTAGAAAATTCTGAATCAGACTGCAGGAACATTAACTAGGACATCAGACTTAGGCTGCATTCACACGAACGTATATCGGCTCGGTTTTCACGCCGAGCCGATATACGTCGTCCTCATCTGCAGGGGGGGGGGGAGGATGGAAGAGCCAGGAGCAGGAACTGAGCTCCCGCCCCCTCTCTGCCTCCTCTCCGCCCCTCTGCACTATTTGCAATGAAAGGAGGTGGGATGGGGGCGGGGCTAAGTTGGCTCTTCCATCCCCCCCCTGCAGATGAGGACGACGCATATCGGCTCGGCGTGAAAACCGAGCCGATATACGTTCGTGTGAATGCAGCCTCATGGCCATTTCTGGTATATTAATCTTTCCATAAATGGTTTATGACATATATATATTATATATATTAAAATGTATTATATATTAATAACAAATTGTGTAATTCTTTAGTTCATTTAATTACTATCCCTATTAACACCACCAATTATTTCCCATTCGTGAACGAGAGAAAGCTGTGATCAAGTCGCATCTAAAACTTGCGTTTTCCTGTCCATTCACACAGCGGGAAGCAGCGTACATATGCCACAGCCCAGAATTTCTTCAACCAGCATAAATGCTCTGCATGACTTCTATTATTTAAATGGAGCCAGCTGACATGCTTCAGCGCTAAACTGCCTTCCCTTTCCTTTACCGGCAGCTCCCATAGAAGCTGAGGGAGCCGCCAGCTGATCACGGACGAAAGATAGGGCTGGCATATTCGGCCGTGATGTTTTGATGCAATTAAAAAGCGGCCAGCTGAATGAATGCATGGGAATCCAATACTTCAGATGGTCGCGATTTTCAGCCGACGTTGTATTGCAGAAAAATAGCCGCGATAAAACATTCATGTGAAATAAGCCCTATCGCGTGTGCGGCTCCTCATCCAACTAACATTCCACAATTCTGCTGTGAGTTACTATGGAGTTCTGATTTTTATTCTTTCTACAGTGTATCTACACATGGCCTTTGCCCCGAGTCCTCTATAGTTAGCAGCTGCTCTCCATTCTGACTAATAAAGGGGGAGAACTCTTGTGATGTCCAGTTGCCTAAAGGTTGTAAAAAGAGAAGAAGAACGCAAAACCTTACTAATTGTTATTTTCTCGTACATGGTGGTGATTACAGATGAGCGAACGTACTCGTCCGAGCTTGATACTCGTTCGAGTATTAGCATGTTCGAGATGCTCGTTACTAGAGGCGAGTACCACGCGATGTTCGAGTTACTTTCACTTTCATCTCTGAGACGTTAGCGCGCTTTTCTGGCCAATAAAAAGACAGGGAAGGCATTACAACTTCCCCCTGCGACGTTCAAGCCCTATACCACCCCCCTGCAGTGAGTGGCTGGCGAGATCAGGTGTCACCCGAGTATAAAAATTGGCCTCTCCCGCGGCTCGCCACAGATGCATTCTGACATAGCTCAGGGAAAGTGCTGCTGCTGGTGCTGCTGGTATAGGGAGAGCGTTAGGAGTTATTTTAGGCTTCAAGAACCCCAACGGTCCTTCTTAGGGCCACATCTGACCGTGTGCAGTACAGTTGAGGCTGCTTTTAGCAGTGTTGCACAATTTTTTTTTTTTGTATATCGGCCGTGCAGAGCATTGTGTCCGCAGTCATTGTACAGAGTATAGGGGCAGTACTGGTGAGGCAGGGAAAGAGATATTCAGGCTATATACGCAGTGGGCTTTTTCCAAAAAATTGATCGTCGTCATCCCGCCAGAGGGAAACAGTATACATAATATTATACGCTGCCTACAGTATCTATCTGCTGGGGGTTGTAGTCCTAATTAATACGCAGCTAAGCGTTACAGCAGGCTTGCGCAAAATTGTTTCCTGGATCTGCTGTCTCTGTTACATGATCGCCGTCATCCCGCCAGAGGGAAAGAGTATACATAATATTATACGCTGCCTACAGTATCTGTCTGCTGTATCAGCTCAGCATTTTAAAAAAATAGAAGCAAAATACTTAAGGCCTACTACTGGCCTTTGGCCACTTGACTGCTTCTGCGCTGTGAATTCCACTAGCTCAGTCATACGCACCTACGTCTCCCTTAAGGCGTGCACAAAATTGTTTCCTGGCTCTGCTGTGCGTTCCGTAAGGGAAGTCAGCCTCCAACCACAGGCCAATAAGCGGCACATTTAATTACAGCGTTCTGTTTCTGCACTACTGGTAATACAGCATGCTGAGGGGTAGGGGTAGGCCTAGAGGACGTGGACGCGGGCGAGGACGCGGAGGCCTAAGTCAGGGTGTGGGCACAGGCCGAGCTCCTGATCCAGGTGTACTGCAGCCGACTGCTGCGGGATTAGGAGAGGCACGTTTCTGGCATCCCCACATTCATCTCACAATTAATGGGTCCACGCGGTGGACCTTTATTAGAAAATGAGCAGTGTGAGCAGGTCCTGTCGTGGATGGCAGAAAGTGCATCCAGCAATCTATCGACCACCCAGAGTTCTGTGCCGTCCACTGCTGCAACTCTGAATCCTCTGGCTGCTGCTCCTCCTTCCTCCCAGCCTCCTCACTCCATTACAATGACACATTCTGAGGAGCAGGCAGACTCCCAGGAACTGTTCCCGGGCCCCTGCCCAGAATGGCCAGCAATGGTTCCTCTCCCACCGGAGGAGTTTGTCGTGACCGATGCCCAACCTTTGGAAAGTTCCCGGCTTCAGGGGGATGAGGCTGGGGACTTCCGGCAACTGTCTCAAGAGCTTTCAGTGGGTGAGGAGGACGATGACGATGAGACACAGTTGTCTATCACTCAGGTAGTAGTAATTGGAGTAAGTCCGAGGGAGGAGCGCACAGAGGATTCGGAGGAAGAGCAGCAGGACGATGAGGTGACTGACCCCACCTGGTTTGCTACGCCTACTGAGGACAGGTCTTCAGAGGGGGAGGCAAGTGCAGCAGCAGGGCAGGTTGGAAGAGGCAGTGCGGTGGCCAGGGGTAGAGGCAGGGCCAGACCGAATAATCCACCAACTGTTTCTCAAAGCGCCCCCTCGCGCCATGCCACCCTGCAGAGGCCGAGGTGCTCAAAGGTCTGGCAGTTTTTCACTGAGAGTGCAGACGACCGACGAACAGTCAGTCGGGGAGCCACCACCACCAGCCTCACCACCACCAGCATGCGCAGACATATGATGGCCAAGCACCCCACAAGGTGGGACAAAGGCCGTTCGCCGCCTCCGGTTTGCACCGCTGCCTCTCCCCCTGTGCCCCAACCTGCCACTGATCCAACCCCCCTCTCAGAACACAGGCACTACCGTCTCCTGGCCTGCACCCACACCGTCACTTCCGCTGTCCTCGGCCCCATCCACCAATGTCTCTCAGCGCACCGTTCAGCCGTCACTAGCGCAAGTGTTGGAGCGCAAGCGCAAGTACGCCGCCACGCACCCGCACGCTCAAGCGTTAAACGTGCGCATAGCCAAATTTATCAGCCTGGAGATGCTGCCGTATAGGGTTGTGGAAACGGAGGCTTTCAAAGGTATGATGGCGGCGGCGCCCCCGCGCTACTCAGTTCCCAGTCGCCACTACTTTTCCCGATGTGCTGTCCCAGCCCTGCACGACCACGTCTCCCGCAACATTGTACGCGCCCTCACCAACGCGGTTACTGCCAAGGTCCACTTAACAACGGACACGTGGACAAGCACAAGCGGGCAGGGCCACTATATTTCCCTGACGGCACATTGGGTGAATTTAGTGGAGGCTGGGACAGAGTCAGAGCCTGGGACCGCTCACGTCCTACCCACCCCCAGAATTGCGGGCCCCAGCTCGGTGGTGGTATCTGCGGCGGTGTATGCTTCCTCCACTAAACCACCCTCCTCCTCCTACGCAACCTCTGTCTCGCAATCAAGATGTGTCAGCAGCAGCACGTCGCCAGCAGTCGGTGTCGCGCGGCACGGCAGCACAGCGGTGGGCAAGCGTCAGCAGAGCGTGCTGAAACTACTCAGCTTAGGAGAGAAGAGGCCCACGGCCCACGAACTGCTGCAGGGTCTGACAGAGCAGACCGACCGCTGGCTTGCGCCGCTGAGCCTCCAACCGGGCATGGTCGTGTGTGACAACGGCCGTAACGTGGTGGCGGCTCTGCAGCTCGGCAGCCTCACGCACGTGCCATGCCTGGCCCACGTCTTTAATTTGGTGGTTCAGCGCTTTCTGAAAAGCTACCCACGCTTGTCAGACCTGCTCGGAAAGGTGCGCCGGCTCTGCGCACATTTCCGCAAGTCCCACACGGACGCTGCCACCCTGCAACATCGGTTTCATCTGCCAGTGCACCGACTGCTGTGCGACGTGCCCACACGGTGGAACTCTACGCTCCACATGTTGGCCAGGCTCTATGAGCAGCGTAGAGCTATAGTGAAATACCAACTCCAACATGGGCGGCGCAGTGGGAGTCAGCCTCCTCAATTCTTTACAGAAGAGTGGGCCTGGTTGGCAGACATCTGCCAGGTCCTTGGAAACTTTGAGGAGTCTACCCAGATGGTGAGCGGGGATGCTGCAATCATTAGCGTCACCATTCCTCTGCTATGCCTCTTGAGAAGATCCCTGCAAAGCATAAAGGCAGACGCTTTGCGCTCGGAAACAGAACCGGGGGAAGACAGTATGTCGCTGGATAGTCAGAGCACCCTCCTGTCTATATCTCAGCGCGTTGAGGAGGAGGAGGGGGAGCATGAGGAGGATGAGGAGGAGGGAGAAGAGACAGCTTGGCCCACTGCTGAGGGTACCCATGCTGCTTGCCTGTCATCCTTTCAGCGTGTATGGCCTGAGGAGGAGGAGGAGGAGGAGGAGGATCCTGAAAGTGATCTTCCTAGTGAGGACAGCCATGTGTTGCGTGCAGGTACCCTGGCACACTTGGCTGACTTCATGTTAGGATGCCTTTCTCGTGACCCTCGTGTTACACGCATTCTGGCCACTACGGATTACTGGGTGTACACACTGCTCGACCCACGGTATAAGGAGAACTTTTCCACTCTCATACCGGAAGAGGAAAAGGGTTCGAGAGTGATGCTATACCACAGGACCCTGGCGGACAAACTGATGGTAAAATTCCCATCCGACAGCGCTAGTGGCCGAAGGCGCAGTTCCGAGGGCCAGGTAGCAGGGGAGGCGCAGAGATCAGGCAGCATGTACAGCACAGGCAGGGGAACACTCTCTAAGGCCTTTGACAGCTTTCTGGCTCCCCAGCAAGACTGTGTCACCGCTCCCCAGTCAAGGCTGAGTCGGCGGGAGCACTGTAAAAGGATGGTGAGGGAGTACGTAGCCGATCGCACGACCGTCCTCCGTGACGCCTCTGCCCCCTACAACTACTGGGTGTCGAAGCTGGACACGTGGCCTGAACTCGCGCTGTATGCCCTGGAGGTGCTTGCTTGTCCTGCGGCTAGCGTCTTGTCAGAGAGGGTGTTTAGTGCGGCTGGGGGAATCATCACAGATAAGCGTACCCGGCTGTCAACCGACAGTGCCGACAGGCTTACACTCATCAAAATGAACAAAGCCTGGATATCACCAGACTTCTCTTCTCCACCAGCGGACAGCAGCGATACCTAAACAATACGTAGGCTGCACCCGCGGATGGAAGCATTGTTCTCTATCACCATCAAAAACGTGGACCTTTTAGCTTCATCAATCTGTGTATAATATTCATCCTCCTCCCCCTGCTCCTCCTCCTGAAACCTGACGTAATCACGCCGAACGGGCAATTTTTCTTAGGTCCACAAGGCTCAGTCATATAATTTTTGTAAACATTTTTTATACGTTTCAATGCTCATTAAAGCGTTGAAACTTGCACCTGAACCAATTTTTATTTTAACTGGGCTGCCTCCAGGCCTAGTTACAAATTAAGCCACATTAACCAAAGTGATTAATGGGTTTCACCTGCCCTCTTGGTTGGGCATGGGCAATTTTTCTGACGTACATTAGTACTGTTGGTACACCAATTTTTTGGGGCCCTCGCCTACAGTGTAATCCAATTAATTTTTTGTCCACCTGCATTAAAGCTGACATTACATCAGCTGTGCTGGGCACGGCAATGGTATATATTTATGTACCGCCGGTGGGTTCCAGGGAGCCACCCATGCTGTGGGTCCACAGGGAGTTGTAACTGCATGTGTCCACTTCTAAAGAACCCCAGTCTGACTGGGGCATGCAGTGTGGGCCGAAGCCCACCTGCATTTAACATGACATTACCTCAGCTGTGATGGGCAATGCAATGGGATATATTTATGTACCGCCAGTGGCTTCCTGGCACCCACCCATGCTGTGGGTCCACAGGGAGTTGTAACTGCATGTGTCCACTTCTAAAGAACCCCAGTCTGACTGGGGCATGCAGTGTGGGCCGAAGCCCACCTGCATTTAACATGACATTACCTCAGCTGTGATGGGCAATGCAATGGGATATATTTATGTACCGCCAGTGGCTTCCTGGCACCCACCCATGCTGTGGGTCCACAGGGAGTTGTAACTGCATGTGTCCACTTCTAAAGAACACCAGTCTGACTGGGGCATGCAGTGTGGGCCGAAGCCCACCTGCATTTAATCGGACGTTACCTCAGCTGTGATGGGCACTGCAATGGGATACATTTATGTACAGCCGGTGGGTTCCAGGGAGCCACCCGTGCTGTGGGTGCACACGGAATTCCCATTGCGGAGTTGTACCTGCCTGTGACTATTTATAAAAAAACGCGGTCTGACTGGGGCATGCAGACACCTTGACAGAATGAATAGTGTGTGGCACATAGGTTCCCCATTGCTATGCCCACGTGTGCAGCTCCTGATGGCGGTGGCACAGGATTATATTTCTCATTGCTTCTGTACAGCATTGTGGGCTATCGCCCCGCCCCTTTTAAAGAGGGTCGCTGCCTAGCCGTGCCAACCCTCTGCAGTGTGTGCCTGCGGTTCCTCCTCATGGCAGACGCACTTATAAATAGACGAGTGTGGCGTGGCATGAGGGCAGCTGAAGGCTGCGCAGGGACACTTTGGTGTGCGCTGTGGACACTGGGTCGTGAGGGGGGGTTGGGCAGCATGTAACCCAGGAGAAGTGGCAGCGGAGTGTCATGCAGGCAGTGATTGTGCTTTGTTGGAGGTAGTGTGGTGCTTAGCTAAGGTATGCATTGCTAATGAGGGCTTTTCAGAAGTAAAAGTTGTTGGGAGGGGGGGGGGGCCCACTCTTGCCGCTATTGTGGCTTAATAGTGGGACCTGGGAACTTGAGATGCAGCCCAACATGTAGCCCCTCGCCTGCCCTATCCGTTGCTGTGTCGTTCCCATCACTTTCTTGAATTGCCCAGATTTTCACAAATGAAAACCTTAGAGAAGCATAGGTCCCATACAAAAATGCTCGGGTCGCCCATTGACCTCAATGGGGTTCGTTACTCGAAACGAACCCTCGAGCATCGCGATAATTTCGTCCCGAGTAACGAGCACCCGAGCATTTTGGTGCTCGCTCATCTCTAGTGGTGATTTGAGTGGTTGGGGGCCCAAGTTGAAATTATAGGCCCATAGTACGTAAAGCTATTTTGTAAAGTACAATCCCAAAAGTATATCTTCAAACATATTGATGGGCTGAAAACATTTTTAGGAAGTCTTCCAATCATTTTCTAACATTTTGGGTTTGTTCTAGTTATCCGTGAATAGACAGTCACATTGAATTGAGATTGCATCTATGCTGATTTCAACTTTTATTTTTTTCCCTACCTTCCCAGTGGGCAATTTCATACAACAGTTATGTTTGAGTAGTTTGGTTCCCAGCCAAGGTTCTGAAGTGAGATCCGATTTTGGTTGCCAGGTAATGCATTAACCCTGACTGAGGGGTAAAACTTAATGACCTTCATTAAACTCTGTAAATGAACCCACCTCCTGCTTCTGCAGGTAGAGCGAAGCATTAAGACGGAATTCTGAGGAAAGTCTCACAGCTTTCTCTTCTCCGTGTCAGAAGGAGGGAGAGCTGAGTGGCAGCCTTTAAAAAAAAACCTCCTTAGAACACATACAGTAAGATGTAGTCTAAGATTTTCCTGTCTAATGGCAGTCTTTTATAGCAATAAATAATAATTCAGCGAATACCATTAGTTTTGGGGCATTCTATCCCCTCATTACAGTGCATAAACAATTATATTTATGAAGGTAATGTGCTGTGTAGTGCATTATAACGACGCTCATTAACATATGTAATCATCGTTTGAATAGGCTTTACTACATTGTAACCTGATAATGGCATGATTACACACTGTGCTATTAGGTTTTCAGGTCTCAATTAATACAGAGGGGGATTCAGAAACTATATAAAAAGCATATGTATGTTTCTGTAAGCAAGTGAATCAGCATGCGGTGCTCAATCGGCACCGTTACTTGTCAAATGCTTATTATGTAGGACAATAATATAGTTGTCTTACGGAGACCATTTGAAAACACATACCAACCACCTGTAACCAGTTCTCTGTCTAATGACAGCACCAAGCTGAACGTACTTTTATTTCTATGCCGGCCACTTATGACAATTCGTCACAGCAGCATAACCGCAGCAACGGAGTATATACTGTAAGTAGCATTCATTATATCCAAAGTGGGCTGCATTAAAAAAAAGTCAAGCCAAGACCAATGTATACCTGTCAATTGCATGCAAAGGAGACAGCTATTCACTGCGCAGAAGAGGCGTTCAGCCTATAGATTCACTGTGAACACAGAAGTACTGTATATATTATATCAGTGGCGTTCCTAGTGATGGCATTTCTATCACCGATCGTATTAGTTGCCTGTTGGCTGTTTCTATATGAACACAGTAGGAGTGCACCACTGGTACCATCGTCTAGGCATTGGAATCACTGATCTGACATATATTGTAGGACTTTAGGCCCTTCCGTACTGGAGAGTAGCCTATAGGCACTTGCATGCTGGGATACAAAGTCCTAAAGCTGTACAACAGTCATAAAAGTAAATGGTTTGACACATAGTGCTATCATCAGAGCATAATGATAATGTTGCCAAGTGTACTGCAACACTGATTTTAATAACAGCTTTGTCGTACTATGCTAAACCGTAGTGAACTGATAGACTGCGTTCTCATGAATAAGCTTTCAGGTTTAAAACTGCGTTTATTATGTATTAGCATTGTGTGTATTTTAATCAACATTCAACAGTTTTTGTATTTATTGGGGAATTATTGTTGCATATCATATACTTTTCTTAGACTGGATCTCGGGAGGAATAGATTGTTCACTGTAGGAGTTTTTCTATCAGCTATCTCCTACAGGGGCATTCAGCAAATGTCAGCGGAAAAGTTTCAGATGGGTTAAAAAATGGGATGGTAATCTGCGCCATGTTTGTGAAAGACGTGCATCACTTAACATTCTGTTCTATTTAATTTAAAAAAAAAAAGATTAATTAAAGGGGCAGCGGCTCAACAGCTCTTGATGGTTGCAGCAAATTTAGCTTACAAAATTACAGATGTATACACAAAACAAGTGGCCTGAGTGTGTCAAATATGTTGTGAGGTTTGCTAAATATTCTTATGTAGTCTCCACCATTTTGATAAATTTGGAGTTATTTGTGCCATAGTGGATATCTTGTTTTTACTTAAATGGTGTTCTTTCTATTGCTAAATTTCCAGTCCCCATAGTATTTGGACACCATCTGCCCAGTCCAGTCATCACCTTTGGTGCTCAAATGAGATGGCCTGAGGAGATCAGGGAGGTATCTTTCATACATAACGCAGTTTCAGCATTAAGTCTCCATGAAATCAGCACAAGGCAGTAGCTTGACTCTTTCTGTACGTGAAAATGCGATATGCATGGGCAGAAAGAGTTAAGCTGCTAGTGCGTGCTGATTTCAGTGATGAGAACCATGTGAGTATGAAAGATACCTCCCCAGACTCACTATTTCTGCACCTTTAAGCCCCATAATGTCAGGGCTCGAACCCATGACCTCCTGTGCTTTGGTTGGTGGCTCTCCCTATTAAGCCATCCAGCCTTGGACAGTTACCTTGGCATAACACTAACCTTGTTCCCGGATCCTGCTATCCAGTTTCTGTTCTGGCTCTGCCCTGCCTCTGATTAGGCTTGCTATATAAACCTGGGCTTAATCCTGCCTTCATTGCGTGATTATTCTACTCCACAGCACTGACTGATCAGCTCCCATTCTGCCTGTTCCTCTGCTACTGTGACAAGGCCTCTTGATATCAACATCTGCCAATGTTTCCCGCCTCATCCCTGTGTGCTGCAAACCGAAACTTCCCGTTGTTGGTTCCTGGCTCTTCCCTGACTACTCTCCAGACCTGAGGCTGCTACACCTGAGGCTCCTATCCAGTGCTGGTAAGGTGCTTACACATAGTTTAGTTTATGGAGTTCAACAGTGATGACTGTGTGTCTTTACAGCAAAAGAAGCTAGTATTACAGGCCTGTAGTTACGGAAGAAAGAAATGACATTTGTTAATGAAGACATTTATGGATATACTATATTAAATTAAAAAACTTAAAGGGGTTTTCCAGGAAGAACACTATTGATGACCTATCCTAAGGATCAGAGATGTAACTTGAAAAGTTTGGGCCCCAATGCAAAATCTGTAACAGGGCCCCAAACTATAATGCTTTATTCATGGTACTGGCCTCCCTATATGGAGAAGAGATGCCTTATGGGCCCTCTAAGGCTCCTCGGCCTGGGTGCAACCTCATCCCCTGCATCCCCTATAGTTACTCCCCTGCTTAGCATAGGACATAAATAGTTTATTGGCTTGGGTTTATCGCTCAGGACCCCGAAGATCAGCTGAGCGGGCGCATGCTGTCAGCGCCGCAAATACACAGAGGTTAGAGCAGAAGTCTCCGTGCTGACCTCTGTGTAGTGGCCAGCACTTGTAACTACAGGCGCGGCTCATGTTGATTTCATTGAGAGCGGTGCCTGCAGTTGCAAGCGCCAGCCACTACACAGAGAAATCTGCTGCTTCCTCTGTGTATTTGCGGCGCTAACAGCATGCACCCGCTCATCTAATCGGTCGGGGTCCCGAGCTATGAACCACAGCCCATCAGTAGTATTCTCACTGGAAAATCCCTTTAATTAAGGGCCCATGCACACATGATATGTTTTGTATGAAAGTACGCACACAGTGGTGATGTGCCATTGGTGCCTCCAGAGGCTAAAGATGTCCCTTTAGTGCCCCCTTGCACTAATGATGCCCCCTTAGTTCCCTCTACATATGTGTGTTGCACCCTCAGTGCCTCTCTACATTGAAATAGTGCCTCCTAAAACAATAAAATTAATACTCACCTAGTCCTGTTCCCATGGAGAAATGGAGCAAATTATTCTACAGGCCTCCTCCCTTCTTTGCAGTCTGTGGCTTTGCAAAGCTAGCACAATGATGTTACCGCATCACAATGGCGTGCTCTGGTATCCTCCTGAGTCATCCTTTTTGGCTACAAGCCAGCTTAGGCTTGCAGTTTACAAGTGTCAGGATCGGCGGCTCTCGGGGTCTCCATGCCCGTACTGCCAGTCCTATCACCCGTGCTGCGGGGGTGCGGCGCAGGGGAGCCCCAGTTTTTGTGACCTCCCCTGGCTACCATAATCCTGGATACCGGCTCTGGGCGCGCACTCCCGTGCTCATGGAGAGGGCGCCTAAGTAGCCGGGTTGCTGAGGACGCGGCAGGTGCCATCCCGCGCCGCATCCCCATCGCCATGACACCCAGGTGCGCTTGCTCTGTCTCTGCCTGTCTTTAGCAGGTGCCGGGGGCTGTTTCTCCCAGTGTCCTATGATTGGGTCCTGCTGCTGTCAGGCGACCTGCCCCAATCAGCTGCTGGGGGGGGGGAGTTCTGACAGCATTTAAACTGCTCAGTTTCCTTCTGACCTTGCCAGTGTATGTTTGGTCTCCAGCTACACTCACGTTACCTTGAATTGATGCCCTGTTTTGTCTCGCTTGCTTTGGACCTGACGTTGACTTCGCCTGACCCCTTGTACCGTGTTCTCTCCTGTTGCCAACCCGGATTGCCTGACCTGCTTTTGTGTTTGTTGGTTTTCCTGTATTTGTCTCTGAGTCTGACTCCTGCCCCACATCCCCAGTGAGCCTAGGGACTGTCGCCCAGTTATCGCCCTAGGGCATAGCCTAGGGGGGCAAGTAAGTAGGGACAGGGGTTGCAGGTAGGACTAGGGACTTCCCTGCCCGGACTCCAGTCGTGAGAACAAGACTCCTGAACAGAACTGCAGTGTAGCCCAATGTAATACAATGATTTTATCAAGATTGCCTGCAAAAAGCCACTGATGGCAGGGGTCAAGGAGCAAACAGGGGAGTTCTATGCTCCACCACTGTATATTCAATTGCATCTGCATCCCAAGGACACAGATATAGTTGAAACTGGGATATGCAGCAGGCTCTATGGAATGGCTGGACAGTGCTCAAAATTCGATATATTAAAAGCTATTTGTGAACAGTGATGTCTACTGAACTCAGACGCGTTTTAGTACTATGCTTCTTTTTCAGTAATTTGGAGGCTACACTGGACATTTTCATAAACTGAATTCTTAGAAATTTAACATTATACATGCAGACAAGGAGAAATTTGTCAATCAAATAGCCGAACAGCAGAGACATCTCCCGAATCCCGGTTAGTCACAGTGTGAGCATGTTGGTTATAATACAGTACCTAAGTGAGACCTTTCACTACCATATGCTGCCCACAGAGAGAGCTCTCTTTAAAGGGCCACTCTATTGAAATTTTTTTCATTCATTATATAGCTGGCCTCTGATTCTATATAAATGAGCTAATGTTACCCCTGGCCTCTTTTTCCTTGCTTGATCATGTGATCTCAATTCTGACCAGCTCAAATCTACTTGGGGTTATGTGTCCAGTTTCTAATCAGTTTCTCAATCTGTGTGATGCTGTTACATGGACCCTACCAGGAAGGGGAAATGCTGGGGGGCAGAGAGGCATGTGAACCCCAGGATGGTCCACTTGAAAAAGTTTTAGGCCCGTCCACCAATGCTTCCTGCTCCAAAATTAGCCAATAGAAGAACTTTTATTACACACATAGGCACAGAGGCCTTCCATCCCCCATCTGTCGCTGCACACACTGTTGGATAGCGCAATCTGTCTCTTTTCCCTAGATGCAGCGTTCACCATACTCCGAGTGCTGCTGCTAGGGAGAGGAGTGACATTATGCTGTGCGATAGCACATAGTGTCAGATGGGAGATGTAATCCCTCAGCGCGTTTGTATAACAGTTCTTCTACCGGCGCTGTGGTTTTAGGAGGCAAGAGAAGGAGGTAACCATTATTTAGTGGGTCACTGAATTACCATTACTTCATAAGGCTTTGTGGTGGCAACAATTAGTGTGGTAAAAGACGCAGGATCACCATTTCTTAGTGGGGTAACAGCTGGCGGTGTCACCATTACTTTGTGTGGTTATACCCAGGGTCACCATTACTTAGTGGGGTAACAGGTGGAAGGTTACCATTACTTAGTTGGGCACAAATAGGCGAATTAGCATTACTTAGTAAGACTACAGTGGGTGTACTGCTACATAGTGGGGCCACAACGTTCACATTGTTACTATAGGTGGGCACAGAGAAGTTAACTCACAGTTGCAGCAACAGGATAAGGAGAGTGTGCAGAGGCAAATCATGGCTGGCAGAAATCTCAATGGCAGGCTTAGAGAGAAGAAAACTGAATATGGGCAACTCCAAACAAAGACAATATCACTATCACCATGCAGAACTGGTAGCTATTATATGGTAACTGTATGAGCTGCTGTACTGTATCTACGTCTGCTGAATTAGTAAGCTTGTTCTATAGAATACAGTGTGTATGTATATATATATATATATATATATATATATATATATATATATTGTGGCAACCTGGGGGGGGGATACTCACTCTCTTGGATCGCCATCTTCTCCATTCAGGATGGTTGGCACCACATGCATAAATGTTCATGACAACCAAATGACTTCAAATTCTGGCTTTTCACCAGTTTTATTTCATACACAGCAAACACATACTGGAATATCACACAATTTTAGGGTTCACAACCTGCAGGGTCCCCATCACTATCCCCCACCTGGGGTGTCTAGAAGACATCCTCTTTGTCAGACCTTTTGATGGGCCCAGTCTGTTCCAAGTTGGACCTTAGGCTCCTAGTTCCTGATGCTGTTATCGCAGCCTCTCACTCTGGCTTACAGCCAACTCCCCCTTGAGTTTGGCAGGAACTGATACTTTTATCTTACTTCTTGCCATACCCACACATGTTCTCTCTCATTTCTGGTACAATAATGCCTGTCTACAGCCCCCGACAGACCATTCTGTGTGTGTGTGTGTGTGTATATATATATATATATATATATATATATATATATATATATATAATATTGTAGCACCACGGGGGTTACTGAGTATGCCAAGGGTCACTTTTACTTCTCTGTTAGTTTATTCAACGTAAGTTTTAGCAGAACAGAAACGTCTGGGTCTCCAGAAAAATGATAACATTTGCAAAGTCCTTTCAATTTAATCCTCCACAGTCCCCAGGAGGAGCAATTAAAGGGGTTGTCCCGCGCCGAAACGGTTTTTTTTTTTTTCAACCCCCCCCCCCCCCCCCCCCGTTCGGCGCGAGACAACCCCGATGCAGGGACGTACAGAAAGCTTACCGGAGCGCTTACCTTAATCCCCGCGCTCCGGTGACTTCTATACTTACCTGTGAAGATGGCCGCCGGAATCCTCTTCCTCCGTGGACCGCAGCTCTTCTGTGCGGTCCATTGCCGATTCCAGCCTCCTGATTGGCTGGAATCGGCACGTGACGGGGCGGAGCTACACGGAGCCTGCATTCTGCACGAGCGGCTCCATTGAAGAGAGCAGAAGACCAGGACTGCGCAAGCGCGGCTAATTTGGCCATCGGAGGGCGAAAATTAGTCGGCACCATGGAGACGAGGACGCCAGCAACGGAGCAGGTAAGTAAAAAACTTTTTATAACTTCTGTATGGCTCATAATTAATGCACAATGTATATTACAAAGTGCATTATTATGGCCATACAGAAGTGTATAGACCCACTTGCTGCCGCGGGACAACCCCTTTAAGTCCACAACTGCCAAACAGTAACAAGTCTGTTCACCTTCACAGGCCTGTAGTAGTCCAGAAGCGCAGCTCATCGCCATGCCATAGCATCTCCAGACCTCAATCCCAGGGCCAGAGTACCCTAAGCGTCCCACTGGAACAACACAGCTCTCCGCCTAGTCACAGCTTCTCTCTCTGCTTAAAACAGGAGTCAGTTTAACCAGAAGTCTGGTCACAACACAAGTCTGGTTCTCCCAGACACACACATCTCCCTCCTCACTTCCACCTGTCTCTTTAAATAGCTTGCTGGTTCAGGTGGAAGATCTGGCCTGGAGTAATATTGGATCGATCTATATCACAGAAGCTAACAACCTCTGTGACATATATCTTCCATTCCATACCATACCTGTGAGTGTTTTTCCTTTTTCTCTGGCACCAGAATGCCTGTGTGTTGCCCCTACAGGCCATTCTCTATAGTGCACCTCTACAATATATATATATATATATATATATATATATATATATACACTACCGTTCAAAAGTTTGGGGTCACATTGAAATGTCCTTATTTTTGAAGGAGAAGCACTGTACTTTTCAATGAAGATAACTTTAAACTAGTCCTAACTTTAAACAAATGCACTCTATACATTGCTAATGTGGTAAATGACTATTCTAGCTGCAAATGTCTGGTTTTTTGTGCAATATCTACAAAGGTGTATAGAGGCCCATTTCCAGCAACTATCACTCCAGTGTTCTAATGGTACAATGTGTTTGCTCATTGGCTCAGAAGGCTAATTGATGATTAGAAAACCCTTGTGCAATCATGTTCACACATCTGAAAACAGTGTAGCTCGTTACAGAAGCTACAAAACTGACCTTCCTGTGAGCAGATTGAGTTTCTGGAGCATCACATTTGTGGGGTCAATTAAACGCTCAAAATGGCCAGAAAAAGAGAACTTTCATCTAAAACTCGACAGTCTATTCTTGTTCTTAGAAATGAAGGCTATTCCATGCGAGAAATTGCTAAGAAATTGAAGATTTCCTACAACGGTGTGTACTACTCCCTTCAGAGGACAGCACAAACAGGCTCTAACCAGAGTAGAAAAAGAAGTGGGAGGCCGCGTTGCACAACTAAGCAAGAAGATAAGCACATTAGAGTCTCTAGTTTGAGAAACAGACGCCTCACAGGTACCCAACTGGCATCTTCATTAAATAGTACCCGCAAAACACCAGTGTCAACATCTACAGTGAAGAGGCGGCTGCGGGATTTTGGGCTTCAGGGCAGAGTGGCAAAGAAAAAGCCATATCTGAGACTGGCCAATAAAAGAAAAAGATTAAGATGGGCAAAAGAACACAGACATTGGACAGAGGAAGACTGGAAAAAAGTGTTGTGGACGGATGAATCCAAGTTTGAGGTGTTTGGATCACAAAGAAGAACGTTTGTGAGACGCAGAACAAATGAAAAGATGCTGGAAGAATGCCTGACGCCATCTGTTAAGCATGGTGGAGGTAATGTGATGGTCTGGGGTTGCTTTGGTGCTGGTAAGGTGGGAGATTTGTACAGGGTAAAAGGGATTCTGAATAAGGAAGGCTATCACTCCATTTTGCAACGCCATGCCATACCCAGTGGACAGCGCTTGATTGGAACCAATTTCATCCTACAACAGGACAATGACCCTAAACACACCTCCAAATTGTGCAAGAACTACTTACAGCAGAAGCAGGCAGCTGGTATTCTATCGGTAATGGAGTGGCCAGCGCAGTCACCAGATCTGAACCCCATTGAGCTGTTGTGGGAGCAGCTTGACCGTATGGTACGCCAGAAGTGCCCATCCAACCAAACCAACTTGTGGGAGATGCTTCTAGAAGCGTGGGGTGCAATTTCTCAAGCTTACCTCAACAAATTAACAGCTAGAATGTCAAAGTGTGCAATGCTGTAATTGCTGCAAAAGGAGGATTCTTTGACGAAAGCAAAGTTTGATGTAAAAACAATGTTATTTCAAATACAAATCATTATTTCTAACCTTGTCAATGTCTTGACTCTATTTTCTATTCATTTCACAACACATGGTGGTGAATAAGTGTGACTTTTCATGGAAAACACAAAATTGTTTGGGTGACCCCAAACTTTTGAACGGTAGTGTATATATATTCTCAAACGTTTGGGGGCAGGGGGCAAATTCTGAGTTTTAACATGGGGTCCTATGGGCTCTTTGTTTCTCCTTGCTTTTACTTTCAGGACACTCACTTCATAGATCCATATCATGCTGTGAGTTCAGGTCAGTATGCTTTTGGATGGGCTGGGACCCTCACCTGTAAATTGCACCCATAATACACTCATCTGAAACTGGCCATATAGACAAGAATACAGTTATTGGTTCTGGTGCTTTATTTATGTTATGAGTTTGGTTCTTGTGCTGTATGCATGTTATGAGCTTAGTTCCTAGGGCTGTATTTATGTTGTGAGTTTGCTTCTGGTGCCGTGTGTGTGTGTATATATGTATATGTATATATATATATATATATATATATATATATATATATATTATGCTGTGAAGGACACCCATGATGGTCAATGCTCTTTCCCCCCTGAGGGTAGAGCACTACTCTTTGGGCCAGTTCTGTGTGCTTGCCCTCCAGACTAAAATTTACCAGTGGACCCTACAAAATAAACAGCTTAGAGTGGGGCACAGGCACTCCTGTCGCAGTTACTGATGATGATCACACAGCTCCTGTCACACAGTTATAGTAGAGGAGATCAGAGCTCATCCTCTTGACAGTATACTTGTGGTTTGTCTTATTTAGGTGAATATAGAAGGTAATGATAAATTACCTGTCCACCCAGCAGGCAGAAATGCTGCAACCTCTAGTTATTGCTATGCTGATGCATTATGACATTGATTTGAAAGTTAAAGCAAATTCTTCACCATTAGGTTGATGCTGGAAAGGCATCAGACAGGCAGCTGCACTGCATGGAAATGTCTTCAATACACAAAGGAGACCTCCAGGATGTGACAGGCAATCAGGAAAGGGGACAGGAATAAAAAAATGTGTTTTTGCAGAGTGGCCCCTTAACCCCTTAATGACCAGCCCATAGTGTTTTTATGTCCTGCCCAAGTGGGCTTTATTCTTTGAGGACGTAAAAACATGCGTCCTACAGAGAATAAAGCCCCGTGGGCTATGGACATGACAGCTCCATGCTGTCGGTGCCCGCAGGTAGCCGACAGCATGGAGCTGTCATCCCAGGCTGCGGGGAACCCCCCCCCCCCCCCGGCATTGCGATCGGCGCTATCCAATAAAGTGTAAAAAAAGTTTAAAAAGTTAAAGATTCAGCTGCCCGGATGGATCGGATCCATCAGGGCAGCTGAAAGTACTTACCCGGCTTCCCCGATGTCTGCCGCGGAGAAGATGCTCTTCTGCGCATGCGCGCCAGACAAATGACGTCACGCGCATGCGCAGAAGAATGGGAGCCCCGGGGAGTTTAAAATCTCCTGGTTCCTGGCTCCGTGCACAGAGAGACTCAAGACCCGGGAAATTTAAAATCCCTCTGCTCCGGGCTGCCATGTGTAGCCAGGAGCAGAGGGATGTCACTGCAAAGATGATCACTGTTATCCAATGGATAGCAGTGATCATTTAAAGTAAAAAAAAGTTTAAAAAGTAAAAAAAAAGTTAAAGTTAAAAAAAACTTGCGTTTCATCTCCCCCCACGGATCATATCCGTGAGGGAGGATGAAATTACGTACCTAAGGCCCCCGGATTTATCCACGGACCTTACCACAGCTTCTGCACACGCGGCCGTTGTCAAAGCGGCAGACGCATGCGCAAAAGCTGTGGATTGCCAGGATAACTTAAAATCTCCTTGCTCCTGGCTACAAAACTTTGCCAAGAGCCTGGAAATTTCATGGGGGGCCGCGGTGAGCGGTTCCTGATCACGTGTTCACTGTCATCCAATGGATAATGGCTATCACGTAAAAGTTTTTAAAAAAAGTTAGTTTCATCTCCCCTCACCGATGCGATCGGTGAGAGGAGATGAAACTTTTTACCGGAGGCCTCCATATTTGCACCCAGACGCGATCCTTATCCATGAACTTACCCGGATTCTGCACATGTGACCGCCGGCAAAATACCGGACACATGCGCAGGAGTCGGGGAGCCCAGGAAACTTAAAATCTCCTGGAGCCTTGAGCCTCGTTGAGCGGTCCCCGGTCACGTAATAAAAAAGTAGCGCTCTAACATAGGTCGCTCTCACATGACCGGATAGGAATTACGGATTCCGCATGCATCTGATCCGCGGTATTACGCAGATCAATCGCATTGGATTACACAATTCCGCTCACATTAGTGGGTTGGAATTGCATAATCCACTCGCAGAAAAGAAAATGCAGCAGGTTCTATTTTACCGCTGCTATCCGCAGCATAGAGCCTATTGTGCTCCATGGTCGCGGATATACCCGCAGCCCATACGTGACTACATTGTGTGCAGCCTGCAGGTACCCGCACCATCACTAAGTGACGGTGCGGGAAATACAGACAAAAAAAAAGGTGTACTGCGAATGACCGACTTCGTGAGTAGGCGGTTATGCGCAGTACATTATGCGTCTGTACGCAGGGTCACGGCCGGGCTCACAGCTGGGATCCGCTGCGGGCCTCCGCAAGCGGATTCCACCTACGTCTGTGTGAGCCCGGCGTTATTCAGACCGCTACCTGTGATACGTATTTTACAAGAAGCCCCGGGAATGCTTCCCTTCATGCAGTTCCAGGAGCAGCTTGTTGAGCGTCTTCTGTGTGAGACCGCTGCACCTCCGCAAGCTTACGAAGACTCACGGAACACTACTTTTTACACCCCATCCCCGCCGCTGAGGTCACGAAATACCCCCCAAAAAGGATGAGAGGAGGGGGGATACCCGGTTTTCTAGCCCCATGTGCCTAACCCAACCAGCCTCTGTAATTTCCCCTGTCTTCGGACATAAAACGCAGTTTATATTATTACCTTTATCTAATAATTAGGGAATGCCAAAAAATGGGGATGGCGGGAGGGGGGGGGGGATTATTTTTAGGAAGTCAATTTTTTTTCCGTATAAGTGGGCAATGGGACCTGGAATTTATTCAGTTCTGCCCTGAAATCCAGCGGGCATTCCCTCCATTACAGGCCTTGCCATGTGTCCTGTAAGTAGATTAGGGCCACAATGGGTATGTTTATGAACACGGGACAAACGGGGGTATCCATTTTGGGGTGAACGTCTTCATTCCTATGTACATTGTACAAAAAAAGCAGTTTTTAAATTGCCAAAATTGCCAAAAAAGTGAAAATCGTAATTTTTTCCTTCTGCTTTACTTAGATTCCTTCAAATACTGTGGGGTCAAAATACGCAGTGCACCCCTAGATGAATTTGTTAAGGGGTCTAGTTTTTAAAATGGGGTCATTTGTGGGGGTTCTCTATCGTTTTGGCCCCTCAATGGCTCTACAAGTGGGCAATGGGGCCTGGAAATTATTCCGTTGTACCCTGAAATCCAACGGGTGCTTCTTCCATTATAGGCCTAGCCATGTTTCCTTTAAGTAGATTAGGGCCACAATGGGTATGTTTCTGAACACCTGACAAACGGGGGTATCCATTTTAGGGTGAACGTCTTCATTCCTATGTACACTGGACAAAAAAAACTGTTTTTAAATTGACACAATTGCCAAAAAAATGAAAATCAGAATTTTTTCCTTCTGTTTGGCTTAGATTAATTCAAAAACTGAAGTCAAAAAAGTCATCGTACCCCTAGATAAATTCGTTCAGGGGTCTGCTTTTCAAAATGGGGTCACTTGTGGGGGTTCTCCATCGTTTTGGTCACTCAATGGCTCTACAAGTGGGCAATGGGGTCTAAATTTCCTTCAAGCAAAATTTCTGTTCCGAAAGCCACCGGTTGCTCCTTTCATTTTGGGCCCCATTGTGCATCCAGACATAAGATTAGGGCCACAACGGGTATGTTTCTGAGCACAGGACAAACAGGGTTATCCATTTTGGGGTGCAAGTCTTCATTCATATATGTGCTGTACAAAAAAACAGCTTTTAAAATGACAGAATTACCAAAAAAATTAAAATCGTAATTTTTTTCCTTCGGCTTGGCTTAGATTCATTCAAAAACTGTGAAGTCAAAAAAGTCATCGTACCCCTAGATAAATTTGTTAAGGGGTCTACTTTTCAAAATGGGGTCACTTGTGGGGGTTCTCCATCGTTTTGGTCACTCAATGGCTCTACAAGTGGGCAATAGGGCCTAAATCTCCTTCAAGCAAACTTTCTGTTCCGAAAGCCACCGGTAGCTCCTTTAATTTTGGGCCCCATTGTGCATCCAGACATAATACTAGGGCCACAAAGGGTATGTTTCTGAGCACGGGACAAACAGGGGTATCCATTCTGGGGTGCAAATCCTCATTTTCATGTGTACTATAGAAAAAAGTCCTGTCTTTAAAATGACATATTTGCAAAAATATGAAATTTTAGTTTTTCTCCTCTAAATTGCATTGACTCAAAAAAAAAACTGTGGGGTTAAAATACTCATGACACCCCTCAGTGAATACGTTAAGGGGTGTAGTTTTTAAAATGGGGTCATTTGTGGGGGTATCTATCATTTTGACTCCTATGAGCCTTTCCAATCATGGCTTGGTGTAGGAAAACAAAGTGTTCCTCAAAATGCTGAAAAGTAATGTTAAATTTGTACGTCTCCTAAATGGTTAAAAAAAAACTAAAGTTTTTCCAATGTGCACCCAAAATAAACTAAACGGATGGAAATATATATCTTAGCAAAAATTTCTATATTATGTTTGCACATATTTGAGATATTGCAGTTGAAAAAATGCCGATTTTTTTTTTTCAAAATTTTCCCAATTTTGGCGCTTTTAATAAATAAACATAAATAAAAAAATTCTATTGGTCTTTTTTTTCCGCCTAAATGAAGTACAATATGTGGCAAAAAAAACAATGTCAGAATCGCTTGGATATGCAAAACCTTTCTGGTGTTTTTACATGTTAAAGTGACACATGTCAGATTTGCAAAATTTGGCCTGGTCATTAAGGCACAAACAGGCTTTGTCACTAAGGGGTTAAGAACTGAATTAGGCAACACATGAACTATTAGTACAAAAATATGATTAGATTGGCATTCATTGTTTGCTGTCGATATATTTAATTCAGATAGTAGCTCAGAAAGAACACATTCATTTGTCCCAGGTGAAAATGATTGTGTTGACAGTTAAGTTTATCATATAATGGACACTGTAATAAACAATCAAATCATCAAAGCAAGAAATTCCCATGTATAGACAGTAAAATATAAATAACATTCTAAGTCAGCTAACCAAAGTCAATATCTAAGTGTTACTGAATGACAGCTGCTTATCCTTTAAATATGTGTCACTGTAATGTTGCCCTTAGTATTATAATAAACAAGTCCTCTGATTCCAGCTTTACTTATGTTATCGAGCCTAGCACCTGGAATTTTCAGAAACCAAAGAAAATCACATTCCCGAACAGATGGCTAATGAAGAACAAGCACATAAAAATTTGGGTACAGGATTAGACTTTACAAGAAGTGCTGCTTAACCGAATGGAATCACCTGTGAGCAATTTACTGCCTGATTAACATGCCACGTTGTGTATAGGAAAACTAGAAAGAAATACAGTATACAGCAGTATCTACCTGTATTGAATGGGCACAATACTAGAGGCATAGTGTCATCAGCCTGAGCTATACTGTGCAGTACAGTACTTCTACTGAGGATAGGTCATCAATAGGTGTTCACCAAGCCACTATTTGTGTGCCAGAGTGTGCATGTCCCAATTAACTTTTTCATTCAGATTGCGCAAAAAAAGTAGCATGAACTATGTCAATGGGGATACAAAAAAAGGACAGCATACGGACACCAAGATGTGCTGTCCATAGTTCATAGATCTACTGCTAAGAGATGCATGTGTTAATTCAGCCTTAGACTAATACAAAAAAGTTTGGATAGCTAAATGCAAGTGCAACTATCTAGAAGATACTGTAATAGGGTCCTCCATATTCTCTACTTCAGCCATCCATGTGAAAAAAAATTGCTGCACGTCCTATTCTCATGAACGAGGGTAGGACATGCAGTGCATGGGTCAACATTGTACATCACATGGATGAGCATAGCTCGCACACAGCTGTGTGAATACAGCCTAAAAGTCAATGTCCAGTCTGACAGTCGCTTTCCATATAATAATAGAACCGAATAGTTATATTTAGCTCTGACAGCTTTGCTTTGAGGGCTTAGTCACACGGGCGCATCGGCACCCGTACACAGGCGCTGATGCACCCGTGTGACTGAGAACTCTGCAGCGCCGGAAGAAAGAACATGTGACTGGCTTCATTGCCGATCATGTGTTCTTTCTTTGGCGCTGTGGGAAGTCGTCCATGTTTCCTGCAGTAACATGGACGCCGATGCGCCCGTGTGACTAAGCCCTAATAGAATGCCAAAGCCGAATGCTGTGGTTGATACTGTATGCATTACAATAACCGTTTTGACTTATAATGGTGTCTATTAGGCTTCTATTGAAGTTTCTATCATATGGTGGCATGCTCTTCAATTCTTGCCATCAAATGTGGTGTAAATCTCAATGGAACCCCTGAGATATTGTTGGGGTGACAGCATGAACAGAGTGTAACATAAGTCCAACTTGAAGCTGGTGGGCCCCGATGCAAAATTTGTAACAGGACCCCCCAACTTATTGTTTGAATCACAATGCTAGTCTCCCTCTATGGGGAAGAGAGACCTTATAAGCCGTCTAAGACTCCAGGGCCCAGGTGTGACCACATCTTCTACAATGATAGGTACACCTCTGGAGTCTAATGTTTATATTTATCCATAATGTATTGCTGATAGTGGTTTTTTTAAACAAACAATATCACAGATGACCTGATGAAGAAATGGATCCACCCTGAAGAGTGTTGTAAATTTACTCAAGTGAAGAATTTTCTCCAACCATCATTTGATACTTTTACATTCTACATAGTATTAGTAGCAGCATCCAGCTGCCTGTTTTAAATTTGCTCTATGCCAAAGTCACCATCAGATGTTGGAACTCAGGAAAGGTAGAAAGTGAGTATATGCCAGCTATCTGCTATAGATTTCCCATTCAATTCAATGAGACTATCTATAGAAAGCTGCATCATTATACACAGGCACTGCAGAATGTATAGTGCATGCCTGGTGAGCAATGATGGGGGACACGGAACACTGTGGCTATTTCAATCAGCTTTTTGGCAGTGGTGCTGGTGGTGAGTCCACCACTGATCTGATGAATCCAAAACATAGGCTATCAGTGCCATAAAAACCCCTTTAATTTGGATAGAGAGGTCTCAGCCTGGAATTTGCAAATAAAATAACATTACAAAGTTACCGCGCTTTTAGTCTTCAGTTCATTAAACACTGAATACTGAAGTCTTAAAACCCTTTAATGAAGAGAAGGTAATGGAAGTTCCTGAAAATGACAGAAGGCAGATGTGTGCATAAGTGAAAGTAAAATGACTCTTTATTCTTCACTGCATGTAATCTTGCATTTAAGTATTTTGTCTCTCCCATTTTTTTGGTGTATTTGACAAATTCGTTTTATGTGTTTTTCTAATATTTATTCCTTTGATAAGTCAGTGCAAAAGTTTATTTGATAGGCCATCATAAACTCATGCTAGATATAAGATGTGGGGTTAAATTTGTTGTCATATGTTTTCCATTTTAGGTAAACCTTACTTAGATGGGGGAAACGTGTCAGATCCCTATATTGCATAGGGTGCTACTTTCCCACTTTTTAAGTGTTTTATTTGCTGAGCATTGGCTGACCTTTTGGGCTATTTGTACACTTTGCGTTCTGTGTTGGTTTTGTCTGTAGAGTGAGTGGTTTACAATAGTCTGTTTTCCACCTTGCTCCCCTCTCTCTAATAGCAGTGTATGTGCATAATATCTCAGCTACAATGCATGGAATGCAGGGAGACAACCAGGGGCAGATCTGTGGTTGAGGTTGTCCTTTTCAGGGCAGATACTCCAATTAGGCAGGGTCGCACTAGGGTGTTTTATGGCAATTTCAGTAAGTCTGTAGCCATTCTGGAATGTTTAAATTAAGTGATAATAAACGTTACACTTAAATGAATTTATAGCGCTGACAAATGGTGCAATTGTCTGTGATTTCTTGATAAGTCTTTCTCTGGCATTATATTGAGGCTTCCAAAACCTGTCTAAATGTATTTAGTTTTGTGTTGGTATGATTTCTTTATGACAACCATTAGCTTTTTTGAGTTGATCACTTTGATTTAGCAGGTCTCCATGCGATGTGATTATTGCATATGTTTTTGCTCCTGGGACTCCCTGATCAGCTGTTATCATTGTGGGAGTTGCTTGACTTATGATCATTTTCCCTTCATTAAAGCTGTCAAGAAAAAACAAGCATTATAAAGTGGGTATTGAACGTTAACTACGCTTCCATGTAATACATGCCAGTGGTCCTCCCACACCTAATTGTTTACATGTAATGCACTATTTCTTTCATATATGTTTTCAGGTAAATTGCAACTATTTACAGCACATCAGTAATTATGACAATTGTAGTGATCAAGCATAGAAGTCTAGACAAAGATTGATACTTCATAGATGTATTTCCGTTCATCAATATTTCTTGGATGCTTTGTGTGCATAGCCCTCTTCAGGTCAATCTTCAGCATCTCAATATGGTCAAAGTCAAGACTCTGATTTGGCCATTCTTAAACAAAATCCTATTTTTTACAACTATTCTTTAGTTGATTTACTTGTGTGCTTTTGGTTGATGTAGTCATGAACCTCTCCATTTGCATTACTCTTTAAAATGTTTAGATCCACCTTAGAATTAATCGTTCCCTCAATTATCATAAGGTGTCCAGCCATTTAATTCCATTTTAATTCTCTTTTTCTGTTCCAAAAATGGAACACAGAAATATAAAGTCTTAATACAGATGTGAATGAGCCCTTATAGACACAATTAAGAATACCAATCCTATCACAGAATGTTGTGTCATTAGCATACAGGCAAACCTTACCAAAGAAAGGCAATGTCACCTACAAAAATATGGAAAGAACCTTGTGGTCACCACTTATACTCTTACGAATAATAAGGGATTTAGATAATCCCTGTGTCCATCTGCTGACTTTCAACTTTTCAGTCACATTGTCACAAAGTGGTTTGAAGTAGTTTTTGTCTTCATGGTGTTTTATTTTGTCAGGTAACTGATTAATTAGTAGTTGGACTTTCCATATACGGGTGGACTTATACTATATTTACTATGTATTCCTAATTCTAATTGGTTATTTCATGGGGGATGTACTGTAGTGTAAACTAGTCGTGCATTTGATTATGGTTTTGCTTTAAATTGGAATGAATTGATATCACTTTGAAAAGATCCACTCGTAGGCAGGCTGCTCACCACCAGATTTGAATTGTGGAATCCGCGAAAGACACCCGCGTGGATGATCTGCAATATTCCGCACCCATTAAAAAAAGAACATTTCCATGTCCACTCAGATGAGCAGATAATGAATTCGATTTCCGCGAGTGGATTTAAAATTGTAGCATGTTCTATTTTTGTGCAGACTCCGCACAGACGGTTTCCATTGAAGTCAATGGAAGCCATACGACCTGCAGCCCATCCGCAACTGAAATTGCAGATAGGCCTGTGGGTAGCCATGTCAATGCCTAGGGACGATGCAGGTAAAACAAATATTAAAAAAACAAAACTGTACTCCACATGACCGATAACGAGCATCCGTGGTTATCTGCAGTACTGGAAAAGAAGCTATGTGGGGTCACCAGCCTCATGCGGAATCTGACTCGTTTGTGTGTAGGCGGCCATAATATAGCAGTGAAGAGTGTTCTTCTGTTGATCCAATTAAAAACGTTTACCTGTCATTTCAGGTAACTTTTCAAAATAAGCTGCCATGTGCTTAGATTGCCTACAGTGATCTTAGTAGTGATGTATAAAGAATTTTCTCTTATATTTGGAACCTAAGAAGTAATGTGATGGAATGTCTCTAGATATTAAAGTGTAGCTCCAGTGATCCACTTAAAACCCTCTTAGAATATGCACTTTGGTGTGTAAATTCAAGTTACTAGTCTAGAATTAAAAATGAGCTGTTTATTAGCTTAATTCACTTGCATGCCGCACAGTCAATTCAGTATACTATGGGGCAGAAAAAGATGAGGCTTGAATTACTGCTGCTCTTTAGTTCCTCCCTGTTGATGTGAACAGCAGGAGCAGATAGAGAGAGAAATTTATTTGACCATTTCACCCAAATAGAAAATTACAAGCTGTTTGTGTTTCTGTAGAGGCAAAGTGCTGGTTAAAAAGGTCATGTGATTACAGCAGCATTGGCGCTTATTCTTGCAGTGTGTATTAGTCTACTAACAGGAGAGGAGAAACAAAGTGATACATTTAATGTGAGCTAGCAGGCTTGTAGAAACAGTGACCAGTAATTGGAATTCAGCTCCCATGTATCAAACTACTAATGACCACTTGACCATGAGTATGTATGTTTGTGTGGGGGTGCTTCTCATGCTCAGCCCCTGGTGACATCATCACTCCATCCCCTGGTGATGTCATCACAGATCCTACAGCTTATATAAAACACAGAGCCTGACCAACAGAAGAACAACAAGGTTAGGGATCTTGGAAGAGGAGGACAAACATAACAAAATGAGATTACAACTAAGCTGTTATTATCTCAGACACAACTCAGTGGTCCTGACAAAAGACACTGACCTACCGCCACCACAGAGATCCAGTGGGCTGAAGGACCTGCTGTGATGTCACTGCTGTGGGAGAAGCCATTGTGCAGTTTGGTAGAAAGTACTGCATACTGGATAAGCCACCAAGACCTGTGATGATGTTACCGTCATGTGATCACCTGTGTGAGTGAAGTCAGGAACCACTGTGGGAGAATGACTATGAGAGGTTCACCATTTTGTGTATTTTCTGTTGTAAGCTGTAAAGATGTTAAGATGGTGGAAGGAAACATCCCCCACAAGAATTAAAGAAGCAGTGTATTGTGTCCAAAAATAGGTCAAAACTAGAGATGAGCGAGCACCAAAATGCTCGGGTGCTCGCTACTCGGGACAAAATTTTCGCGATGCTCGAGGGTTCGTTTCGAGTAACGAACCCCATTGAAGTCAATGGGTGACCCGAGCATTTTTGTATATCGCCGATGCTCGCTAAGGTTTCCATTTGTGAAAATCTGGGCAATTCAAGAAAGTGATGGGAACGACACAGCAACGGATAGGGCAGGCGAGGGGCTACATGTTGGGCTGCATCTCAAGTTCCCAGGTCCCACTATTAAGCCACAATAGCGGCAAGAGTGGGCCCCCCTCCCAACAATTTTTACTTCTGAAAAGGCCTCATTAGCAATGCATACCTTAGCTAAGCACCACACTACCTCCAACAAAGCACAATCACTGCCTGCATGACACTCCGCTGCCACTTCTCCTGGGTTACATGCTGCCCAACCCCCCTCCCCCCTGCACGACCCAGTGTCCACAGCGCACACCAAAGTGTCCCTGCGCAGCCTTCAGCTGCCCTCATGCCACACCACCCTCATGTGAATTTATAAGTGCGTCTGCCATGAGGAGGAACCGCAGGCACACACTGCAGAGGGTTGGCACGGCTAGGCAGCGACCCTCTTTAAAAGGGGCGGGGCGATAGCCCACAATGCTGTACAGAAGCAATGAGAAATATAATCCTGTGCCACCGCCATCAGGAGCTGCACATGTGGGCATAGCAATGGGGAACCTATGTGCCACACACTATTCATTCTGTCAAGGTGTCTGCATGCCCCAGTCAGACCGCGGTTTTTTATAAATAGTCACACGCAGGTACAACTCCGCAATGGGAATTCTGTGTGCATCCACAGCATGGGTGGCTCCCTGGAACCCACCGGCTGTACATAAATGTATCCCATTGCAGTACCCTGGACAGCAGAGCTAACATCAGATTAAATGCAGGTGGGCTTCGGCCCACACTGCATGCCCCAACCTGACCGGGGTTTTTAATTCATAGACACAGGCAGGTACAACTCCCTATTGTGAAGTCCGTGTGGACTGACAGCATGGGAGGGTCCCAGGAAGCCACAGGCGGTACATAAATATATCCCATTGCATTGCCGAGCACAGCTGAGGTAATGTCATGTTTAATGCAGGTGGGCTTCGCCCACAATGCATGCCCCAGTCAGACTGGGGTTCTTTAGAAGTGGACACATGCAGTTACAACTCCGTGTGGACCGACAGCATGGGTGGGTGCCAGGAAGCCACCGGCGGTACATAAATATATCCCATTGCAGTGCCCAGCACAGCTGATGTAACGTCAGCTTTAATGCAGGTGGGCAAAAAATTAATTGGATTACACTGTAGGCGAGGGCCCCAAAAAATTGGTGTACCAACAGTACTAATGTACGTCAGAAAAATTGCCCATGCCCAACCAAGAGGGCAGGTGAAACCCATTAATCGCTTTGGTTAATGTGGCTTAATTTGTAACTAGGCCTGGAGGCAGCCCAGTTAAAATAAAAATTGGTTCAGGTGCAAGTTTCAACGCTTTAATGAGCATTGAAACGTATAAAAATTGTTTACAAAAATTATATGACTGAGCCTTGTGGGCCTAAGAAAAATTGCCCGTTCGGCGTGATTACGTCAGGTTTCAGGAGGAGGAGCAGGAAGAGGAGGATGAATATTATACACAGATTGATGAAGCTAAAAGGTCCACGTTTTTGATTGTGATAGAGAACAATGCTTCCATCCGCGGGTGCAGCCTACGTATTGTTTAGGTATCGCTGCTGTCCGCTGGTGGAGAAGAGAAGTCTGGGGAAATCCAGGCTTTGTTCATCTTGATGAGTGTAAGCCTGTCGGCACTGTCGGTTGACAGGCGGGTACGCTTATCTATGATGATTCCCCCAGCCGCACTAAACACCCTCTCTGACAAGACACTAGCCGCAGGACAAGCAAGCACCTCCAGGGCATACAGCGCGAGTTCAGGCCACGTGTCCAGCTTCGACACCCAGTAGTTGTAGGGGGCAGAGGCGTCACGGAGGACGGTCGTGCGATTGGCTACGTACTCCCTCACCATCCTTTTACAGTGCTCCCGCCGATTCAGCCTTGACTGGGGAGCGGTGACTCAGTCTTGCTGGGAAGCCAGAAAGCTGTTAAAGGCCTTAGAGAGTGTTCCCCTGCCTGTGCTGTACATGCTGCCTGGCCCTCGGAACTGCGCCTTCGGCCACTAGGGCTGTCGGATGGGAATTTTATCATCAGTTTGTCCGCCAGGGTCCTGTGGTATAGCATCACTCTCGAACCCCTTTCCTCTTCGGGAATGAGAGTGGAAAGGTTCTCCTTATACCGTGGGTCGAGCAGTGTGTACACCCAGTAATCCGTAGTGGCCAGAATGCGTCTAACGCGAGGGTCACGAGAAAGGCATCCTAACATGAAGTCAGCCATGTGTGCCAGGGTACCTGTACGCAACACATGGCTGTCCTCACTAGGAAGATGACTTTCAGGATCCTCCTCCTCCTCAGGCCATACACGCTGAAAGGATGACAGGCAAGCAGCATGGGTACCCTCAGCAGTGGGCCAAGCTGTCTCTTCCCCCTCCGCCTCATCCTCCTCATGCTCCTCCTCCTCAACGCGCTGAGATATAGACAGGAGGGTGCTCTGACTATCCAGCGACATACTGTCTTCCCCTGCCTCTGTTTCCGAGCGCAAAGCGTCTGCCTTTATGCTTTGCAGGGAACTTCTCAAGAGGCATAGCAGAGGAATGGTGACGCTAATGATTGCAGCATCGCCGCTCACCATCTGGGTAGACTCCTCAAAGTTTCCAAGGACCTGGCAGATGTCAGCCAACCAGGCCCACTCTTCTGTAAAGAATTGAGGAGGCTGACTCCCACTGCGCCGCCCATGTTGGAGTTGGTATTCCACTATAGGTCTACGCTGCTCATAGAGCCTGGCCAACATGTGGAGCGTAGAGTTCCACCGTGTGGGCACGTCGCACAGCAGTCGGTGCACTGGCAGATGAAACCGATGTTGCAGGGTGCGCAGGGTGGCAGCGTCCGTGTGGGACTTGCGGAAATGTGCGCAGAGCCGGCGCACCTTTCCGAGCAGGTCTGACAAGCGTGGGTAGCTTTTCAGAAGGTGCTGAACCACCAAATTAAAGACGTGGGCCAGGCATGGCACGTGCGTGAGGCCGCCGAGCTGCAGAGCCGCCACCAGGTTAAGGCCGTTGTCACACACGACCATGCCCGATTGGAGGGTCAGCGGCGCAAGCCAGCGGTCAGTCTGCTCCACGTGTCCGTTGTTAAGTGGACCTTGGCAGTAACCGCGTTGGTGAGGGCGCATACAAAGTTGCGGGAGACGTGGTCGTGCAGGGCTGGGACGGCACATCGGGAAAAGTAGTGGCGACTGGGTACTGAGTAGCGCGGGGCCGCCGCCGCCATCATACCTTTGAAAGCCTCCGTTTCCACAACCCTATACGGCAGCATCTCCAGGCTGATAAATTTGGCTATGTGCACGTTTAACGCTTGAGCGTGCGGGTGCGTGGCGGCGTACTTGCGCTTGCACTCCAACACTTGCACTAGCGACGGCTGGACGGTGCGCTGAGAGACATTGGTGGATGGGGCCGAGGACAGCGGAAGTGAGGGTGTGGGTGCAGGCCAGGAGACGGTAGTGCCTGTGTCCTGAGAGGGGGGTTGGATCTCAGTGGCAGGTTGGGGTACAGGGGGAGAGGCAGCGGTGCAAACCGGAGGCGGTGAACGGCCTTCGTCCCACCTTGTGGGGTGCTTGGCCATCATATGTCTGCGCATGCTGGTGGTGGTGAGGCTGGTGGTGGTGGCTCCCCGGCTGATCTTGGCGCGACAAAGGTTGCACACCACTGTTCGTCGGTCGTCTGCACTCTCAGTGAAAAACTGCCAGACCTTTGAGCACCTCGGCCTCTGCAGGGTGGCATGGCGCGAGGGGGCGCTTTGGGAAACAGTTGGTGGATTATTCGGTCTGGCCCTGCCTCTACCCCTGGCCACCGCACTGCCTCTTCCAACCTGCCCTGCTGCTGCACTTGCCTCCCCCTCTGAAGACCTGTCCTCAGTAGGCGTAGCAAACCAGGTGGGGTCAGTCACCTCATCGTCCTGCTGCTCTTCCTCCGAATCCTCTGTGCGCTCCTCCCTCGGACTTACTCCAATTACTACTACCTGAGTGATAGACAACTGTGTCTCATCGTCATCATCCTCGTCACCCACTGAAAGCTCTTGAGACAGTTGCCGGAAGTCCCCAGCCTCATCCCCCGGACCCCGGGAACTTTCCAAAGGTTGGGCATCGGTCACGACAAACTCCTCCAGTGGGAGAGGATTCGGAACCATTGCTGCCCATTCTGGGCAGGGGCCCGAGAACAGTTCCTGTGAGTCTGCCTGCTCCTCAGAATGTGTCATTGTAATGGAGTGAGGAGGCTGGGAGGAAGGAGGAGCAGCAGCCAGAGGATTCAGAGTTGCAGCAGTGGACGGCGCAAAATTCTGGGTGGTCGATAGATTGCTGGATGCACTTTCTGCCATCCACGACAGGACCTGCTCACACTGCTCATTTTCTAATAAAGGTCTACCGCGTGGACCCATTAATTGTGAGATGAATGTGGGGACGCCAGAAACGTGCCTCTCTCCTAATCCCGCAGCAGTCGGCTGCGATACACCTGGATCAGGAGCTCGGCCTGTGCCCACACCCTGACTTGGGCCTCCGCGTCCTCGCCCGCATCAACGTCTTCTAGGCCTACCCCTACCCCTCAGCATGCTGTATTACCAGTAGTGCAGAAACAGAACGCTGTAATTAAATGTGCCGCTTATTGGCCTGTGGTTGGAGGCTGACTTCGCTTACGGAACGCACAGCAGAGGCAGGAAAGAATTTTGCGCAAGCCTGCTGTAACACTTAGCTGGCTGCGTATGAATTAGGACAACTCACCCAGCAGAGACGCAGTACAGTCAGGACGGTCACAGGCAGCCCAAATAGATTTTTTTTCCCAAATTTTTTTGGAAAAGCCCACTGCCTATATAGACTGGATATGTCTTTCACTGTCCCTGCCTCACCACCACTACTGGCCGTGGACTATGTAAAATTACTGCAGACTGTTTCACTCTGGACAGGATGACAGCAGTGATGTAAGAGGCAACGCAGAGGCAGGAAAGAATTTTGCGCAAGCCTGCTGTAACACTTAGCTGGCTGCGTATGAATTAGGACAACTACCCCCAGCAGAGACGCAGTACAGTCAGGACGGTCACAGGCAGCCCAAATAGATTTTTTTTTCCCAAATTTTTTTGGAAAAGCCCACTGCCTATATAGACTGAATATGTCTTTCACTGTCCCTGCCTCACCACCACTACTGGCCGTGGACTATGTAAAATTACTGCAGGACGCAATGCTCTGGACGCAATGCTCTGCACGGCCGATATACAAAAAAAAAAAAAGAAGTGCAACACTGCAAAAAGCAGCCTCAACAGTACTGCACACGGTCAGATGTGGCCCTAAGAAGGACCGTTGGGGTTCTTGAAGCCTAAAATCAATCCTAACACTCTCCCTATAGCAGCTCCGGCACCAGCAGTACTTTCCCTGATCTCTGTCAGAATGCATCTGTGGGGAGCCGCGGGAGGGGCCGATTTATATACTCGGGTGACACCTGATCTCGCCAGCCACTCACTGCAGGGGGGTGGTATAGGGCTTGAACGTCGCAGGGGGAAGTTGTAATGCCTTCCCTGTCTTTCTATTGGCCAGAAAAGCACGCTAACGTCTCAGAGATGAAAGTGAAAGTAACTTGAACATTGCGTGGTGCTCGCCTCTAGTAACGAGCATCTCGAACACGCTAATACTCGAACGAGTATCAAGCTCGGACGAGTACATTCGCTCATCTCTAGTCAAGACCAGTTTTGACCAGCAGTGGAAAACCTATGCAAGGCTCAAGTTACAGCCCCATGGCAAAAAGGAATGTCTTTGTGTTAAAGAACAGGAAATGGTTGGGGAGAAAGAGGAAGTATTTTCTTTGGACAGCAAGTCAAGAATGAATAGAGCATGCTCAATGGAAGCTCCTCCCCGGTAAATGAGCTCACAGCTACCTCCCAAATACCTCCCTATGAGAATGACCTATCAGCACACACAATGCTGTAACTGGATGCTGAATGAACTAACTACCTGTTTTGAAACCTTATATAAACTTTTACCCTCCTAAATAAAGATTAGAACCTTTTTGGTGCACATGGTGTAAACGTGTGGTCCTTTAAAGGGTCTCCGGGCATGTTCATTATTCCTATCTAATATGGCACCCACAGTATATCGAATAGCGAAAATTGTGCTAACACCACTAAACACTGTGACAGGCTCCTGATAACTGTATGCAGGAATTTGCTGAGCTGGGGATGCCTGGAAATCAGCATGGATGTACCAGAGCTGTGTGTGTGATGTGTGTGAATCAGGATGCATGTAGTAGAGCTGTGTGTGTGATGTGTGGGGATCATAATGGATGTGCCATGTAGCAGAGCTGTGTGGCCACCAGAAACACTGGTACTATAATTTCCTAATAATTACTAGTTTGTAACATTACAGACATTGATAACTGCCTGTTAGCAAATAAGAGCAAAAAAGGGTCCTGCAACAGACAGTAGAATACTGAGAATTGAGGGGGAAAAGCTTCACAAAGATGTTGGATACGATGATCTAAAAGTGCTAGGAAGTTTTTGCTTTTCAGTGGAGGCACACTTTCATTTAGTTTGCTACTGCTTGAAAAGTATGTTACATTTACTTGTCACTCATTATTACAATAAAGTAGGGGTTATTGAAGGAATATGGCTGTGTGTTTCTTCTCTTTTTGGCATTATTATATTTTTCTGGGTGATTTTCCTGTTTACCAAGAAACTGCATGCTCTATCACTCTTTTCATTTTGTTCTTCCTCCACTGTTTTATGGCTTTATGAAACAGTTGAAGATTATCAAATAGAAAGTCCAATACTTCAATACAAATTCAATCTATATATACAGCATCAAAAGAAACCTAGCCAAGTTCTTACAAAAGAATATAAAACAACGTAATGGATAACAGTAAAACCAAATGTGAGTTCATTAAAAATGTAAAATTACCTATAGGTAACTGAGGAACAGGAGCTGCAAAGTATAAAAATTAGCACCACAACTGGATAATTATTACCTCATCAACAAAAATGATAAACATGTCAATCTCAAAATATATAGAGCACATTTAAGACTCAAAGCAAGATCCACTGGAAAGCAGAATCACAAAAATCTCCGATTGGTTGGATTCATGCACGACGAGCATTCTGCAGCGCTTTTAGTGGCTTTTCCTGGATGCCTTTAATTGCTATTTTGTGGTCAAAAATAATGTGACCAGATGTTGCTTTAAGCCTATATACACGGTTTTTGGGGCATATTTGTTGCATTTTTGGCATTTGTAGTGTATTTTTTTAACAATGCAGCATGCTTTGAGTATGGTGTTTGTTCTTGCATTTTTCCCATGGGCTTCTCTGTAGCAGTTTAAAAACACCAGAAAAATAACACGTTTTAAATGTTTGAAAATAAAAATTCACCAAAAAACACTTGTAAAATGCCATAAAGACCACTTGAAACTCATCCCTTGAATTTAGTGGGAGCTGCGCCTGCGTTACCCACCTGGGCTGCTGCAATATGCATGGAACTTCCAACTTCCAGCTCCATCTGCACTGACCACTATATCACCAGGGTTCCTGAGTGTTGGACTCATGCCAATCAACTATTAATGTTCTATGCTAAAATAAGACGTCACTATTTCAGGCCTAGACAACCCCTTTAAGGATTACCTAAAGTTATAAAAAAATATATACAAATAAATCCCTCCCGGTAGGTGTAGATATATATTAAATGCAGCACAGCTAGAAATAGTTTTATCTATCTTGAATTTTGGGGGTAATTTTTCTCTTCTGTTCAGCCCCTTAATTTAAATGTAAAGGTACTTCATGCAGTACCCAAGGTGTATGTTGTGGGCTCAGGATCCAAACTCACTCCATACCCGGTGAGTTCCTGCTGTTTTCAACAGCTGACAGCAGCCAGCAACAACTGCAATCAAAGCTAGCTTTGATCATGACTAGAGATGAGCGAGCACCAAAATGCTCGGGTGCTCGTTACTCAGGACGAAATTTTCGCGATGCTTGAGGGTTCGTTTCGAGTAACGAACCCCATTGAAGTCAATGGGCAACCCGAGCATTTTTGTATATCGCCGATGCTCGCTAAGGTTTCCATTTGTGAAAATCTGGGCAATTGAAGAAAGTGATGGGAACGACACAGCAACGGATAGGGCAGGCGAGGGGCTACATGTTGGGCTGCATCTCGAGTTCCCAGGTCCCCCTATTAAGCCACAATAGCGGCAAGAGTGCCCCCCCCCTCCCAAAAACTTTTACTTCTGAAAAGCCCTCATTAGCAATGGATACCTTAGCTAAGCACCACACTACCTCCAACAAAGCACAATCACTGCCTGCATGACACTCCGCTGCCACTTCTCCTGGGTTACATGCTGACCAACCCCCCCCCCCCCCCCCCCCGCACGACCCAGTGTCCAAAGTGTCCCTGCGCAGCCTTCAGCTGCACTCATGCCACACCACCCTCATGTCTATTTATAAGTGCATCTGCCATGAGGAGGAACCGCAGGCACACACTGCAGAGGGTTGGCACGGCTAGGCAGCGACCCTCTTTAAAAGGGGCGGGCGATAGCCCACAATGCTGTACAGAAGCAATGAGAAATATAATCCTGTGCCACCACCATCAGGAGCTGCACACGTGGGCATAGCAATGGGGAACCTATGTGCCACACACTATTCATTCTGTCAAGGTGTATGCATGCCCCAGTCAGACCGCGGTTTTTTATAAATAGTCACAGGCAGGTACAACTCCGCAATGGGAATTCCGTGTGCACCCACAGCACGGGTGGCTCCCTGGAACCCACCGGCTGTACATAAATGTATCCCATTGCAGTGCCCTGGACAGCAGAGCTAACGTCAGATTAAATGCAGGTGGGCTTTGGCCCACACTGCATGCCCCAACCTGACCGGGGTTTTTAATTCATAGACACAGGCAGGTACAACTCCCTATTGTGAAGTCCCTGTGGACCGACAGCATGCGTGGGTACCAGGAAGCCACTGGCGGTACATAAATATATATCATTTCATTGCCCATCACAGCTGAGGTAATGTCATGTTTAATGCAGGTGGGCTTCGGCCCACACTGCATGCCCCAGTCAGACTGGGGTTCTTTAGAAGTGGACACATGCAGTTACAACTCCGTGTGGACCGACAGCGTGGGTGGGTGCCAGGAAGCCACCGGTGGTACATAAATATATCCCATTGCAGTGCCCAACACAGCCGATGTAACGTCAGCTTTAATGCAGGTGGGCAAAAAATTAATTGGATTACACTGTAGGCGAGGGCCCCAAAAAATTGGTGTACCTACAGTACTAATGTACCTCAGAAAAATTGCCCATGCCCAACCAAGAGGGCAGGTGAAACCCATTAATCGCTTTGGTTAATGTGGCTTAATTTGTAACTAGGCCTGGAGGCAGCCCAGTTAAAATAAAAATTGGTTCAGGTGCAAGTTTCAACGCTTTAATGAGCATTGAAACGTATAAAAATTGTTTACAAAAATTATATGACTGAGCCTTGTGGGCCTAAGAAAAATTGCCCGTTCGGCGTGATTACGTCAGGTTTCAGGAGGAGGAGCAGGAGGATGAATATTATATACAGATTGATGAAGCTAAAAGGTCCACGTTTTTGACGGTGATAGAGAACAATGCTTCCATCCGCGGGTGCAGCCTACGTATTGTTTAGGTATCGCTGCTGTCCGCTGGTGGAGAAGAGAAGTCTGGGGAAATCCAGGCTTTGTTCATCTTGATGAGTGTAAGCCTGTCGGCAGTGACTATGTGGACCCTTGACCAAAAAAAATTATAATAAAATATAACTTTCAATATAACTGGTATCAATACATTTTTATCGGTTCCATGGGTTTTCCTGGATCTAGATTTATACTGTCTTCCCCTGCCTTTATGCTTCCCCTGCGCAAAGCGTCTGCCTTTATGCTTTGCAGGGAACTTCTCAAGAGGCATAGCAGAGGAATGGTGACGCTAATGATTGCAGCATCGCCGCTCACCATCTGGGTCGACTCCTCAAAGTTTCCAAGGACCTGGCAGATGTCTGCCAACCAGGCCCACTCTTCTGTAAAGAATTGAGGAGGCTGACTCCCACTGCGCCGCCCATGTTGGAGTTGTTATTCCACTATAGCTCTACGCTGCTCATAGAGCCTGGCCAACATGTGGAGCGTAGAGTTCCACCGTGTGGGCATGCCGCACAGCAGTCGGTGCACTGGCAGATGAAACCGATGTTGCAAGGTGCGCAGGGTGGCAGCGTCCGTGTGGGACTTGCGGAAATGTGCGCAGAGTCGGCGCACCTTTCCGAGCAGGTCTGACAAGCGTGGGTAGCTTTTCAGAAAGCGCTGAACCACCAAATTAAAGACGTGGGCCAGGCATGGCACGTGCGTGAGGTTGCCGAGCTGCAGAGCCGCCACCGGGTTACGGCCGTTGTCACACACGACCATGGCCGGTTGGAGGCTCAGCGGCGCAAGCCAGCGGTCGGTCTGCTCTGTCAGACCCTGCAGCAGTTCGTGGGCCGTGTGCCTCTTCTCTCCTAAGCTGAGTAGTTTCAGCATGGCCTGCTGACGCTTGCCCACCGCTGTGCTGCCGTGCCGCGCGACACCGACTGCTGGCGACGTGCTGCTGCTGACACATCTTGATTGCGAGACAGAGGTTGCGTAGGAGGAGGAGGAGGAGGAGGAGGGTGGTTCAGTGGAGGAAGCATACACCGCCGCAGATACCACCACCGAGCTGGGGCCCGCAATTCTGGGGGTGGGTAGGACGTGAGCGGTCCCAGGCTCTGACTCTGTCCCAGCCTCCACTAAATTCACCCAATGTGCCGTCAGGGAGATATAGTGGCCCTGCCCGCCTGTGCTTGTCCACGTGTCCGTTGTTAAGTGGACCTTGGCAGTAACCGCGTTGGTGAGGGCGCGTACAATGTTGCGGGAGACGTGGTCGTGCAGGGCTGGGACGGCACATCGGGAAAAGTAGTGGTGACTGGGAACCGAGTAGCGCGGGGCCGCCGCCGCCATCATGCCTTTGAAAGCCTACGTTTCCACAACCCTATACGGCAGCATCTCCAGGCTGATAAATTTGGCTATGTGCACGTTTAACGCTTGAGCGTGCGGGCGCGTGGCGGCGTACTTGCGCTTGCACTCCAACACTTGCGCACCCTCAGGGAAAAACTGCCAGACCTTTGAGCACCTCGGCCTCTGCAGGGTGGCATGGCGCGAGGGGGCGCTTTGGGAAACAGTTGGTGGATTATTCGGTCTGGCCCTGTCTCTACCCCTGGCCACCGCACAACCTCTTCCAACCTGCCCTGCTGCTGCACTTGCCTCCCCCTCTGAAGACCTGTCCTCGGTAGGCGTAGCAAACCAGGTGGGGTCAGTCACCTCATCGTCCTGCTGCTCTTCCTCCGAATCCTCTGTGCGCTCCTCCCTCGGACTTACTCCAATTACTACTACCTGAGTGATAGACAACTGTGTCTCATCGTCATTGTCCTCCTCACCCACTGAAAGCTCTTGAGACAGTTGCCGGAAGTCCCCAGCCTCATCCCCCGGACCCCGGGAACTTTCCAAAGGTTGGGCATCGGTCACGACAAACTCCTCCGGTGGGAGAGGAACCATTGCTGGCCATTCTGGGCAGGGGCCCGGGAACAGTTCCTGGGAGTCTGCCTGCTCCTCAGAATGTGTCATTGTAATGGAGTGAGGAGGCTGGGAGGAAGGAGGAGCAGCAGCCAGAGGATTCAGAGTTGCAGCAGTGGACGGCGCAGAATTCTGGGTGGTCGATAGATTGCTGGATGCACTTTCTGCCATCCACGACAGGACCTGCTCACACTGCTCATTTTCTAATAAAGGTCTACCGCGTGGACCCATTAATTGTGAGATGAATGTGGGGACGCCAGAAACGTGCCTCTCTCCTAATCCCGCAGCAGTCGGCTGCGATACACCTGGATCAGGAGCTCGGCCTGTGCCCACACCCTGACTTGGGCCTCTGCGTCCTCGCCCACGTCCACGTCCTCTAGGCCTGCCCCTTCCCCTCAGCATGCTGTATTACCAGTAGCGCAGAAACAGAACGCTGTAATTAAATGTGCCGCTTATTGGCCTGTGGTTGGAGGCTGACTTCCCTTACAGAACGCACAGCAGAGCCTGGAAACAATTTTGCGCACGCCTGTAGTGAGACGTAGGTGCGTATGACTGAGCTAGTGGAATTCACAGCGCAGAAGCAGTCAAGTGGCCAAAGGCCAGTAGTAGGCCTTAAGTATTTTGCTTCTATTTTTTTAAAATGCTGAGTTGATACAGCAGACAGATACTGTAGGCAGCGTATAATATTATGTATACTCTTTCCCTCTGACGGGATGATGGCACTGATGTAACAGAGACAGCAGATCCAGGAAACAATTTTGCGCAAGCCTGCTGTAACGCTTAGCTGCGTATTAATTAGGACTACAACCCCCAGCAGATAGATACTGTAGGCAGCGTATAATATTATGTAAACTGTTTCCCTCTGGCGGGATGACGGCGCTGATGTAACAGAGACAGCAGATCCAGGAAACAATTTTGCGCAAGCCTGCTGTAACGCTTAGCTGTGTATTAATTAGGACTACTACCCCCAGCAGACACGCAGTAAACTGAAGATGGTCACAGGCAGCCCAAATATAGTATTTTTCCCCAATTTTTTGGAAAAAGCCCACTGCCTATATAGCCTGAATATCTTTCCCTGCCTCATCAGTACTGGCCCTATACTCTGTACAATGACTGCAGCCTGCGGACGCAATGCTCTGCACGCCTGATATACAAAAAAAAAATTGTGCAACACTGTTAAGAGCGGCCTCAACAGTACTGCACACGGTCAGATGTGGCCCTAAGAAGGACCGTTGGGGTTCTTGAAGCCTAAAATCACTCCTAACGCTCTCTCTATAGCAGCTCCGGCACCAGCAGCACTTTCCCTGATCTCTGTCAGAATGCATCTGTGGCGAGCCGCGGGAGGGGCCGATTTATATACTCGGGTGACACCTGATCTCCCCAGCCACTCACTGCAGGGGGGTGGTATAGGGCTTGAACGTCGCAGGGGGAAGTTGTAATGCCTTCCCTGTCTTTCTATTGGCCAGAAAAGCGCGCTAACGTCTCAGAGATGAAAGTGAAAGTAACTCGAACATCGCGTGGTGCTCGCCTCTAGTAACGAGCATCTCGAACACGCTAATACTCGAACGAGTATCAAGCTCGGACGAGTACGTTCGCTCATCTCTAATCATGACCATTTAACTACATTGATGCCAAAGTCAATGTTGACAGCTGCATCAAAGCAGTAAGCAGTGGAGAAAGCCCCCTCTATCACCCCATTGAACCCCACAATGTGATTATGAGGTGCCAATAGATTGCCATGGCAGCTCAGGACCTAGTGGAGTCTACCAGCACTGCCATGTAGGGGGGAAAATAAGCCCTGCCTCTGGCAAAAAGAATCACATAAAAGTGGCCGTATACTCACCAATACACTGATACAAGAGGGCAGATAGAAGCAAAACAACCCTCCACATGTACACAGCCAAACTGCTAAATGGAGAAGCATTGCACAGGTGCAAGATACTGATGAACAACCACTCACACACCCTCCTTATACTGAGGGGGGGGGGGCTGCTTAGTACTATTCTTGCACATAGATAAAGCATACCAAGTGTATCCGGTCATGTTTAATACACCATGCAGGCTTACCACCTATTAGTAACGCCTTTATTCAGTCCAGCAGGCTCCCCTGCACCTCATACGTGAACCACATTGGCATTGGCACCCTGGGCTTTCCCAGCATTCAAAGCCACACACTGGTGTTATTGATGCATACTAATAAATACGAGGTATTGGTTAATATTTTGGCCAAAATACACACGCTTAAAAGCCAGTGGCAAAGGTCCTCGTTCTATTGTGAGTTTCTACACTAACATCAATTTAAAATCACTGACAAAGGGAATATACAGAAAAAAAAATCACAGAAAGTGGCTGTATACTTACCAAAGTACAAATACAATAGGGGAGGTAAAAACACCACATCCCTGAGGGCTCAGTCAGATGAGCATTTTTTTTTTGTGCACCTATATCTGCAAAAAAACCCTGCTCCACGCATGTTAAAAATGCGCATGACTGAAGCTTTGTGCCCATTGCTTTCAACAGAGCTGGCGCTACTGCAGCTGGGCCCATTAAAAGCAATAGAATGCAGACACACAGGTATTTCCGGGGAAGGGATGGAAAAATAAGCCCTTCCCTGAAAATCATCCCTAGCTGCTGTAAAAAATAAAAAAATATATATACATCACCTTCTGCCGCTGTCAAGGCTCCTCGCGACTTCTCGCTTGGTCCCTGGCACTGCTGTGAAGCACTTTCTGCTGCCTGGGGATTTAAAAATCCTCGCCTCCAGAAAGTGCTGGGTGTGATTGGCTGAGCGCTCAGCCAATCACAGGCAGTGCTCAGGTATTTATTGAATGACAGCTGAGCACTGCCTGCTATTGGTCACAGCGCTGAGCCAATCAGAGGCAGCTCTCAGCCATTCATTGAATTCTAACCTGACAACGGCGGAATGTGATATATATATATATATATATATCTATGTGGCATGGAATTCTTTCATCCCCATGGGGAGTCCCATCATCACTAAACACTGTGACAGTGCTGTCACAACGTTCAGTGATGAAGGGACTCCCCACAGGGATATTTTATGCGCAGCACATACCTTCCTGGCGCACAGATGTCCTATCTTTTGTAGGTGTATTTTGTGCCTGTAAAAGACGGACATCTGAAGACTACATGGGGAAGCAATGGATCTATCAGACGCGCTTTTTTTGCGCACATAGGTGTGTGCAAAAAAAACGCTCATCTGACTTTGCCCTGAGCATGCAGTCAGCCAAACTGCTAAATGGAGGAGCATTATACATGTGCAAGGTCTTGATGAACAACCACTCACACAGCTTCCTGTGGCAAGGCTTAATAGGCAACAATTTGATATGGAAATTCAAGTGTCTTATCCCACGGTGAAGAATTCAAATAGTAAAGTTTATTTAGAATAAAAGTTGGAAATACGTTTTTTTAAGGGAGAAATAAGAAGGAATAGGAGCAGGAATATAGTTCTACAGACTTCTTTCAAAAGATAGCAAGAGAATCTGCTTTTTACCTGATGTAGGGGGCTTTTAAAGCCAAATTCTGGCTAACTGCCAACAAAAACCACCTTACATGCTTCTGGCCCATTGCTAATGAGTGAATATAATCAACACATTTTTAGTCACATTGGATTCTTTTTGGTTAAAGTTGCACAGTCTGACTTTCATCCTAAATTAACCTTGAAACATGCATCGGAAAAAAATACTTCTCGAGGCTACTGCCCCAGCACAATCTGGTTACATTAAGATTACATGAAGAAGAATTTTTTACTGCAAGTAAAACAGAGATGGTAAATGATACAGAAACTGTGCAATTGATTGTTATTTGTTATTTTCTTTATCAAATAAAAGTACTGTGTACTGCAGTAATTACAGCAAAAAAAAAGTCAGAGAAACCCCTTAAATTTTTCAAACTATGCATTTTTTTCTCTTTATGATTGCTTGCTGGGTGGTTGTGCTCCGACTAGAGATGAGCGAGCACCAAAATGCTCGGGTGCTCGTTACTCGAAACGAATTTTTCGCGATGCTCGAGGGTTCGTTTCGAGTAACGAACCCCATTGAAGTCAATGGGCGACTCGAGCATTTTTGTATATCGCCGATGCTCGCTAAGGTTTTCATTTGGGAAAATCGGGGCAATTCAAGAAAGTGATGGGAACGACACAGAAACGGATAGGGCAGGCGAGGGGCTACATGTTGGGCTGCATCTCAAGTTCCCAGGTCCCACTATTAAGCCACAATAGCGGCAAGAGTGGGCCCCCCCCCTCCCAACAATTTTTACTTCTGAAAAGCCCTCATTAGCAATGCATACCTTAGCTAAGCACCACACTACCTCCAACAAAGCACAATCACTGCCTGCATGACACTCCGCTGCCACTTCTCCTGGGTTACATGCTGCCAATCCCCCCCCCCACGACCCAGTGTCCACAGCGCACACCAAACTGTCCCTGCCCAGCCTTCAGCTGCCCTCATGCCACGCCACCCTGTCCATTTATAAGGGCGTCTGCCACAGGAAAAGCAGGCACACACTGCAGAGGGTTGGCACGGCTAGGCAGCGACCCTCTTTAAAAGGGGCGGGACGATAGCCCACAATGCTGTACAGAAGCAATGAGAAATCCAATCCTGTGCCACCTCCATCTGGAGCTGCACATGTGGGCATAGCAATGGGGAACCTATGTGCAACACACTATTCATTCTGTCAAGGTGTCTGCACGCCCCAGTCAGACCGCGGTTTTTTATAAATAGTCACAGGCAGGTACAACTCCGCAATGGGAATTCTGTGTGCACCCACAGCATGGGTGGCTCCCTGGAACCCACCAGCTGTACATAAATGTATCCCATTGCAGTGCCCATCACAGCTGAGGTAGTAATGTCGTGCTTAATGCAGGTGGGCTTCGGCCCACACTGCATGCCCCAGTCAGACTGGGGTTCTTTAGAAGTGGACTGGACACAGATGCATTTACAACTCCCTGTGGACCGACAGCATGGGTGGGTGCCAGGAAGCCACCGGCGGTACATAAAAATATCCCATTGCAGTGCCCTTCACAGCTGAGGTAGTAATGTCATGTTTAATGCAGGTGGGCTTCGACCCACACTGCATGCCCCAGTCAGACTGGGGTTCTTTAGAAGTGGAAACAGATGCATTTACAACTCCCTGTGGACCGACAGCATGGGTGGCTCCCTGGAACCCACCGGCGGTACATAAAAATATCCCATTGCATTGCCCAATACAGCTGAGGTAGTAATGTCGTGCTTAATGCAGGTGGGCTTCGGCCCACACTGCATGCCCCAGTCAGACAGGGGTTCTTTAGAAGTGGAAACAGATGCATTTTCAACTCCCTATGGACCCACAGCATGGGTGGGTGCCAGGAAGCCACCGGCGGTACATAAAAATATCCCATTGCATTGCCCAACACAGCGGATGTAACGTCAGCTGTAATGCAGGTGGGCTAAAAATTCATTTGATTACACTGTAGGCGAGGGCCCACAAAAATTGCTGTATCAACAGTACTAATGTACATCAGAAAAATTGGCCATGGCCAACCAAGAGGGCAGGTGAAACCCATTAATCGCTTTGGTTAATGTGGCTTAATTGGTAACTAGGCCAGGAGGCAGCCCAGTTAAAATAAAAATTGTTGGAGGTGAAAATTTCAACGCTTTAATGAGCATTGAAACGTATAAAAATTGTTTAGAAAAATTATATGACTGAGCCTTGTGGTCCTAAGAAAAATTGCCCGTTCGGCGTGATTATGTGAGGTTTCAGGAGGAGGAGCAGGAGGAGGAGGAGGAATATTATACACAGATTGATGAAGCGAAAAGGTCCCCGTTTTTGATGGGAATACAGAACGATGCTTCCATCCGCGGGTGCAGCCTACGTATTGCTTAGGTATCGCTGCTGTCCGCTGGTGGAGAAGAGAAGTCTGGGGAAATCCAGGCTTTGTTCATCTTGATGAGTGTTAGCCTGTCGGCACTGTCGGTTGACAGACGGGTACGCTTATCTGTGATGATTCCCCCAGCCGCACTAAACACCCTCTCTGACAAGACGCTAGCCGCAGGACAAGCAAGCACCTCCAGGGCATACAGCGCGAGTTCAGGCCACATGTCCAGCTTCGACACCCAGTAGTTGTAGGGGGCAGAGGCGTCACGGAGGACGGTCGTGCGATCGGCTACGTACTCCCTCACCATCCTTTTACAGTGCTCCCGCCGACTCAGCCGTGACTGGGGAGCGGTGACACGGTCTTGCTGGGAAGCCATAAAGCTGTCAAGGGCCTTAGAGAGTGTTGGCCTGCCTGTGCTGTACATCCTGCCTGATCTCCGCGCCTCCCCTGCTACCTGGCCCTCACAACTGCGCCTTCGGCCACTACCGCTGTCGTATGGGAATTTTACCATCAGTTTGTCCGCCAGGGTCCTGTGGTATAGCAACACTCTCGAACCCCTTTCCTCTTCGGGTATGACAGTGGAAAGGTTCTCCTTATACCGTGGGTCGAGCAGTGTGTACACCCAGTAATCCGTAGTGGCCAGAATGCGTGTAACGCGAGGGTCACGAGAAAGGCATCCTAACATGAAGTCAGCCATGTGTGCCAGGGTACCTGTACGCAACACATGGCTGTCCTCACTAAGAAGATCACTTTCAGGATCCTCCTCCTCCTCCTCCTCCTCCTCCTCCTCAGGCCATACACGCTGAAAGGATGACAGGCCAGCAGCATGTCTACCCTCACCAGTGGGCCAAGCTGTGTCTTCCCCCTCCTCCTCATCTTCCTCCTCCTCCTCCTCCTACTCCTCACCGCGCTGAGATATAGACAGGAGGGTGCTCTGACTATCCAGCGACATACTGTCTTCCCCCGGCTCTGTTTCCGAGTGCAAAGCGTCTGCCTTTATGCTTTGCAGGGAACTTCTCAAGAGGCATAGCAGAGCAATGGTGACGCTAATGATTGCAGCAACGCCACTCACCACCTGGGTAGACTCCTCAAAGTTTCCAAGGACCTGGCAGATGTCTGCCAACCAGGCCCACTCTTCTGAAAATAATTGAGGAGGCTGACTCCCACTGCGCCGCCCATGTTGGAGTTGGTATTCCACTATAGCTCTACGCTGCTCATAGAGCCTGGCCAACATGTGGAGCGTAGAGTTCCACCGTGTGGGCACGTCGCACAGCAGTCGGTGCACTGGCAGATTAAACCGATGTTGCAGGGTGCGCAGGGTGGCAGCGTCCGTGTGGGACTTGCGGAAATGTGCGCAGAGCCGGCGCACCTTTCCGAGCAGGTCTGACAAGCGAGGGTAGCTTTTCAGAAAGCGCTGAACCACCAAATTAAAGACGTGGGCCAGGCATGGCACGTGCGTGAGGTTGCCAAGCTGCAGAGCCGCCACCAGGTTACGGCCGTTGTCACACACGACCATGCCCGGTTGGAGGCTCAGCGGCGCAAGCCAGCGGTCGGTCTGCTCTGTCAGACCCTGCAGCAGTTCGTGGGCCGTGTGCCTCTTATCTCCTAAGCTGAGTAGTTTCAGCACGGCCTGCTGAGGCTTGCCCACCGCTGTGCTACCACGACGCGCGACACCGACAGCTGGCGACGTGCTGCTGCTGACACATCTTGATTGCGAGACAGAGGTTGCGGAGGAGGAGGAGGAGGGTGGTTTAGTGGAGGAAGCATACACCGCCGCAGATACCACCACCGAGCTGTGGCCCGCAATTCTGGGGGTGGGTAGGACGTGAGCGGTCCCAGGCTCTGACTCTGTCCCAGCCTCCACTAAATTCACCCAATGTGCCGTCAGGGAGATATAGTGGCCCTGCCCGCCTGTGCTTGTCCACGTGTCCGTTGTTAAGTGGACATTGGCAGTAACCGCGTTGGTGAGGGCGCGTACAATGTTGCGGGAGACGTGGTCGTGCAGGGCTGGGACGGCACATCGGGAAAAGTAGTGGCGACTGGGAACTGAGTAGCGCGGGGCCGCCGCCGCCATCATACTTTTGAAGGACTCCTTTTCCACAACCCTATACGGCAGCATCTCCAGGCTGATAAATTTTGCTATGTGCACGTTTAACGCTTGAGCATGCGGGTGCGTGGCGGCGTACTTGCGCTTGCGCTCAAACACTTGTGCTAGCGACGGCTGGACGGTGCGCTGAGAGACATTCGTGGATGGGGCCGAGGACAGCGGAGGTGAGGGTGTGGGTGCAGGCCAGGAGACGGTAGTGCCTGTGTCCTCAGAGTGGGGTTGCATCTCAGTGGCAGGTTGGGGCACAGGGGGAGAGGCAGCGGTGCAAACCGGAGGCGGTGAACGGCCTTCGTCCCACCTTGTGGGGTGCTTGGCCATCATATGTCTGCGCATGCTGGTGGTGGTGAGGCTGCTGGTGGTGGCTCCCCGGCTGATCTTGGCGCGACAAAGGTTGCACACCACTGTTCGTCGGTCGTCTGCACTCTCAGTGAAAAACTGCCAGACCTTTGAGCACCTCGGCCTCTGCAGGGTGGCATGGCGCGAGGGGGCGCTTTGGAAAACAGTTGGTGGATTATTCGGTCTGGCCCTGCCTCTACCCCTGGCCACCGCACTGCCTCTTGCAACCTGCCCTGCTGCTGCACTTGCCTTCCCCTCTGAAGACCTGTCCTCAGTAGGCGTAGCAAACCAGGTGGGGTCAGTCACCTCATCGTACTGCTGCTCTTCCTCAGAAGGAGATAAACTCCTCTGGTGGGAGAGGAACCCTTGCTGCCCAATCTGAGCAGGGGCCCGAGAATAGTTCCTGGGAGTCTGCCCGCTCCTCAGAATGTCTCATTTTCATGGAGTGAGGAGGCTGGGAGGAAGGAGGAGCAGCAGCCAGAGGATTCTGAGTTGCAGCAGTGGACGGCGCAGAACTCTGGGTGGACGATAGGTTGCTGGAAGCACTTTCTGCCATCCACGACAGGACCTGCTCACACTGCTCATTTTCTAATAAGGGTCTACCGCGTGGACCCATTAAATGTGCTATTAATGTGGGGACACCAGAAACGTGCCTCTCTCCTAATCCCGCAGCAGTCGGCTGCGATACACCTGGATCAGGAGCTCGGCCTGTGCCCACACCCGGACTAGGGCCTCCGCGTCCTCGGCCGCGCCCACGTCCTCTAGGCCTACCCCTACCCCTCAGCATGCTGTATTACCAGGAATGCAGAAACACAACGCTGTAATTTAATGTGCCACTTATTGGCCTGTGGTTGTAGGCTGAGTTCGCTTACGGAACGCCAGGAAATAATTTTGCGCAAGCCTGCTGTAACACTTAGCTGGCTGCGTATTTATTTGGAGAACTACAACCCGCAGCAGACACAGACCCAGAACACTGAGCAGAGTGACAGGCAGGCCAAATAGTTTTTTTTCAAATATTTTTTTCAAAAGGACCACTGCGTATATTCAATCTATATATCTTCTGGCCCTGCCTACACAATTCTGTCCCTGATGTGTGTGTCACGGAACTGCAGTGTTGCACTGTTATTAACTGCAACAGAGCGGTGATTTCAGAGGCAGGAAATAATTTTGCGCAAGCCTGCTGTAACACTTAGCTGGCTGCGTATTTATTTGGAGAACTACTACCCCTAGCAGACACAGACCCAGAACACTGAGCAGAGTGACAGGCAGGCCAAATAGTTTTGTTTCAAATATTTTTTTCTAAAGGACCACTGCGTATATTCAATCGATAATATATGTCTTCTGGCCCTGCCTACACAATTCTATCCCTGTAGTATTACTGCAGGGTGCAATGCTCTGCACGGCCGATATAGCAAAAAAAAAAAAAGGTGCAACACTGCTAAAAGCAGCCTCCACACTACTGCACACTGTTAGATGTGGCCCTAAGAAGGACCGTTGGGGTTCTTGAAGCCTACACTAACTCCTAACACTCTCCCTGCCTAACCACCACTTCTGTCCCTGTAGTATTACTGCAGGGCGCAATGCTCTGCACGGCCGATATAGCAAAAAAAAAAATGTGCAACACTGCTAAAAGCAGCCTCCACACTACTGCACACTGTTAGATGTGGCCCTAAGAAGGACCGTTGGGGTTCTTGAAGCCTACACTAACTCCTAACACTCTCCCTGCCTAACCACCACTTCTGTCCCTGTAGTATTACTGCAGGGCGCAATGCTCTGCACGGCCGATATAGCAAAAAAAAAAAATGTGCAACACTGCTAAAAGCAGCCTTCACACTACTGCACACTGTTAGATGTGGCCCTAAGAAGGACCGTTGGGGTTCTTGAAGCCTACACTAACTCCTAACGCTCTCCCTACAGCAGCTCCAACACTATAGCACTGTCCCTCAGCTATCTCACAACGCATCTGAGGCGAGCCGCGGGAGGGGCCGATTTTTATACTCGGGTGACACCTGATCTCACCAGCCACTCACTGCAGGGGGGTGGTATAGGGCTTGAACGTCACAGGGGGAAGTTGTAATGCCTTCCCTGTCTTTCAATTGGCCAGAAAAGCGCGCTAACGTCTCAGAGATGAAAGTGAAAGTAACCCGAACATCGCGTGGTACTCGTTATGAGTAACGAGCATCTCGAACACGCTAATACTCGAACGAGTATCAAGCTCGGACGAGTACGTTCGCTCATCTCTAGCTCCGACTAATCAGATGTCCTTCCTTGCCGCTTCTTCTCACTGAATGAGAGACTCTACAGCAACTCCCCCATTCCTTGATATATATTTTCTGACACGTGATTTTTTTGAAGACTTAGGTAGTCTATTACCATTTACAGACAGCCTGCGAACAGGGATATAAACTACAGATTACTGGAAGGTAATGAAGATGCTACTTCCCTCGTTATATAAATGTACATACACTACTAATTTCTGAAAAATGAAATATAGCATAGGTACACTATAATAAAACTGCATGTGTATTGTCAATGTAATAATGGTCAACTGTTGAAAAGGTGCATACCAAACATAAAAACCTCAAGAATATGACCACATATATTGTTTCCTAGAGAAAGTCTTGACGCTCACGCAGTATGTAATCAAACTTGTCAGTTTTAGGCCAATGGATGATATCACTCATTAAAAAGAATATGCGGTTTCACACATATGCAGTGTTCACTCTGGAGGACATGAGTCACAGTTAAAGTTCCTGAACTGTGCCTCTTATTTTTGCAGTTTTATTTAGTGCGACTGAACAATTTATTGATGTATATTAAATAGATAAAATGAGGTAAGTAGCTATTTTTATACTTCTAGGACAAAAATGACAACATGTAAAGTCAGATGTGAATGTTCAAATCTAATTTGTTGTTAATAGATCCTATTGTTGGTGTCTTTATTATAATCTTTTTCGAAATTTCCATAAAAGTTCATTGATGGCCTATAATTAGCATAAGTAATAGAGGATAACTTCCAGGACCAGTAGATCAGTAAAGTGAAAGGACCATAAATGTGAGCCCTAAGTCCAATGTATATCCAGAGACAGCCCTGTTTCCATCGCAGCAGTGCCTGATACAGCAACTCAGCCTCCTGCCAGTTGTTCTGATTCTGGGTAGAGACCTCAAGTGTTGTACCCTCCTGATCACAGATTAATATGTTTTTCTAGAAAAAAAGCTTTAACAAATATTGACCAATTGTCTACTCTAACATTTGTCTAGTCTAGTCTAGATCTCACTAATATGAACTCAAGTACACCCTATTGAAATTCATGATGCCAAAGTGCCCCCAAGGCTATGGTCATACACTATGCTCCCCCTATTGAAAGCATACATTGAGGACAGTGTGATTAACATGACTTGTACTAGTTGGGATACATGTGCCATGACTTAGGAAACTATATTGTGATTTATCATACTAAAAGTGGTGTAAATAAGATATCAATTTTGGTGCAGATGTAAATTTTGGCACAAGCCTTGCTTCCCCAAACATTGTGAATTTGTAAAATTTATGCTGCTTGGGCTGGTTTTGAAAAAGGGGACCTGGCTTATTGGGATGGGGTGTGGCCACTAAGACTGACAAATTTAAGTGTAATTTATGCCAGAAACTGGTAGTATTAATAGTAATAATAATCTTTATTTTTACAGTGCCAACATATTTTGCAGTACTTAAAAAGTCAGAGATGATATAAGCAGACAAAAGCAAGCATTACATACAATATTAAACTAATAAACAATTTGAACAATAGGGCCCACTTGAATTTACAAATTAAGAGGAAATAGGGATGACACAAAAGGTACAAGTATTTGTTCTGTACAATGTCCCAGCCATCATCATTTAGATAGAGTACCTGAAATGTACTCTGACTATCCCATTTCTTTTTAGGTACACATGTAAGCGGTCAAATGTTTAGCTATGAAATGTTACTGCTGTACTTTATGTTTTTGCCAGTACTTTCAGAGAGAGTTCACATGACTGATTGTTTTCCTCTAACTTTGCTTCTGTTGCTGCTTTGAACTAACAGAACCTGATTTTCCTGTTGATTGTCTGATGCACTAGGTAGAAAAGGGATGTTCTAGTGTGACTCAGCAGCTTTTGTAGAGAACCTTAAGAGGAATGAGCTGGCCCAGTGATACTGGAGAGCTAATTTTTTTCCTGGACCAGAAAGGAACAGAGCACAACTCGGACTTCTGATGTGTCGCTGATGTAGTGGCCTGAAAAAAAGGCACTACATAGCGCTGTTTAGCTGTGGGGACCAGTAATATAATAACTAGCCCTTGGGGGTTTAATCTGAGTCATTTTACACAGCAGATGCAGGTAGCCTAGCAACCAGTTAGTCGTTTTATTTAGCTGCACAGGTTAGAAAAAATGCCTACAGACTCAGGTAAGGCAGGTAGCCTAGCAACCAGATAGGTTGTGATTGGCTGCAGACAAACTGGTCAGGTGACAGAGGTGATAAATAGCCGGACAACGGTTGCAGGAGGCAGAAAGTGCCAGAAAGAGAAATGGCAAGAAGGTCACAAGTGCCAGGCAGAGGAGCGCCAGGCAGGAAAAGAGGAGCGCCAGAAAAAGTGCGAGGCAGAAAAGAGAATTGGCAAAGAGAGAGCAGCAGTGACATAGAGAGCAGAAGCAAGAGAAGAAAGAGAGAAACAAGAGAGAAATCAGAGAAACAGTGAGTAACAGAGAAGGAGAGTGAGATTTGACAGTGAGAAGAGGAAAAATAAAAGAGATGTGAAAATAAAGAGAGGGAGATAAAGAAATAAAGAGATGCAAATACGAACGGGGATGGAGAAAAGAAATCTAGAGTAAGTTCCAAGTATATGAATATGTTAGACACAGGTGTCTTCATTGTTACAAATTGTGTATCATTTGTTATTCACTGAGTGTGTTGAAGAAAATTGCCTCATCTCTCTGCTATTTAATAATAATACCGTGTTACACGTTAAGCAAAATATCTGACTGTGCATTATTCCACACCTCACCATTCACGACTGCAAATTGTGCCCAAGGGCTCTGGCGTCTGAACTAAAACAAAAAGGGAAAACAAATCACAATTAATTGCCCACAATACAATTAGCGCTCACCATACTACCCAGCTGTAGCAACGCAAGTGCCAGAGGGAGGTCTGCCAATCATCCAAATACAGGTAGGCTGGAATTACCGACCACAAGTGTCAAGCCATCACCAGAAGAGAGACCACCAGAGAATAGATAGACGGACAGCTAGTATCCAGATATTTAAGTTTTAGTGGTGATTGTAAGCCCCAGACCCCAGGATTTACACCAGTAAAATGGATTATTTTGACTTTACCACTGTACAGCCTCCCCAAATGTACTATGATAATGATTTGTTCAGGGGATAGTGACTGCATATTTCAGTTTGCAGATTTAGCCATTTGGCAAACCGAAGTTCCTGTAAGACTTTACTTCAGAGGAGGCCTCTATTTTCAAACAGCATGTGTGGAGCAATTTACCCCTGGCCAGATAAACCATGTAGTGGCTGTGATAATTCTATATTGTGTGCAAAATATTATGGACACCCTAATCGCAGGGTACAGACTGAGTCATAGCATTAATCAAACATTAGTAAACTTTTTACATTGTATCTTAAAAATTGTGTTGTATGTTATTGCCATGTTATTCTTTATCATACATTCAAAGCATTGTTTGTTCAACTAAACTGGTGTAAAGCCTCTCCATCACTGGCAACATATTCTGCACCTGCAACCCATTACACATGCCCAGCCCAATATGCACCCAATGTATTACAGTAAGAGGAATCCACCCCTTAATACATTAGGTGCATCTTACTCCATCGGGAATTTTATTTAGACTGGGCTTAATAAAACGCAAATCCTAATAAATTTCACCCTAAGGCCTCCTTCCCACGGACGGATTTCCGCCACGTTGCCCGCAGCTATTAGGTTCTATTGAACCTAATAGCTCAATGCTCACAGTGCGGAATTCCATCGCGGAATTCCGCACCATGAAATCTCCCGTCCTCACGGGCGGCATGCTCTATTTGCCACGGGTGTACGCACGGCCGGCTTCCATTGCAGTCAATGGAAGCCGTCCGCTCACGCTATCTTCCGCTGTAGCACAGTGGAAGATAGCGTGAAATCGCCTCTCCGCCCACCACTGCCGCATCATATGACGCTGTGGATTTGTCTTGTGACGTGGCCGGTGTGTCACATGATGTTGCGGCGCGTCACGCATTACCCAGGACGTTGGATCCGCTGGTAAGTATGGGGTCTCTGGGGGGCGCCATGACGGCCATGGGAAGGAGGCCTTAGTGTCTAATTGTCTAATTGACCCCCTCTAAGCCTAATATAGTAATAGTTATTTTAATCCTCATGCAGTAAAGTTGACCACTGTGTAACTCAGCTGCGAGAGCCATACAGTATTGAAATATTTTGTCTAACAGTTTTCCATTTCTATGTAGAATTTAGTAGACCACTTACAATTCATATTGAAGCCGATGATAGTAAACCCAGGATCGGCGCGCTCTAGTCTTTGCTCCTGTCCAAAGGCACAAGGGTGCTTGCATTGTTACTGCTTTCTGGTGTCAGTTTTAAATTACTCATGAAATGTATCCTTTACCCAACAGGCAACGTCTCTTTAAATTAAGTACTTAGTGCCATATCCATTTAGGCTGTCATACATTTTTCAGTGGTTGTAAAAAACAAAAATAGAGTGACAACATTATGCACAGAGTGAGGGTTAAGGAACAGGGAAATTGAAGATCTAAATCATATGCATTTCTTTTGTACTTATTTTTTATTAAACATCAACTCAGCACCAACCTGTTTAATAATCAACCTTGCATTCATTTGACATGCTGATCTTCACTGTTTCTAATATGGCAAGAGAATATTTCCCCGGAGCCCCTGGCATCCCTCAGGCTATAACATCAACTCTTTCTGATGCCTCACACTTCTCCATAAATATATGTGTACATCATAATGCATCTGTCCACCTGCATGCAGAGGCCAAAAAGACATTGGTCATATATAACAAGTGCATATAATTCCAATGGTTAGCTATTAATTGATAATTAAAAGAAAGTTTAGTGACAATGATACATTTTCCATGCACTACTAATACATACAACTCTTAACTATTTATTTGGCTGTCTATCTATACAGCAAATTTGAAGTTTGAACCAGAAGGAGTTATAAAATACTATTTTGCTTTCTATGCTGCAACTATGTTAAAGGAACCCATCAGAAAAATTGATATATTGTGCTATGCCTAAGGCTTGAGGGGACCATTCCTACCTCAGGGATTCAAAGGCCATCAAAATAGAAGTCGTGCAATGCCCCTTTAAAAAACTTTTTGTAAAAAATACCTTAAGTTCACGCCAGCTCTACACTTAACACAAAAGTTGTCTTACGGTATATACAGTAAAAACAAAGTAAAAGATCCAAAAAAGTCCCACTGCCTACAGTTTTAGTAGCACTCTAACGGAAAAATGTGTGATCGATATCTTGACATTGCAAGTCTCCTGGTTTACCCTAATGCCCTAGTAAGTATGACACCTGTGGAAAGAGGAGTCTAAATCTTCCGTATGCAGTAACTTTTTCCCTCAATGGAATTAAACTTTGAATACTGCCAGTACACAGCTTATTATGATCCATAATACTTTGTTGCCCGACCTTTCGCCCATCCCCATACATTGCAATGTCTTATATTGTACTGTATGTGGAAAAGCTGATTTTTGACTTCTGAGTCTATTATTGAAGCAGTGTTGCTGTACAAGTCTATCAACCCTTCAATGATCAGTGATCGGTAAAAAAAAATGTATCGCAGCGATATGCTGTCACATATTTTAATTGGAAGACTGCTTTAAAAAATATTAGTTAAAACACACACATATTGTTTGCATTAAATCAATTTAAGGCCCAAGACACATATATATATATATATATTTGCAACCTGTACAATAAATGATGATCAGTAAATAGAGTGAGAAAAAAATAATATAAAAATTGTAAAAGAGTTTTTTTGCATATTGTCAAGAACATACATTTATAAAAATTAAAGTGTGCCTCTGATTATAAACAGTGTTATGCAAATCAATAGTATGAGTGCAGATAAGACACTTTGCAATATATCTTATTAGAGAAAAATGCCTGTCTCCAATTATCAGGCTTTCCTCCTCCCTCTGCTCACTTAACTAATTTGCCATTTTTGATTTACCGATACAGAATCCATATCCAGAGAAGAGACAGCTCTTTGACTTCACTAAGAGATCATGCTACATGTTGCCCGTAGAGGCCTGTGGAGAGGAGAGGAGGAGGATAAACAGGAGGCTAGATGTTATGAATCTGCAAGCTATGAATCCAGAAATGAGGTGAAATAAAACACTTACTAGATCCTCTTTGACTTCACTAAAAGATCATGTTACATGTTGCCCATAGAGGCCTGTGGAGTGGAGAGGAGAGGGGGAGGATAAGCAGGAGGCTAGGTGTTATGAGTCTGCAAGCTATGAATCCAGCAATGAGGTGAAATAAAACACTTACTAGAGCCTTCAACAGCAGCGTCTCTGTATGTCTCTCTACCTTCCTTTCCCTCCCTCCAGTAACTCCCTCCTCATCCTCCCCTTTAAAGCTAATGGCTAATGTATATGTAAAAAAAGACATTAAGGCAAAGTGCAACTCATACAGAAAAAAAAGCCTCTTGTAGGTATGCTGACCTAAAAACAAAAAATGACGACCTCTGGAAAGCTAAAAGAAAAAAAATAGCCTGGTTCTCAAGTGGTTAATTGACTAGCTCTGACATTCGTGATTGTGAGTCATATTGGAGACAGAAGCTGATATGTTTGGTGCTATATAAACTAATGTTAATAATCACAGAAAGGGAAATATAAAACAGACAAAAAAAATCACATATGGCCGCTTTCTGTGATTCTTTTTTATACATAAGGAAATGGAAATAAATAAGTAAATGGAATAAATAAGGAAATAATAGATACAAAATGTTTGCATGTTCAGTATTTAGTTTATACGACATTTTTTCAATCATTTTGAAGCTAACATACAGTTTCAATGAAAACTGTTACATTTAGCTTTAGTTGCTCATATTTTCTTACTCAATAAGTATAACAGCTATTAAGTGAAGGCAACATCTTGTTACATAACATGGATGTAAACGCTGTCAGTTCTGGTATTAGTAATGTCCCTACTGAAGCATGCAGAATACTGGTGGATCTCACCACACTCTCCTGAGATGTCCTTTGTTTGACTTTGAAGCTTAGCTAATGAAATGATGGTAATAATATATAAACTACAGAACATAGCTCCGATACATTTAAAATATAGGGATAGTTAGTCATTTGCAGCCCTTGTAAAAAAAGAGGTTTACAAAACAAGAACTATTCCTAGGGTATGGAATGGAGTATATAATATCAGATTATCATAAATACATATGTATGTTCTATACATTTTTATTGGGTGGTGTCTTATTTGTTGATTGCATTATTGCTATTTGTTAATTATATTTTCATGTAAGGATCAGAATAATCAACTTCTCGTTTCAGGTTGTTGTATTGATTATTTGCAACCAAAACTGGAAACCCCCTTTTAAAATATAATCTTTATTACAAATGCATTAAAAGAGTCCAGTAAGCACAAAATATTATACCAATATTCAGGTGTATATTAATATCGCTAAATACATCCAAATAGGCAGAGACCATCTGTCCAAATTTTTCCTTAAACTGAATCCATATTAATCAAAGTCTCAGTTGCAGACTCCTCATGCTCATAGTCCAAATATAATACCTCCATTTGCAGCAAGCAATAATAAATATGCATTAATCTGTCAGAGGAGGACCTAAACCCATGAGTCCATAGGGTCAGCCACGTGTCCTTACCCTTATGCTGTTAGGACTGAACGCTCAAGCCAAATTATTACAGAATTAATAGGTTGTGAAATAATTCAAAGGAATTAATTCCACCTGGAAGCGATGAGCTCCACTCTCAACCTTGGATTAGTTTTTTGTCTGCTGGGTTTTGTGGATGCTGCTGTGACTGGACCCTGTTACTGAGTCAGAACGTGAGTCCACTGAAGATTCCTATAATGGCCTAGTCAAAATCTAGTCCTATGTGTTCCTGGAAAGGTACTGGAGGAAGCCACATCAGAATGATAGAGATGGACATTCTCCTGAATAGATCCTCCAATATGGAGCGATGGAAGAGTCCTATTCTTCTGGGCAAAAGAACATGCCTGTGAGAAAAATAAAGTTTTTGGATTTGCCACTGAATAGCATTGGGTTCTTTTACATGGCTCGATTTGAGCCAGATGACAAGCACCTATTGATGATATTTATGCTTGCTTAGAGGACTTTCACACAGGCTGATGCAGACTGCATGGAGGATGAATTATCATTTGTATAATCATTCATCCCCCAATACACTTTTATCATTGTTCACAGTTTTTCCCCTATATATACAGGAAATCTGCTTCTAACAGCAATGATTTTTGTAGTGCTTAAAATGATAAGATCATCTGGAAAACAGGTGATTGTTTGTGAGTTGATCGCCAGCATCTTCACACAGGGCAATGATTGGGAAATTAGGCATCTGGTTGAATGTTCATTTTTGTTCTCATGTAAACTGGCCTTGTAGCATTCAGGCACTAGATTGGAGTCATGGGTGGTAGCCAGCAAGGATGGGCAATGTGGTCAGGCAAGCCGGGGGTCCACACATGGTGATGTCAAGCAGCATTGAGTATTAAGCAGGGATGTAGTCAGGAGCAAACCAGGGGTCAATACACGGAGATGTCACAGCAGTACAGAGGATTAAGCAGGGACTTAGTCGGGAACAAACCAATGGTCAGTACACAACAAAGTCTTCTTTGAGAAGATTGAGGTAGGAGCTGGTTTAAGGGATGAAGGTTCAGAGCACAATAAACACGCAAGGGATGAGGGAACAGGGCCAGTAGTATATATAGAGGGCTAATTGGGGAAGGAACAAGGAACAAGACACGGGTGAACTTAGACAAGGAAACATGGAACCAGGAATAGGGAACAGGAGACAAAGGTCAAGGAACAAGGTGCTAGGACTTGGAGGAGCTATTCAGCATACTGAATCAAGGCTTGATAAAGACTGCTAGAGTCGAAACGGTGCCTGCTGTATGGAGCAATAAAAATGTATATCCTTTTGCTACACCATTGATGCTGCCATTTGCTTCTCTCTTTTACGACATACAGACATTGCTGACCTTGATGGGCCTTGATACCCATCAAGGCTCCAGTGGTCGCATGCAGCATTATTTTGTATGGGCTGTTACATGCACTTGTCTCTTAGTTCTGGCTCTGCACAGGTACTGTTAATTACCTTTGATATTTCCTTCTAGGTTTGCCTTAGGTTCTTCTGCTGTTGTAAGAAAAGATTTTCTTGGTGGTTTTTCTGGACTTAGAATTCTGACTTGGACTACTTTCTCCGTTTTTTCCCTCGGCACCTCGAATTGGCTACTACTTGGTTCTCAGACATGGCTATTTCTCCTGACTATGTTTGCAGTTAATCCCAGGTACTTACATATCCCTCCAGATGCTGACCCGGCTTGCTTAACTACACATATGAATAGTATAATCCCTATGTATAGGGAATACTAAGGAATCAATTTAGGTTCCAGCACGGGGCTGCCCTTTCCAGGGCAATTACCCTATCTAGGTGAAGGGGGTGTTAGCTATGTGTGCGTTTTAATCAATTAAGTTATTCTTTTTAATGGTTGAAGCCCTCCTTCATATCCATGGTTCCTCTCATGGTGTTAGCTACCATTTAATGGTATCTGCTTTCCCAGCAATACCCTTTAATCTGTGTATGCAATTTCTTGATGTATTCATTAACAATCTTTGCATTGCTACTTTTAAATCCAGATTTGATGTCCAAATGTGACATGCCTGAAACCAAAGAGGAAACTACAGTTACTTTCTTTTCTTCTACCCTTGGTACTTAATCAAGTTGACTAGCACACGATTTAGAAGCAGGGCCAGGATTGTTTATGTTAAATATGCTTCTGCATTTTTTCTTAGTTTGGCCACCTTAGTAACAGAAGTTCTTCGCCTATATGCAGTATACATTAAAGAGTAGTGGCACTTTCATAAAACATTTTTTTTTTTTTAATTAATTCAATTTTTATTGAAGAAATTTTTCAATACAGGGTGTTTCAACATTGAATTCAACATTGCAAAGGTACATTTTACATTTTGATGTTACCGAAGCATTACATCAGGAGGTATATGAAGGTTCTTACCAAATGTATACGTATGTTACTATATTAACTGAGAATATTATTAGCTACAGAAAAAGTCCCTGACACCCCCCACCCCCCGGGCCAGTCTCCAGGCTTTAAGGCTTTATTTCCCGGGCCAGGGTGGGCAGCAGCGACCACCCAGGTGGCGTACCACCCATTACTTCTTAAATTGTAGCAACCTAGGTCTCACCGGTGGATCACGGATCGGTTAAGCCTGTGTTATGGAATTGGAGCAATAGTTTACCCAAGGGGACTAGGTGGTCAAAAATGCAGTGTATGTCGAGTTTGACGAGCTGAGAATCTCCTCGAACTGGTGGATCTGATTAATTTTTTCTTTCCACATTTTAGTGGAAGGGGGAGCCGGGTTTCTCCAATGTAGGGGGATTACTTTCAGAAAACTTTTGACATGTCAAAGAGACATGCCAAAAGTATTGATCATTGGTGGCCTTGCTGCTGAGACCCCCACTAATCGTTAGAATAATGGAGCTGCAGGGCTCACCTGAGCACTGAGTCCATTCTTCTGTCTTTGCTGGTTTTTGGCTGCTTCCGGCAGCTAAAAATGTCCTCATAGAGGTCTGTAGAAGCTTCCTATATACCTCTATGAGGCAGTCTTCAGCTGCTGTAAAAGCCGAAAATTAGTGGGGGTCTCAGCATTAGGGCCCCACTAATAAATACTTTTGACATGTCTCTGTAACATGTCAAACGTTTTCTGAAAGTGCAGGTACTCTTTAAATCAGTCATTTGCTTTCTAATAAAAGCAAACTCCTATGTCGTGTTCATTATTTTCCTTTCTCACCAGAGTTTCTACATATAAATAGGCACTGCACAATCAGAACTCATTATGATGTCAATGCCATACTACAGTATACATAATATACAGTGCACCAGTTATGGAATTTAGGAAATATACATATTATACTATATAAAGACATTGTTAGCAATATGAAAAATTACCGAGGTCCCTTTAATTTCCAAAACAAAGCATAAAATGAATAAGCCAGACCATACTACTGACTCTGTGACAATAAAAAAAAATTCTAAAATTTTAGGTTGGCAAATTAAATAATATTCATGGTGCTTTTGGACAACATTTACATTTTAGTGTTTATGAAATGGAGAATAATTATTAAAGCTGGGAAGGATATGCAGCTGTTGTAAGCTATTTGTCCTATAAGATATCCCTTAAGGCCCACTACAAATTTATAGTTTTGGCAAATTATTTCCTTATCATTCGGAAATTATTCATTCATGTTACTAGTTAAGCATTCATGCATATAAAATCTGAGTCACTGACAGTACTGCAAATAGCCCTCGGATTTACTGACCATGGGAGCAATAATGTGGACCTCTGAAAAACAGCAACTGGAGTCAATAAAAAGCTGGCCCAACTACTACATTAGTGAATCTGCTGCTCACCACCCCTGTGAATAACTTTATTTCTCTGCCCATCCTGCTCTCTTTTATGTCTAGCATGCTGGACAAGTATGCTCTGTGGTTTTATATCAATCTTGTGCTTTTCAAAGTACCTAACTTTTAGTAATTCATTTCTATTTGTATGCCCATTTATTTTTTGACTAAAGTATTTGTATCAAAAAGACACAGGAATGAAAAATTGTAAGATTACACGTAATTGTAAGATTACAAGTCAAACTGTTTATATTAGAAAACAAAAACATTAAAGGGATTGTGTGAGAGTCTCCTTTTTCCAATAACAGTGCCAATCTTGCTGTGGTGTGCCACCAATATGGGCAGACCATGTGACTGCTATGGGGCCTGTGGGCAGGGGGTGGCCTGGAGCAAATAGCCCCTCTTCTGTCCTACTGCTTTTTCTTCTCTCCCTTTTCCTGAATGGGTATTAGTATAGTATGTCTCCACTGGAAGTATGGCTTGGCCAGGCTCATCTACAGGTCACACCTCAAGCTGGCAAAAGCTCTCGATTGGTGGAGACATACTACACAAGTACCGCTCAGTACTAGTAGGCAGCTCCCAGCTCCGGCATGAATACTGCCGGGAAGCTCCCGGACACTTCTCCTGACTGACCAGTGCCAGACCGGAGGGCTGACACTCCCGCACCAGTCGGGATGCAGAGGGCTGACACTCTAGCACCTGTCGGGGTAGGGAGGAGGGCTAGGAGCCAACCCATAGTTCTGGTGGAAACATACTACACTAATACCTCCTGAATGTTCAACAGCAGAAGTCTCACTTACATTCTAGATGCTCTGGACTCTGCTCTCTCAATCCAATGAGAGAGGACCCAACCTGTGTTCACTGGAGGTAACTAAACAGCAATCATTATCACTGTGTTGAACTGGTATCTAACTACCATATGGTAACTGCGTAATTTAGGGGTATAGAAGAGCTGGGCTGCTGAATGTAAGCCTGCCACATTATAGATATGCTGCTTCGAATATAATTTATTTTATGGGGCATTGAATTCTAAGTTTTGTAATGGAGCCCCATGATTTCTGTGTGCTTCTGGTTGTGTCTAATATTGCAGCGCAGCTCCATTTATTTGAATGTTTCTGAGCAGCAATGCGAAACACAGCCAATGGGCAGGAGTGGCACTACTTCTGGAAGAAAAAAGGGCGTGTTTTTTAATGTTAAATAATCCTTGTAAGTATGTCAGAGACACAACAATTCTTCCTTGTTTTGCACATTGATACAATATTTTGGGTGTGTGACTATCATCTAAAGAATAAGACAACCAGTCAAAGCGCCAATGAACATCTATGCTGGAATGACAAGTTCAGCCCTTTATTGATTGTAACTGCCTTATTATATGGTGTATTGTTATGCATATTTTAGGTTCATTAAAGACAATACAAATCTATATCTGCATAATGTTGACAAACTAAAAAGGACACTAGACCAAGAAGTTAGGGACTAAAGCATAAGTACCAATTAGCCTCAACCCAAATCTACTATGCATATGACTGTGAGGGGAAAAACAGAGGATGACAGGGAAAACATCGGTATCTTAAATTATAATGTAGGATTAATGGATTAGGAAAATTGATGTATATTTTATTTATTCTTTAACTTTTCTGTGCCCGTACCTTGCCATAAAGTCACATAATAATAAAATAGATAACTAGGGTTGGATTCAGAAATGGGAAACTCCAGTGAAAATGGTTTCCTGTTATTGGATTGGATATTTAAAGGGTTGTTCCAGGAGTTTAAAGATTAGCCTAAGGCTGCCTTTACATAGGCAGTTGCGTCACGGAATTTCTACAGAAATTCTGCAGCGTTTACAGTACAAGCCATGTGGAGGTGATTTTAGAAATATCTTTTACACGGTGTGGAAATTTCCGCAATTAATCCAGTGTTTTTGAAAAACGTCTATTTATTTTGCATATTTCTGTTTCAGAATACAAAGGTGTTCTGCATTTAAAAACGCAATTAAATCCACACAATTTATTTGTGGATTTGGCCACCACAGAATTTCTACGGGTATTTTCTTTCGCCATGCCCACAACAATTCCGCCTTGAGAGAAAATGGCCTTTGGGTGTATTTACAAGGGTATTCTTCATGCATGAGTTCTGTATGTTGCGAGATGCACAGTATTCGCACATGAATAGAACCCATTATTTTCAATGGTTAATTTACATGAGCAATTTATTTGCTTGCATCTATAGTACGAGAATGAAAAATCGCAGCATGTCCCATTTCTGATGATTCTAAATTGCCCATTGTGAGTGGTTAAACCATGCACATAAAATTACAATATTTAACCCCCCTCCTACATTTTAGGGTTTGGTCACACGGGTGCATCGGCGCCCGTGTTACTGCAGGTAGAAGATGGTCGCACTTCAGGACGGACGTCTCTCTGCAGCGCCGGAAGAAAGAACATGTGACCGGCTTCATTGCCGATCATGTGTTCTTCCTTCGGCGCTGTGGGGAGTCGTCCGTCCTGAAATGTGGCCATCTTCTTCCTGCAGTAAGTTCTCAGTCACATGGGCGCATCGGCTGAGCCCTTAGTAGGAGTTTTGTTCCTTTTCTAGAAAGGACATTACAGTTGTGGAAAAACAGAAATTGTTGTAATTTAAAGAGCTATAGCTGCAGTTCTGCAAGTGATATTGACATATCTTCGGTATCATTATAAAGCTAAGACTATTGGCTTTAACCCTTTCCAATCCAATTTGTATTATGTTTTCCTATGGGGCTTACTCTTTTTCTGCCCTTATACAACGGCACTATATGCTGGGTAAAGCCAGTACTGCATGAGGTGACATGTTGGATAGGCTCCGACAGCAGAGAGGCTGGCAAAATACAGTAAGAGAACCCCGACGGACGTCCTACAACATCAGAACTGTACAGCCTTAAATCATAATTAGAGATGAGCGAGCACCAAAATGCTCGAGTGCTCGTTACTTGAGTCGAACTTTCAGTGATGCTCGAGAGTTTGTTTCGAGTAACGAACCCCATTGAAGTCAATGGGCGACTCGAGCATTTTTGTATATGACTGGTGCTCCGCTAAGGTTTTCATTTGTGAAAATCTTAGCAAATCACCAAAGTCATGTAAAAAAACACAGAAATGGATAGGTCAGGCGAGGAGCAACATGCAGGGCTGCATTTCGGGCTCCGAGTTCTCACTATATAGCCACAATAGTGGCAAGAGTGTGACGCCCCCCCCCCCCCCCCCCCCCCCGCACTGTCAGCATAAAGATCGTTCTCCTCTGCCACAGCTGTAACAGCTGTGGCAGAGAAGAACGATGTTAGCCCATTGAATTCAATGGAGCCGGCAATACAGCCGGCTCCATTGAAAGCAATGGGCTGCCGGCGATCGCACAATGAATTTTCGGGAACGGCTTAAATATATAAGCCCTTCCCTGCAATTTATCCAGAAATGTGTAAAAATAAAAAATATATATATACTCACCTGGTCCCGGCAGACGGAGTTCAGCTGCGGCCAGCTGGCAGTTCTCCTGAACTGCTCTCTGTAGTATTCAGCTGTCATTCAGCTGAGAGCTGCGCTGAGCCAATCAGAGGCAGCACTCAATCACCCATTCATGAATTCATGAATGGGTGTGAGTGAGAGCTGCCTCTGATTGGTCAGGCTGTGACCAATCAGAGGCAGCTCATTCAGCAGGCGGGGATTTTAAATCCCCGGCTGCGGAATACTACAGAGAGCAGTTCAGGAGAACTGCCAGCTGGCCGTGGCTGAACTCCGTCTGCCGGGACCAGGTGAGTATATATATATATATATATATATATATATATATATATATATATATATATATTTTTTTTTTTTTACACATTTCTGGATGAATTGCAGGGAAGGGCTTATATATTTAAGCCCTTCCCGAAAATTCATTGTGCGATCACCGGCAGCCCATTGCTTTCAATGGAGCCGGCTGTATTGAAGTCAATGGGCTAACATCGTTCTGCCGGGACAAGGTGAGTATATATTTTTTTTTTTTTACTTTTTACACATTTCTGGATGAATTTCAGGTAAGGGCTTATATTTTTAAGCCCTTCCCGAAAATTCATCCCGCGCTAGCCGGCAGCCCATTGCTTTCAATGGAGCCGGCTGTATTGCCGGCTCCATTGAATTCAATGGTCAGTGCTCGTTTAATCGAGATGAGCACCGCGTGGTGCTCGTCTCGAGTAACGAGCATCTCGAGCACCCTAATAATCGAACGAGCATCAAGCTCGGACGAGTATGCTCGCTCATCTCTAATCATAATGTCTTCAGAGGTCAGACAGTGGATTGGTAAGGGTTAAAAGGCTATCAAAAGCATGTCGGTAGCACTCATATAAGCAGAGCTACTACCATTTGAAGTGAAGTTAGGAATACTGAATGCATAACTTTCACTTGTCAGTGTTTGTTCATGTTATCATCTCTCCATCATTTATGGAGCATATTTCCTCTCTGATTGTCACATACGGGGGTCTTTTTTCCCAGAAAAGGAGAGAAATGATGAGGACTATAATCTCTCCTTTATGCCACTAACCCCACACATGTTATAGTCATTGCTAACAGTGGTATCTGAATGTTTTTACAGGAAAAAATGTTAAAAACTTTCTTCCTTACACAAGGCCTGATATATTAAAAAAAATAAAAAGAGAACAAAAGGTACACATAATTGGTATTGCCAAATCCATAATAATATGTACTATAAAATATTCCATCATTTATCCAGCATCGTAAATTCCATTAAAAAAAACCTTAAAACATGCGGAAAGTCATTTTCTGTTCAGCTCGCTTCCTGAAGCAGAAATAAAAAATAATTAAAAAGTTGTAGATACCTCAAATATCTACCAATAAAAACTACAAGCTGTCCCACAAAAAAAGTCTCATACAGTTCTGTTGACTGAAAAATATAATTGCTCAGTTACTGCATTGCGGCACCGCATAAAGTCTTTTTGTAAAAAAAAGTGTTTATATTGTGAAAAGTAAAACCTCTAAAAATGTAGTATTGTCATAATCATAATGATCCATAGAGCAAAGTTAATAATATTTATACCACATGTGGAATGCTATAAAAACAAATCCTAAAAGATAGTGGTAATTTTTTTTTGTATTGCCCCCCAGCAAATTTAATAAAAGTTATCCAATACATTATATGGACCTGAAATTGGTTCCTATAAAAACTGGAGCTTGTCCCACAAAATACAGGTTACAATGATAAAAAAACAAAAAAAAAATTATGACAAACTGGAATACAAGAAGGTGATATGATCTACTGGCTCTCACTAAGTCTAAAACTAGTTATGCCACTAAGGGGTTAAAAAGGCAATTAAGAGGAATGAGTTTTGTGTCAAAAGTATGTAAATGAGACAAATTCAAAATATACAATTTAAAAAAGGGGATATTTTTGGGAGGGTTTTTCCAATATTAACGCTACTGTTGGGTGGTCAAAGTATATAACCGTTATTAGGGTGGTACAATGCCCAGTAAATGCCAGGGGTCCAGATCACTCTCAGTCAACTACTAGTCCATCTGAATATATATCAAATGCCATCTGTCTGCATACATGTGCTGCACAAACTGAAACTAAAAATCACATCTTAAGCAATCTAAACTGGAAACCAAAGAGTTAACATGATTGAAATTGGTTTATTATGGAAATGGAAAAAGTTTACAGAGAAAGGTTTACATGTAGAACATTGTAATTATCCCAAATGAGTGCAACAGGCAATTTGAATACACTGTTAATACTGATCTTTAATACAACTTTATGCAGTCAGCAATAAATGAAGCAACTTTTACATTTTCCATTGTAAATTAGAGAGCATAGTTAAACCCTTTTTATGCTATTTAAATTAACATCTATTTTCCTTGAACTCTGCCCGCTAGGTTTTCATGGAAAACATTTTCAACAACTCTAATCACAAAGAAAACAGTAGGAAATGCAAATTTAATAGGAGTGGTCAAAGTACCTAGGGGAGCTTACAACAGCAATGCCAGACAAATGGCAATCAATGCCTGCCGGCTAGCCAGACTGCCCAGATTCCATATTTAATCCTCTCCTTTGAAAGTATTCATTAAGACCTACGTATATTCAATCATCACTTCCTACTGCCCATTGTCCTTGCTTAACTTTATAATTTTTTGCTGCTTTCTGTTGTTTTCTTAACAGTTTACATGATTAAACTTTCAATGACATTTCTGCTTCTGCAGTATAATTACTTTAGGTAGGTTGCTGGTTTCAGTTGCTTTGATGTGCAGCTTCCTCGAGTTATTGACTTGTTTTTTTAATATGTTTCAACAGTTCTAAAATGTAAGATAAATATAGATACATATTATATGGAATATTGTGACTGCAGTTGATTAGGTTATACAACAACCTGCTCCAAACAAGTGCAAGAAATACACAAAAGAAAGGAAGATCTACAATCCCCTCTTCTCATGTATTTGTATTGGTATTATGTTACACAATATGGGCAAAACAACATTCACAACCATTTTTTCCGCTTAAAGGGGTGGTCTCGCGAAACAAAGTGGGGTTATACACTTCCGTATGGCCATATTAATGCACTTTGTAATATACATTGTGCATTAAATATGAGCCATACAGAAGTTATTCCACTTACCTGTTCCGTTGCTAGCGTCCTCGTCTCCATGGTTCCGTCTAAATTCGCTGGCAGCTTGCTTTTTTAGACGCGCTTGCGCAGTCCGGTCTTCTCCATTCAGCACGAGCCGCTTCAGTGTGCTCCCCGCTACAGCTCTTCTGCGCATCGCAGACGAGCTGTCACTGCTCGGGAGCGCGCTGGAGCGGCCATTCTGTACCTTCCTCTGTTAGAGGAAGGTGCAGAAACTGGAGCTGCCCAGCGGAGAAGCCCAGCCCAGCCCAGCAGCCCCGAGAAGCGTCCCAGGTAAGTGATGGGTCGGGGGGGGGCTGCCGCTGCGCCGGGCTAACTAGCGCTGGGCCGGGGGGGGGCTGTCGCTGCGCCGGGGGGGGCTGTCGCTGCGCCGGGGGGGGGGCTGTCGCTGTGATGGGGGAACTAGCGCTAGGCCGGGGGGGCTGCCGCTGTGATGGGGGGGGCTGTCGCTGCGCCGGGGGGGGCTGTCGCTGCGCCGGGGGGGGGCTGTCGCTGTGATGGGGGAACTAGCGCTAGGCCGGGGGGGCTGCCGCTGTGATGGGGGAACTAGCGCTAGGCCGGGGGGGCTGCCGCTGTGATGGGGGGGGGGCTGTCGCTGCGCCGGGGGGGGCTGTCGCTGCGCCGGGGGGGGGGCTGTCGCTGTGATGGGGGAACTAGCGCTAGGCCGGGGGGGCTGCCGCTGTGATGGGGGGGGGGGCTGCGCCGGTTACCTTCTGCCTGGCGGTGGGTGACTGGTCGGCGGCTGCGGGGCGTCCGGTCGGCGGCTGCTTGGCGTCCGGTTGCCATGGAGACACAGCTGGCAGCGTCTCGGGAGCGCGCACGTCGGGCTGCAGCGAGCGACGGGGAAAGAGCCGGCGGCCATCTTGGGGAAACTTTTATAAGTTGCTGAAACGCTGGAACGGTAAGTAGAAACCAGCTAGGAAAGTAATTTACAGGGGTAATTAGTAATGTATGTTTAATTAGGGGGACTGGGCAAAAAAAAAAAATCACTGCTTCCTCGAGACATCTCCTTTAAGGCTTTATTTAGATTTTGCAGTAAAATTAACAAAACTGTCATTTTCACTTCTCCGGCAGGATAACATTACACAAACATAGTTATAGTTGGAAGCAAAATCATGAAATTGAATGGATAGCATAAACTGGGCCAACAGTGACCAGTCCAGGTAGAAATGTGATTCATAGCATATTAAGTATAAACGGAGGCCGTTTCGCAGAAACCAGTCTCTGGAAGCTAGGACTAGTAATGACAAATGCCTGACGCCTATCTAAGAATCCCTCACTGTATCTGCTAAAAGGAAAGAGGGAGGGACGGTCTCAGAAGTCAGTATGCCATTACAAGTATAAGACACTGTCTTAAGATGTGGTAATGTTCAAGGCCACCCAACCAGGCTAGAGTTTTTCCAAACTTGCATGGGCACTTTCTACTAAGGTACAGGATTTTGTATAATGGAGCATACTTATTCACTAATTGGACCAAGTGTGCATCTGTGGATTTCTAGAAAAAGATTTATTCATAGGTCCTCTGGACCTTGGTGTCACTATAACCCAGGAGACACACAATTAAAAATGCCTTTAGAAACGCCATTATAAATATTCACTGTTTTTCTACAGATCACTATTTTGAAACCACCCTAGAAGCCTCTCTAGTTTTTGACCCTATGACAAATTAAAATGAAATGAAGCATATAAAGTGTAATCTTTATCGGTATAAGGGCTCTTTCACACGAGTGTATATCGGCCCGCCGTTTTCACGGTTGGCTGATATACGCTGTGATCTGATGCATTGGATTCTAATACATCAGATCACATGGCTATACGAGTATTCCTGCGATGTAAAAGCACCCGGCCAGCCAATATAGGGCCAGGCGTTTTTTTATATCGGTGCCAAAAGATAGTCCTCGAACTATCCTTGGGGCCGGAATACGTCGGCCTCTGCATGGGCTCCTATGGGAGAATTGAGGTGGGAGGGAGTTTAACAGCGTGACTGCTAAACTCCCTCTCTCTTCTCTCCTCTCCTTTGGCTGATTGCAATGGAAGGGGGTGGGGCAGGGGGTGAAGCTAAGAGCCACCTTACCTCCTCCCACTGCTGGCTGCCGGCAAGGGACGGAGCAGGGGTGGAGCTAAGCTCCAGCCCCTTCTCCGCAGCCAGCAATGGGAGGAGGTGAGATGGGGTGGTGCTTAGCTTCACCCCCATCCCAACTCCTATCATTGTAATGAGCTGGAGGGGAGGAGAGAAGAGGTGAGCCAGTAAGGAGGAGGGAAAGAGGCAATGACATGGTGGCCTTGGCCCATGCTCATGCCATCTGAACAGGCACACAACCATTAGATTTGTGCGCCCGTTCACAAGTTTTTACACCTCACATCGTAGCATATATCGGCCGGCCAATATACGCTTGTGTGAAAGAGCCCTGAGGTAAGCTTCCCACAAGTGTATTGTAACACATCTGTAATACAGACCCATAATACGGCCATGTTACAGATGATATTGAAACCATATGTCGTTAGTATTATTGTCAATATTTGATCTGTATTTGCTATCATTGGTTTTATCTGCTACTGGGCAAATATGGATTTGTATCCGCCCAACAGAAAATAATACTAGTGAATGCAAGTACAGATCAAATACTGATAAAATATTTGTGACTTATGGATGCATCTGTATTTTAATCACTTTTCATAAACTTTAATAAGCATATTTTTTACACAATATGGACAAGCTGTGTTTTTAAAACATGACTTCAAAAAATGCACCTATGTAAACAGATATATAGATTTACATTAGCTCCATATTACGGTCCACAAAACATGGAACAAATGCGGACTAAAAACATGCTCATCTGAAAGCAGCCTAGAAATATATCCATACATGGAGTTTTTGGCTTCAGTTTTTAATCCATAGTTAGGAGTGGATACAAGAGAGCGAAAAAGCATAAGGCAGGAATTATGCATGCAGACGTACACCTCAAAATAAGGCTGTATATCACAGTGCATGTGCATATACCATTCCCAGAGGCGTAACTTGAAGGTCCCGGGCCCCGATCAAAACTTGTAACAGGGCCCCCAACTATAATGCTTTACTCATAGTACTGGGCTCCCTATATGGAGAAGAGAGGCCTTATGGGTCCTCTAAGGCTCCTGGGCCCGGGTGCAACCACATCCCCTGCATCCTCTATAGTTACTGACCATTCCTTTCTACTCCCACTTCATCACCTACATTAGTGTCTGTGACACTGTGGAAGATGAGAGGACACTTCTCTTAAATATGAACTCTTGTACAGTAAGTCTAATGGGTGACTGGATACTAATGGGTGACACTATATACTGTTTTTCACCGGTGAGTTTCCTGATACAAGCAAAACAATTGCAGAGGGGAGGAAAATTATGTGTTATAATGTAGAAAAAGGAAAAAAATCATCTTAGAACTTGTATATTTTAACATAAATAAGATATAAGCAAGACAGTTAATTACTTAACATATTGCTTGGAGGAAGAGCACTTTTTAATGGGTACAATTCTAGATTCAAGCTATCATTGCTGGCAATACGTTTACTTATTTCCTCTCTGGCAACGGTTACCATTATTTCTCTCTGACAGTGTATCTCCATTTTTGTGCAGTGTTCTCTCAGGGGGGTAATATCATTGTTTTTGTTCTCTGATGTAGAGCATTATCATTAGATCAATGTATGTAACTTTATGTAGCTGCACTATTGCGATTATATTGTTGAGAAAGTCCAATGCACTAAAGATAATGAAACAAGTATTTTCCTGTTAAGGAAGTACTCAATTCCCAATGGTATGACAGACTAAACCCATTATAGCATAGACCAAAGGATCATTACACACTGTCTTGCAGGCAGCAGATTCATCAGACATTCAGCAGCAGTGATTTGCTTTTTGAATAATGATAGGAATAGCAACATGTCTTTATTTCCTTAAAGCTAACAATGTCATTTCATATTGGATAAACCTTGACGCATTGTCACACTGAATTCCTCTTACAACCTCTTGTGATTTTGCAAGAGATTTTACTCTGTAATTTGTATCATATTCAGATTTATAGATTATGGATGAAATTGAAAATAAGTGGTCACATAGCTTGTTGTTCTGCAGATTTACTATGTTGATATAAGTGCAGCATCAATATAATAGGTTGCCCTTGACGGATGTGTGCTTTTCTTAAACCTTACTTACTATGTAAATGTTATGTCTGTTCACTCCTGTCGACTTCACTGAACTAAAACCTTAAGGCTTAAACAGAAGGAATGATGTGTCAAAATGTTGCTGAAATGGAGAAAGGGGTTGGAAACCTTTCTGTGGATCTGCCTTAGCTAGACTTGTCAGAAGGTGAAGTACCCACCCTGAAAAGGGCGACCCATAGCTGGTGCCTAACTAAATTCCCTAGACATCTTTAGGTATAATGTGGGAACAAGGATATACAAGCGGAAAGGTGAGCAAAAATATGTGATCAGAAAGCTGAAGTCAAGGGTAACACAGTACCAAAAAAAGAGTAGCTGAAAACTGTAGTCCGAAGTCAAAGTCCAAAAAAATTATATGCAGAAGAAAAAAACTGTAGCACTTGCACTAACCCACCAAAACACCTACCAAACCTGAATGTAGAAAGTATTACCAGCTTTCTCTGCATAGAAGCCCTGGAATAGATACCCTAAAAATGACACTGATAGGCCAACTGCGACAGCTCAGCCAGCCAATCAGTAAAACAGAAGTGAGATGTTTCTCCCATGGCATCTAAAGCAAAATGAAATTGTGTATGCGCCTGCAAGTGCATCACGTGATCCAGCGCATCACACTGGACCTGTTCAAAGTACTGTAACAGCACATTTAAGCAAAGCAAGACTGACCCCCGCAATATTTCTACTCTCTGTAATATCTGACGATGATGTCATGACTGCATTAAATGTTGAACATACATAAAAGGTTTGGCTAGCACTAGTGTAGCCTTACAATCTCCTAATCTTATAGAAGTTGATGTGGGTTGTGTGCCAACTCAAATGCAGCCCTGACCCACCAATAGAAAGAAATCCAACTCTGCTGGCCTTTTTTTGATCTGCGAGTCATAGTCACAGCAACTTGTGAGCCGCAATGTGAACACATTAACTTCTATTAGATTAGGAGAGCAGAGGGTTACACTGCTCTATATGGTTGTACAATCGTTGTCACAGGCAAGTCTCTGTGTAGCTCTATTCTTAAGGAAGTTGTCCAGTTGTAAGCTATTAAATGCTTAACCTTAAGGTAGGCCATCAATCACAGATTAGCGGTTGTCCATTGCCAGAGACTCCTGCCGATCAGTTGTTCTCTGGGCTAGAGCAAGTTGGCTAGCATTAGGTCCCAGCAGACTGGAATGTCAAGATGTGCTGGAGAGCAGTACAATAATGAGCATCTGCAGGGAACAGTGAGGCACGGTAGAGGTTCCTTTGCAAGTTTGGGGCTGTATTTCAGCAAACGGAGTTGGAGATTTGGTCAGGATACTGGTGTCCTCAATGCTGACAAATAGAGGCAGATACTTATCCATCATGCATGATTGGCTACAAATGTATTGCAGCATGCAACGACCCCAAACATACAGCTAATGTTTTTTTTAAGAACTATCTTGAGTGTAAAGAAGAACAAGGAATCCTGGAAGTGATGGTATGACCAAGTTCCTTTAAAACGAGTTTCAGGGAGAGCGCCTTGCACACTGTTTAGAGAAAGGAATAAAGTACAAGATTTAACTCACCAGGTGTTCAGCGTGTCACTAAAGTAACACGCTTGCACCAAGGATCCAGGTACACCTAAAATGGTATCTTTTTTGGAGGTTCTCAAGAACCCAATTCACTGGAGAGCTGCAGTCCAAGATTTCTCCAATTTTCCAAAAGGCTTGATAAAGGTGTATTTCTATGCTGAAACGTGTTGCATGCATATTTTGGTTGTCTGTTTTTTACTGTTTGTTTTTAACAGGTTGTATCACCTCTATGGTTTTATGCAATAAACCTTTATTCGTAGATCAAATCCATTACCAGTTATTCCACTGAGGTAACTCCACCAGAAGCGCAGGAAAAGGCTTTTCCTCTACTATCAAGTTCCTTTAAAACCTGTGTGCAAGTGTATCAAGAAGAATTGATGCTGTTTTGAAGGCAAAAGGTGGTCACACCAAATAGTAATATGACTTAGATTCCTCATTTCTTCATTCAGCTTGCATCTTGTTAATTGACAAAAATTAACTATTACTAGTTCTATTTTTGAAAGCATTCTTACTTTGCAGCACTTTTTCCACATCTTCCTAAAAAATTTGCACAGAACTGTATATGCCCCCCACCCAAAAAAATCACATATATTACATATATTAATATAAGGCCTCTTTCCCACAAGCGTATATCGCCCCACCGTTTTCACAGTCGGCCAATATATGCTATGATCTGATGTATTGGATTCCAATGCATCAGATCACATGACTGTATTCCCATGACGTAAAAGCGCCCGGCTGGCCAATTTAGTGCCAGGCGCTTTTATGTCGGGCCCAAAAGATAGTCGTGGAACTATCTTTTGGGTCGGAATATGTCGGCTACTGCATGGGCTTCTATGGGAGCCAATGAGAGTGACCAGAGAAGGGAGGTGGGAGGGAGTTTAGCAGCGTGACTGCTTAACTGCCTTTCTCTTCTCTCCTCCCCTCCGGCAGAATGCAATGGGAGGGGGCGAGGATTTGGTGGAGCTAACCACAACCCCATCCCGCCCTCTCCCATTTCTGGCTGCGAACAAGGTGTGGGACGGGGTGGAGCTAAGCTCCCGCCCCTAGTCTGCAGCCAGCAATGGGATGAGGCGGGACGGGGCGGTGCTTAGCTCTGCACCCATCCCGCTCCCTCCCATTGCAATCTGCCGGAGGGGAGGAGAGAGCAGGTGAGGTGAGGGAGAGGGAAGGGGCGATGGCATGGCAGCCTCGGTGTATATTCGCTGGGGCCCATGCCATCTGAACGAGCGCACAAACATTTGATTTGTGCACCTGCTCCCCAGTTTTAACTCTCACATTGTAGTGTATATCGGCCGGCCATGAAAATGGTGGCCAATATACGTTCATGGAAACAAAGCCAAAGGGCTCTTTCACACGAGCGTGGTTTTCACACATAATAGGTGCATGAAGAAATAGCTTCTAATAGAACTAATGGTTTCCTATAGAAAGGAAACCAAAGATAGGACATGCGTGCCTACAATTCACATATCTATGGTCCATGCTGCAAGAAAAGATAGGTCCTATCTTTGGCGCATGATGTGCAGAAGTTTTCATTGACCCCTTTGGGAGCAGGAGTGGGAGTTTCTGCATACCGAGGAAATTCCCAACTGCAGCGGCGCCGCTACACCCAGAAACATTTTTTAGCCCTTTGCAATCCAATTTTGGATTCAGGGTTTCCTAGGGCGTTTTCTCTTTCTGCCATTATATAACAGCACCATCTGCTGGCTTGAGCCAGTACTGCAGTATGGGGCATGCTGGGGAGGCCCCTGACAACAGAGCGGTCAGTAAAATACAATAAGAATACCTCGCCGGACATATTCTGACATCGGAGCTATACAGCCTTCAACCAGAATGTCTTTAGACTTCAGATAGTGGATTGGAAAGGGTTAAATATCACGCTGTAAACTCCTGTTAGTCCCCATGGGGATGAGGGGAAGACCCAAGCGTTCAGCTCCCTGGAGGTTCCCACATAAATAAAAAGTGCTTCTGGGCAGCAAGTTTTAAGTGTCCCGCTGTAAGCAGCTGGGCAATTCCCCAGCAGCGGGGTTCCCCAAGGGATTTCCCAGTAACGGGAAGAGAACGGGGTAAAGCTAAAGGGAATCCACCCTCTAGCCCAGCCCCCTCTCAACTTGCAAAGGGGAAATTCCAGGGAGGATACCTTTAGCCCAGCCCTCTCACTCTAGCCCTGCCTCTCCCTCTCTACTATGGGGATATCCCTCAGAGATCCCCTGTAGCTCTGCCCCCTTTCTCTCTGCACATTGGGGATTTCCCTCAGGAATTCCCATAGCAGGGACAGAGAGAGCTGTGGGTTAATCCCCCACTGCACTGTGGAAATATCCCTCGGGGATCCCCATAGCCCCACTCTCTCTCCCTGCTCTCTGCTATGGGGATCCCCGAGTAATATCCCCATAGCACAGTGAAAGAGAGTGGGGCTATGGGGATCTGCGTCTCCTCCTGGAGCAGCTGCACTTTTTAAAGCAACACACTGCTCCAGTGCATAAGCAGTTTTCACACACATGAAGCTCGGGTCTTTTGTGCATGAAAAATCATCCATTGACGCGATTTTTAGTGCAGCATTGAAACAATTTTTTCATGCACCTATACTGTGCTAAAACCACGCTCATGTGAACGAGGCCTAAGGGCTATTGTTACCTAGGAGAAGCAGAAAGGCAAGACCCCAGTGGGCAGAAGAGCACAAAAATTGGATCACTGAACTGTGGAAAAAGATCACCTAGTCAGCTGTATCCAGATTTCTGTCGCACTATGCTAATAGGAGGGTCAGAATGTGGGGAAAACAACATTACTTGATAAAGGACTCTAGTCAGGTTTCAACAGTTCAGGCTAGTGGAAGTGGAGTAATGGAGTGAGGCATACAGTCTAATTATGATTTTTTAGGAAAACTAAAGTAAGTATAAGAAAATGGAAACGTATATTGAGAAAATGCAAACTTCATGAAGATGTGAACAGTGGTGAAATGCTAAAAGTACCTCGTTGGACCTCTCCAGAATGAAAAAAACATTATGACAATGGTAGGATACAGCTCTGTAAAGGCTCTTTCAGACAGACACTGCGATTTTTGGCCGACTGTGTTACGGCCACAGCACGACTGAAAATCGCATGATCAAGAGGCAGCCATGACCAAGTCATGGCTACATCTTCCGTTTATGCACCCTTCCAGACAGCCAAGTGCGGCGTGTATACGCCGTACCCAGAATATCATTGGGCGAAGGGAGAGAGCTCTGCTAGTGTGCTACTCTCCCGACCCATCCCGCCCCCTCCCTTTGCCAACAGCCAGCAAGGGGCGCAGAGGGGGAGGAAATGTGGAAGGAGTTTAGCAGAGACGCTGCTAAACTCCCTCCCACCTCCCTTTCTCAGCAGCTCCCATAGGCTCCCAAAGGAGTCTATGGGATCGTCCGCCGTATTCCAGCCAGAAGATACTTCCAGAACTAGCTTTTCAGGCCAGCGTAAAAGTGGCTAACTGGATTGCGCACTGTATGTGCTATCTTAGCCAGACAGCCATTTTTACGCATCGCAAAAATGCCCATCTGAACTGACGCATTGGAAACCAATGCATCAGATGGATCACGTATATCAGACAGGTCGTGAAAACGGGGCCAATATACACTCATGTGAATGAAGCCTAAGACTATAGTATAAGTAATAAATTGGTAGTAGTACCCAGGGCTGGCTTAACAATAGTGCCAATGAAGCACTGGCTCCAGGCCCCGCAATCCCCAATGTTCAGGGGTGCTCCCAAATGCCTGCTCTTCAGATAGCTGAGGAGCCCAAAACATAGGTTCTCACCAGTTTAGTACATCCGGTGAGAATCAGTGAGGCCCAATTTTCAGCAAGTAAAAAAAGAAACAACAGTGGGCCGCTCATTCATCTTCATTTCCTCCTGCCTTCTGGGGTCAGCATGGTACAATGGTAATTCTACAACACATGACTGGTGCCAGCCAATCCCACTAGTGCTGAGTACGTACCTCCTTAGTGCACTGACCACTGAAGGCATTAAGGGAATGAAGATGAATGTCGTTTCCAGAGCAGTTTTCAGGGGCGCTGTGCCAGAGGTGAGTATACTGCTATTTTGTTTTTTAACTGGCAAAAAGGGGGCAGAAAGGAAAGCCTTATTACTTGACCAAAAATGGTGACATTATTAATAATGGGGCAGAAAGGTGGTATTAGCAATTTGGGGGTCAGAAAAAGTGGCATTAATAACTACGGTGGCAGAAAAGGCAGCATTATTAATTACAGGGGCAGGAAAAGTGGCATTAATAATAACAGGGACAGAAAAGGTGACATTATTAAAAATGGGCATAGAAAAGGATACATTAGGCAGCATTATTAGTAACGCTAGCAGGGAAGGCAGCATTATTAATTACAGAGCCAGGAAAGGTGGAATTATTATTAACGGGGGCAGAAAAGGCACTATTATTAATTACAGAAACAGAAAAGGCAGTATTATTAATTATTGGAACAGAAAAGGCAGCATTATTATCTACGGGGCTGAAAAGATTTAATTATTAATTATGGGGGCAGGAAACGTGGCATTAGTAATAAGCGGGGAAGAAAAGGTGGCATTATTAATAGCAGGAGCAGAAATGGCAGAATTATTAATAATTAGAGGGACAGAAAAGGTGACAATAATAGTAACAGTGGCAGAAAAGGCAATATTAACAACGGGGACAAAAAAGGCAGCATTATTAATGAGGGCAGAAAAGGTGCATTATTAATTACGGGGGCAAGATAAGCAGCATTAATAATAACAGGGTTAGAAAAGGCAAAATTAATAATAACGAGGGCAGGAAAGGTGATATTAATAAGAACAGAGGCAGAAAGGTGTCAATATTAGTTACAAGGCCAGGAAAGGTTGCATTAAATGAAAACTAGGGCAGAAAAGGCAGTATTATTAATTGTAGAGACAGAAAAGGGGGCATTATTAATTACTGGGGCAGAAAAGACAGCATTATTAATAATGAGGGCAGAAAAAGCAGTGTTTTCATTCCGGGTGAGGATAGGCAGCACTTATAATAACAGGGACAGAAAAGGCAACATTATTAATAACAGGAGCAGAAGAGGAGGCATTATTAATTACAGGGGTAGAAAAAGTGGCATTAATAATGAGAGCAGAATTGGCAGCATTATTAATAATGGAGGTAGAAAGTGTGCATTATTACTTATGAGGCAGAAAAGAAGTGTTGTAATTATAAGGCCGAAGAGTTAGCATTATTACTGATGGGGCAGAAAAGGGGGCAATTTTATTGTTTGGCGGGCACTAAAAGCAGCACTTACTATGTGGGGCCTCACTGTTCTCTTGGGAACTATGGATTGTGTAGAGGTGTGAAAAATGTGGAAAACATAAGAAGGGTGATGGAAAAGCAAGGAGACAGAAATTTCTGTGTGTCAAATTCTACAGAGACAGGTTGCAACCAGGAGGAATTGTGTTTGCCTGGGAGTGGATAGTGAAGAATAGGGAGAGAGAATGACACCAATTAGAGATGGCGCCACCTGTGACCAATGGAGGTAACTGCGCCATAATTAACACTGTGTACAGCTGGTAACTGACTATTATTTACAGACAGTTGTGGATTAGGGGACCATAGGCCTATGGCTATTCACACAATGTAGGTCCTCCTTATACACAACAACCCTCCCAGTAGAATATTTGCTGGTAAAACATTACAAAAGCAGCCACAACAATAACCATTTAGTGTGGATTTTGATGACCTATTAGACATCAATAGCAAAAATTAAAAGTACTGGAATACTCTTTTAACGAGCTACGCAAATTACTCACTGTGTTGCAGTTTGTGTAGGAAAGCAACAGGGATGCAGAATGCAGTTGGGGCATTTCTGACTTATGCTATGGAAGTTTACTTTTGCTGTGGTTTCTATGCACACCCCTAGCATCAACTTTTGTTTCTGTGGCGTTCCGAAGTTTGTTTCAGGGACACAATTGCTCACCTTGGTCTAAAAAGTGCTATTAGACTAATGGGCCAGTCCTGACAGTGATACGTTGTAGTGTTACTTTTTTTTATACTTGAATAGAAGTTTTTGTATGAGTATTGTTTCCTTTGTGTGGAAACACATAAATACAATCAATGTATAGCTGAACAAATATAGTGATAACTGGCATACTTCATTTTAAGCCAATTCAATGTCACATATCTAAAGGCCCCCATATATGTTAGACTTTGGTCATCTGAACCTGACTATTTCAGCAGCACTGGATGCCTGCTGAATGTGTATGAGAGCCTCTCAACTTTTCCTCGACATGTACCTGAGGAAAGATTGATCTGGCAAGTTGAATTTCAATGCCCGATCCCTTTGTTCCCCCATGGGATAATGCACTAGAGCTGTCTGGCTGCAGCTTTCTTCACAAAACACACAAATGCTCATTCGAACGGTATTCATGTGTTTGAGGAAGTCAGAAGAAAAAACTGTTGAACCATCTTATGGCCCCCATACACCTTCAAGGCCCCACCAATCAAACAAATTACAGAATTATAGACGCTCACAAAGAACTCACATAGTATTTATCTTATGCTTCATGGCCATTCATGGATGTGAGGAAATAAAACGGTTGTGTTCTGTGTTGTCCCAACAAGAGAAAAGCTTCATTTTAGAAGCATTTTGTAACATGAATATTATGAATAGACGTGCAGAAATAATTGAAGCCGCAGCAAAATGCTTAAAAGTTTTATTGATTGGATGCAATTATTCCTTAATTGCATATTTAAATGAGGTATTAGCAGGCCTAACTAAGCAATAGCTCTTAATTGCTGGTAGACACCAGGGTCACAGATTTTGTTTATTTCATATGTTAATTAAGAAGATGAGGGTGTTTTGGTTCTATTAGCTGGTGGGAATTCTGATGACTGTTTTTAAAATCTCAGATGTTGAGAATGTACTGAGTAATAGCTTCCATCATTAACTCGGATGTTTGATAAAATGGGATCTGCTGCATTCATAACAAACCCACTTATTAAATCTTGGCCCTGCTTTAAAAAGTTATTTCCACATCCACAGTGGCTGAATTCCCCATTACTAGGTTGCTGGATTCCTTTAATACTGTATATAGCTTGTCGCCATCAAATAAAACATCAGCAAATAGCAGAACTTCATCAAGAGTTCCTTTTTACTTTGAAACTATTATTATTCATGATGCAAAATTCAACAGCAAACAAGATTCATAGAAACTTTACCTGAACTTTCTAAGAACACGGTGGAGAACAGGGCCATGAACTTGGGAATTACTTGGATATGTATAAAATATCTACTTCACACCAGATCTTGGTGAGAAAAAAGTCGCTTTCTCCGAAAGACATGGATAGATATTCTGCAACTGCAAAAAAAGCGTAGCTCTACTTTCGATGAACATAAGTCATATAATCCGTAAGCATACAATGTAGCATATTTACGCTATCTTTACCAGATTTTATTTGCTAATTCCACTGCTTTCATTTGTTATTTAAGCTTGTTTTAATGAAATGTTGCAATTTAGAAGCCATCAACAAGCTGCTTGTTCCATCTGCGCTAGGTGCAATTTGTTACATCCGAATAAAATATTATTACCACCCTAGTAGTGGAAAATCCACTGCGAAATTTGCAGCATTTCTGCATCAAAATCCGTCCTATTGGTGCAAATTGTAACCCTTTCCAATCCAATTTGTATCCTGGTTTTTCCAGGGGGCATACTTTTTTTCTGTCATTATAAAACGGCGCTATATGCTGGCTAAAGCCAGTACTGCATGAGGTGACACATTGGATAGGCTCCAACAGCAGATAGGCTGGCAATATACAGTAAGAGAAACCTGACAGACGTCTTCCAACCTCGGAGCTGTACAGCCTTAAATCGTTATGTCTTTAGATGTCAGACAGTGGATTGGAAAGGGTTAACTCGAATATAGCTGCAGATCCGCAGATGATTTCAGCCTGCACTTAATGGCGCTCCTCTCACCTCTAAATACTGCCAGCACCAAGAGCGCAGCAGACACTGTCTCCTGGGAACCACTACTGAGCGCTGCCATCCTTCTCCTGGTGACAGACAGCCCAAATCCAAATCATCTGACCTTACTGGCACTCAGTAGCGGTTTCCAGGTGACAGTGTGCGCTGCACGCTTGGTGCTGGCGGTGAACACTCAGTATTCGGAGGTGAGAGGAGCGCCATTCTGTGCAGGCTGAAATCATCTGCGGATCTGTAGCTATATCTGAGTCAGAATTCTCATCAATGGTGTGGATTTCGACATAGTTTTTAATGTGGAAATTATGCAGTGTTTCTACTCCATGTGAAAGTACTCTAAGGCGGTTTCCAGGCCTCATTCACACGAGCGTGGCTATTTATCCGTGATAAAACGTTGGCGAAAATGACGACCATGTGAAACGTTAGATTCCAATACATTCATTCACATGGGTGAGTTTTGGGCACGTGAAAAAAAAATCCCACTACGTCAAAAGATAGGTCTTCATCTATCTTTTGACGAAAAAATGCTAGAAGCTCCCATAGACTCCTATGGGAGCTGGAAAAAAAGGGAGAGGGAGGGAGTTAACCTGCTTTCGGCACTCAGAAAAGAAGACAGCTGGCTCTATTTAGGCATTAGAAGTCAATCCGAGGATTTCTGCCAACCAAAGGAATTCCGCGCAGCAGCGTATTTTTCATGCGATACATCCATGTTTATGCCCTCCCATGTGATCATGTGTATATGTTTTAATATAAATGCATCTTTAGATTTGTTCCATTATGCCTGAGGAAGAACACCGTGTAGGTTCTAAAGCTCGCTATAACATCATGTATTTGTGTTAGCCATTAAAAGGTATCATATCTACAAGATTACTTGGTTTCTCTTACCAAGAACAATCACACTTTGCTCTACTGGCTAACACGGTACTAAACATTTTTCGTTTTACTGGATTCGCTCTCATGCACATATTTTTTCTGCGCATTTCAGTTGCACAAAAAAAAACAACCCAGCATGCTCTATTTTCCTGCACATTTGCGCCCGAAAGGTTCTCATAGAAGTCAAGAGGGGGTGCACAAATACTTATGAACTATGCAAAGAGATGTGTGAAACATGGTATAATTCTGCTGGAAAAAGAACACGTCTGGAAAAAAAAATCACTATTCATTCCGCAAAAATGCTATGCTCATGTGAGTGCAAATACACATACGCTTGTGTGAAGGGGGCCTTAGACTATGTAAGTGGGGTTTATAAGACCTAAATTACATGTTGTGGAAAAAATACACGGATTTGGGTTTATGGTGCATGTATCTGCTGCATGTTATATTTTGCTGCAGATTTCCTCCAATGCAAAGTAAGCAATCCACCACCGAAGCTGCAGCAAAACCTACTGCAACGTCAACATGAGGATTTTATTACAGATTTGTAGCCCATTTGCTAGTTCATTCCTCAGTTTGATTTTCTATTGAGTGTAAACATGGTCTAAGACAGTTTTGTAGGTAAAATGGGACCTATACATTATAATATAGGAAATGTTGACTTAACTCTATTGTTTTTACTTAATGAAATCAATTTATTTCTGAGTGTTAAGCCTGGAAGAACAGATTTAAAGCTTTTGTGCAAGGGAAATATTTATTGTACACTCTTTGTAAAAAAAATACCTCCCCTAGAAGAATGTGTCGAAATGGAATGAAACTTATGTGTGATTGTAACATTGATATAAGTAAGTGATTATCATATCAGAGCAAAAGAATCATTTATTGCAGAAAACTGAACACTTGAAGGGATGCAAGATGTGACACAGGCAGGCATGGAGGCATACAGGTTCCGTATGGTATGCTGCGACATATCGCTCCACATTTGCCGTAACTGAGGCTCTAGATCATGCAAACTCATAGGGTGTCAAAGTTGTCATCCCAGATGGTCCCATACATGTTCCATTAGCGATAAATCTGGCGACCGGGCAGTGCGGTAGTGTTGTGGAGACATTCCTGTGACACCCTTGCTGTTTGCGGCCAAGCATTATCCTGCTGGAAATGCCCCTTGGAAGACCTGCCACGAGTGGCAACATGTGTTACAGTCAAGTGCAGGTCTGAAGTCTTTTCTTGTGACCAGTGCGGGATGATAGCGTGGTCAGGGAAAGCCAGAGATCAGTACATGGGTAGTATCAGTTATGGTACAAAAGGAGCAGGCAGGTAGCGTAGTTAGCAAGAAGCCAGAGGTCAGTACACAGAAGTAGCTGAGCTTGACTAAGGGCTGAGAGCACAATAATCTTGCAAGCGAAAGAGGTACAAGGCCAGGCTTACATAGTGAGTCGAATCAAGGAACAGGGTGAGGTCAATCATTCAAACAGGAATCAGGGAACAAGGTCAGGATTTAGCAGAGGAGCTATCCAGAGTGCTTGAATAGCTCAACAAGGAGAGCCACCACCTGAAGTACAGGAGCGCCTGGGTTTAAGTCTCTTGTACACCTATCAGGTGTAAATGACTGTATGCAATGGCCCCTCAGACCATCACACCATGGGGGATGGTGCCACAGCAAAGGCTCACTCCTAGGTCTCCAGACACAAACACAGCTATTGTCAGTTCCCAAACTAAATTTGTTGCTGAAAACTATTTTTTCACTACTATCTGTCAAGATTGTGCCTACCCTAAGGCGATTGTGCTTACCCTACAGCGATTGTGCCTGCTCTGGACCTTATCAGGTACTGCATTGTTGACTCTTTTCTAGTGAATAAGGCTTTTGTTTTCCCTCTCACCTCTGTGATTTCTATGTAGTTGACAGTGAAGATAGTGTAGGTTCTGACAGACGCATGGTGGCTTTGTCGTCGGCCCATCAGTTTATGCATCTTGGCCAAAATGCAGAACTAACACCCGCATTTTATTAGTGTGTATCAGTATTTCCTTTATGCAATTTGCTGTAGGCATCTAGGGGAGCCCAAGAGGTCAGCCAGTGTGGCCCACTGCTGAGATACAGGGCAACCCACTGTTATGTCAGTGTGAGTTGTAATCCTGCATGGTGGGACGCACTCATCCATTGGCTGGCTTCTATGGTATCATTCACATTAAAGACTAGGGTCGTCTGCACTCAGTCCTCCCCAATTTGCGTTGGGTTAAGTGGATGGCTGCATATTAGTCTGCACTGGACATTTAGCTCCTCCAATTTATAGTCTGGCTTACTGCATTGTATTAGGGTCTACGGCGATTGTGCCTACCCTATGGCAATTGTGCGTAACCTACGGCGATTGTGTCTACCCAACGGCAATTTCGTGCGCATTTTGCGGTCATTGAAAAAAATGCATAGTGCTCTATTTTTGTGTGTATTTGCGCACCAAATATCCCCATAGAAGTCTACGGGAGGTGTGCAGATTCTCACTAACTACGCTGCAGAATTCCGTGAAAAAAACCACATCCGGACCTCACCAGGCTAAATAACCTTTTAAATTGAGGTGTGGTAGTGTTTCATGCGCAAAAAACCCTGCCCTGTGTGCCTTAAAAGTGCAGTACTATGCGCCGATACTTGAGCAAATATATCTTGTTCATAGTGCAAATATATTGCACTGGGGCGAACGCTTTTGGGCATATGCTTATGTGAAGGGGCCCTTGGAGGAACAACATTAAACTTGTTACATTGTCGACTGGTACTTGTACAGGCAATTGGGTCTGCCTGTCTAAAACAGACCTCAAATCTATTGACTCATGTTCAAACAATTCTTTGCAGCTTCCATAGAGCTGCACTGTCTATGCAGACAATGTAGGACGGATGTATCTATCTCCAGTTTTGCTATAGTTTTTACTGAAAATATTCTCACAAAAACCATGACAAAAGCCATAGCAAAACTGCAGCAAAAATGACATGTGTTTACAGACGGTTCTCAGTAGGTTAGGAAGACCTGCCTTGCAAATTAACACATTGAAATCAATTGATTTGACACTTGGATACATCAATTTGATATCAATGGAAATAGAAACTCAAAAAGTTTTGTTGCACAACATCAAAAATGTTTTTCACATCAGATGTAATCAATGTGACCCCCTTTGTCACGTGACACACACCGAGCCTGTAGTGAAGTTCATGCCATACATGCTGTAGCGTATCATGACTAACTGATGCAATGGCTCCTGTGAGGTGTACCTGCAGATCATGTATGGTGGGCGGTAAGGGTGGTATGTAGACTATCTTTAACACTCCCCAAAAGAAAAAAAATCACAAGGCAAAAAGTCAGCGGAACATGGAGGATCTTCACCACACTTTGTTTGAAAATGACATTGCACACTAAGACTAGTAGATGTGAAAATCAAGGACATACATGCAAATAAGAAAGATGGAACAATACCTCTGCAGTGCCACCTATTGGATGGCAGCATTCCTTTAAATCAATGTCAAATCCTTTAAACAAGCCTTTAAAACAATGATTGGGAATTGAAGACCCAGCCAGAAATCCAAAAACAGACAACTGTTTAAAGTTTTTTGCCCCCCATCAGTGTGCAGTAGGATTCTGGCTTGGCTAGTGAGAGGCCTGTGATGTGAGTCGGGAGGGGTATTCTCTCCTTAAGGAGACACCTAGGAGGTGAGTGAGGAGACTTATAAGGCCATGCATGCTCCTCTGGGAAATATATGCAAATAAGGGAGATGGAGCAGTACCTCTGCAGCGCCATCTATTGGATGGCAGCATTCCTTCAAATCAATGTCAGATCCTTTAAACAAGTTTTTAAAACAATGATTTCCCAGAGGCGCTGCAGAGATATTGTTCCATCCTCCTTATTTGCGCTGCTTTGTCATACCATGTACAGGCATCCAAGGTATTGAATGCAACCACCAGTTTTAATTAATCCCTTTCAGAAACTTCAATCCCGTAACTTGTTTTCGTAATCGGTAAAGTAAGAATGATGCAGATTCTGGGCATCTTCTTGTCTTTTGACATTTTGCCTTCTTTTTGTAGGTAATATAAGTGAGTAATTATTAAACAATTTAGTACACAGAGGAAACAGCAACTTGGCAAATATTCCAGGGGATACAAATTCTCGGGGCAGGCAGTGTATTATCAGAAATAGTAAGCAATTACTTATGTAAGCTTTCTTTTAAAATTCTAAGAACATTAACTACTAATTACCTACTAATTAGCAGTACTTCAGCAGGTGTTTGCACTTAACCATTGGGTAAAACCCCAGTGAAAAACAAACTCCATGCTTCCTCTCCTCTCAAGATTACTCCATCATCCCGAAGGATAATGCAATATGTTCTAGGTATAGCAATGCTACTTACAAGTCACTACTTAGCTTCCTGATTGCTAAACTCCAAGCAGCACTTTCCCTGTCTTAATGTACAAAGTAAAATAATTTACTAACCATAAACTTTTAATGCAAATTAGAATAAATCTAGCTATTACCAAAGTACTGTGAAAATTGTTTCTTTTCCATGAAGCAGACAGATTGCATGCCTGTCTTGCATAATAATAAGACTTTAGGATTAGAGAGGTAAACTAATAGTCATATAATTCAAACGAGAAGAATTTTACTACATTTAGATTTTTAACTCTACATATCATTGCTGGGATTTCTAGAAATGTCGTCTAGAACAGGTTGAAAAGGATCGTGGAGAAGAGGAAGCATAAAGTAAATCTTTATCCATCTCATCTCTCTAAAATCCATATCCTTAAAAAGGGAAATTTGCACCTGTAACATAATGAGTGAATCCAGATCTAAATGCTCTTTCAGTGCCGTATACTCTATTTAGAGCATAACGTGTATCTAGAGAAGGACACAATGGCGTGCTGTGTGCTTAGAGCAAGAGATAATAATATATATATACTATTTTGTCAGCATACTCAACTTGCATGATGTAAGAGAGTAGGGCTGCAGCCAAGTAATAGCCAGGCTAAACTAAACAGGCAAGTAAACTAAAAACCTACACATACATGTCAACAGATAAGGAATTGAATGTATCACTTTATGAAAGCAGGGTACCACATTAAGGCTAGCGCTGTGTGGTGATTATGGTGAAATGACAGTATAATTATTTTCAGGGGTTTTCTGTGGAAAATACTATTAATGACCTATCCTCAGGAGAGGTAATCAATAGTTAATTGGCTGGGTCTACCACTCAGGCACCCAGCCGATCAGCTGATTGTGTGCCTGCTAACAGCCTTGCAAATGCACCCCGGTCAGAGCGGAAGCTGCTGCTCTGACCTGGCGCTTGTATTTCAATGAGATCTGTGGCTGAAATTACAAGTACTGGGCACTACACCGGGGTCGAAGCAGGGGCTTCTGATGAGATACTGGTGTATTTGCAGCGCTGTCAATGGGTGCACAATCACTTGATCGGTTGGGGTCCAGAGCAGTGCATCACTCAATTATTGATGACATATACTGAGGATAGATCATTAATAGTATTTTCTCTGGAAAACCCCTTTAAATGTTCCAGGGCTGAAACGTGATTTGTGAAACTCTATGATTTTACAAATCATTATTATAGGCTATCACTCATGGGCGAGCATGATTGTCTTCCAAGTATTTGGTCTTTGTGGTGGGTCCATAGGTGACTATAGAGACCTATTCTTGATCCACAGGTTCTTTTGCAGTGGGGACACCGGTTTCCAAGTAGAAGACGGTCCTGACAAGAGTTGGCTTGACGTGCTTTCCTCTTGATACATTTCTCCCTTTCAGCCTCCATTCGTGCCTCTTTGAATTTCACAGCACTGTTGGTAATGGCTGACCCCCAAATTGAGTGCTCGAGGGCCAGGGCTTCCCAGTTCTCAATGTCTATGCCACAGTTTTTAAGGTTAGCTTTAAGCCCATCTTTAAATCTCTTAAAATAGCGGCTGTTCAGTACTGAACGTCTGCTGTTTACACTGAATGATCATCGTTCAAGATTTTATGCAGCTTAAAATCCTGAACGATGATCGTTCAGTGTAAACAGCAGCCGATCAGTACTGAACGGCCGCTGTTTTAAGTGAATGGAGAGGGGTGGGGGAGAGTGAGAAGTGAAATCTCCTCCAGCTGCCCCAACCCCATGCTGAGTGAGTCAGTGATACTCACTCCTGTGCAGCAGCACAGGAGCGAATGCACGCAGGGATGAGTGTCGAGCATCGTTTGCCTGACACTTGTCCCGTGTAAACGAGCCTTTAGATAACCATAGCAATCCTATCTGAAACATTGTCCCTGAGAAATGATGAGATAAGGCTAGGAATCAAAGACAAGGAAGCCAAACAAAGCAAAACTGAACAATGAAGTAAGATTAGCAAATACAAAGGAGCAACAAACCACAAGGATAGGAAGCAAGGATGTAAACTAGGCATAACCATAGGAACAATGTTTATGCTATGAATATTTAAGCAGAGCCTAAGCAATGAGGAACTACTCCCCAAATGAGCCATAACATTAACCCTTTCCAATCCATTTATTTTTTCTCACCCATTCTCCCCAGCCCCAAATAAATTGGAGCTGGGAGAATGGGTGAGAAAAAATACATTTCCCCTGCACCCTCCTGAACTGACAGAGTTCAGGAGGGTGCAGGGAGGGACCTGCTTACCTGACCGGCGTCTTCCGCATTCTCCTTCTGCCTCCCGGCTCGGCGATCATGTGACCGCTGGGGTCAGGTGACACCTGGCGGTCACATGATCGCCGGGCCGGGAGACAGAAGGAGAATGCGGAAGACGCTGGTCAGGTAAGCAGATCCTTGCACGGTGCAGGCTCCCGGCTCGGCGTTCATGTGACCGCCGGGGGTCAGGTAACACCGGCGGTCACATGATTGCCGGCCGGAATCTATGCATTGCATAGCGCTAATTGAGCGCTATGTAATGTATAAAGAAGTGGGCAGAAAGGGTTAAAAACCCTTTCTGCCTTCTCCTCGGGGGTCCTCGATGACGACCAGTAAAGGAGTGCATCTGCACCCGATGTGCCTGACGATCGGGTGCAGATCCACTCCTGCACTGCAGTGTCGGGCCTGCCCCGACATCGGAGCTGTGGAGGAAAATGATGATGTCGGGGCAGGCCCGACATTGGACTGGAAAGGGTTAAAACCTCTGAGCTGTAAAGTCAATACATTGATTATCTCATTATAATAGTACCTGTCAATTGGTGGGATATATTAGGCAGTAAGTAAATCTCCAAAACAGCAGGTCTTGTATGCAGTGATTAATGCCTACCAAAAGTGCTTCAAGGAAGGACAACTAAAGAATCAGAACCAGACAGGGTCATGTGCATCCAAAAATCAGCAATGAGCATAGGGAGAAAATGGTAGTCCATTGGTCCAATTCCACAGAAGAGGTACTGTAGCACACATTACTGAAAAGTACATTCTGGCTGTAATAGAAAGGTATCAAATACACAGTGCATCTCAGTTGATTTCCTACAGAGCTGTGTAGCCACAGACTGAGTGTTAGTTTGGACTCCTGACCACTGCTAAAAGTGCCAACAGCGGGCAAGTGAGCATCAAAACTGAACCATGAAGCAAGGGAAGGAGGTGACCTGCTCTGATGAATCACATTTTTTAATATTAATTGGATAGCCTGGTGCATGTGTGTTACTTACTTAGAGCAGAGATGGTACAAGAAGCACTATGGGAAGAAGGCAAACCAGCGGAGGCAGGGTGATGCTCTTAGCATTCACAAGAAGATTACTTTGATACATAAAACCTACATAAACATTGTTGCAGACTAGGTACACCACTTTATGGTGACAGTTTATGCAAATGACGGTGTCCACTTCCAGCAGGATAATGTGTACTACCACACTACAAAAATTGCTTAGCATTGGTTTAAGGAGGATGACAAAGAGATTAATGGGTTGACTTGGCTTCGAGATTTCCCAAAATCTTAACCCAACTGAGCATCTTTGGGACGTCCAATCCACGGAGGCCTTTTCTTACAATTCATAGGACTTAAAGAATCTGCTACTGATGCCTTTGTCCCACATACCACAGAGCACCTTCAGATGTCCTATCAAGTCCATGCCCAAAAGGCCAGAGCTATTTTGGTGGCATACGGGAGACCTACAAAGTATTTGATAGGTGGTTTTAATGTGAGGAAATTCCTATGGGCTCTATGTTCACCCGGTATTAATATGTCCATCGATATCTACAGACCAATCATATGCCACACAAGTGTACATTTTTTCATATGTTTGCCAGTTTACATTGATGTACTTTTTTTTATTAACTATAGAATAATTGACTGTTCTTTTCATCATAACTGCATGCTGCAAAAATGCATACTGACAATGCAAGAATGATAAGGCAGCCTATATAATATTCACCTTCTGTGTGATTTGAGATCATAAATTGATGACTTTGTACATTTAGTATCCAGTACAGCAATCCGTTGCCGTCTAGCATTTGCATAGCTGTAAGGATTGTACTTATATCCATTGTCTTACTGACTTACCATCATAAAAATTCAAAACAGAACCTGGGCTATGTTTCGTATAAATAAATATATATTGAATGTTGACATTTATATACATTTATAGTTGCGTTTACATGTCTCCGCTGACTATAAAATGTCTACTTGTGCTTTCCTAGGTGAGAGAAATGTAAAACAAAACTAAGGGGATTATAGTGCCCACAGGAGCGCAGAGAAAGAGAAATCATACAAGATGCATAAACTTGGAGATAAATCCCTAATGCCCAAATGTTTCTTTTTTACTTTTAACAACTTTTTCTTTTGCACATCTTTAATGTGGAGGAACACCTGCTTCTTGACATCGGCATTCTAATCACTGGAATCCTTAGCAGCCAATCAATCGACACCTACGGTATGTTTTTTTCAGAGCAAGATTCCTCATTTTCTAATATTTTCTCTTTAGCAGTTTGGCACTTCTACAAGTACTTTTTTCTATTTATAATCTATTGGTCTCCATTTTCCTTATATTTATACCATGTCAGGGTGACTATGTACTGTATTCAAGCCTATACGAAGAATAGATGCAGCCTTCAGGTTACTAATGGGCTCACAGACAGACATGGATTTTCACCACCTAGCACTGATGGGAAATAACTATCCACAGACAATGTGAATTTAGCAAATAAGCAGGAGAGGCACCCGTGTAAAGATGCGGGTGGATGGTAAATAGCAAGGCAATAATTCAGGTGGAGGCAAGGATAACGTACAACAAACTTTACTTTCTTACTATACAGGCACTTTCTGGTTTTCACCCCACAGGATGGCATATTACTTAAACATTGCACACAGTCTTAACCAGGCCTTAGGGGTACATAAGGTAATCTCTGAATACTGCAACTTGGAAGATAACAAGTATTTTATCACTGACAACTCTTCAGTTACAAGGCAGGCTTTTTAGTTGGAGCACTATATCGATATGTGGCCATCAATCTCTTCACTAACAGTCACTAGCTCGGTCCCTAGTTAGTCCCAAGAGGGACTTCCCTGATACAGATGGGCTGGTACATATAGTAATCAAGTGTCTTCAGCTTTGGATCTCCTGCAATCTGACGAGCCCAGAGCAAACCTTCTCCACATTGCTCAATACTCCAAGGGACTGATACACAGCCATAACATTGGTTTCTCTTCAAGCCTGGCTGCACTAACCCTTTTCTCTAATTGCCCCTTCTCCTGGCTCTCTTTCACTTGGAACCTGGTTCTCTGGCCATTTTGGTCAGCTCTGATTATGGTCTGCAGCCTGATCCTCACCACAGCAGTTGCCATTTGTTTTGTGGGAGACTTCCTCTCCTTCTGCATACAAGTTCTTTTGCTAGCCCACACTAACATCTGTGGCTATCTTCTGCTCACCACAGTTGCAGCGAACACTCTTTTCTTCGGCCTCCTAGGATGTCCCTCTCAGGCCTGCTCCTTCCACTCAGTTTCTGCAGCACTCACTGCAAGAAGGAAACTTCTTCTCCTCCCGCACCTAGTCTGTTGGCTGACAACTACTATTTACTGGGCTCTCCACACTGATATTTACTGCGTCCGTTAGTTTTTCTCTCGCTGCAGCTGGGCTTTATCCCTTCCTCCTGCTTGCCATGTGTAAGAGTAGCTAGATCCACACCACCAGTGTGGAAGTGTAGTGTCCCAGATTTAAGGGCCTCCACAGCCTATTAATTACCTCTTGTAGTGTGCGTAAATGTAGTTGTGATTGCCTATCTGTCTTGTGCAATGTAGGAGACCAGGTGGCGTTTTGTGCATTGTCTGGAGTCACTGTTAGGTCACTGTCTGATGTTGTCTCTGTCTAAAGGCCCATTTAGACACAATGATTATTGCTCAAAAGATGTCTTTTGAGCGATAATCGTTGTGTCATTTACAGCGCAAGATGATTGCTCAAACGTAGAGCGATCACCTTGCGATCCCAGCGGAGGATGCAGAAGAACAGCATCCAGCTGTTCCCCGCTCTGAGCGCCCGGCTGTTATACAGCCAGGCGCCCCAAGTGGAGGATGCAGAAGACAAGTGGGGTGGCCCCGCTTGACTTCTGCATCCAGCTGTTCCCTGCTCTGAGCACTTGGCTGTTATATAGCCGAGCGCTCCAAGCGGGGGATGCAGAAGACATGCGGGGACATACAGTCCTTATGTTATATCTGTCTGTGAGTCCAAGTCCCAGTATGCAGTTCACTGTCTCTTTGGTGTTCCAGCCAGCGCATCCTGTTTGAACACAATACCACTCCTGCGCCCGTCCTGCGTGAGGTGCGCCCAGCGCACGCAACACTTACTTCCCAGTAAGAATCTTAAACTATACACAGGCTCCTCGTTGTAAGCTAGTGACTGATGTCATGTGACTGCAACAAACAGCAATTTTCCCTTTTCGGCTGATGTAGCGTATATTGTTGGCCTTAACTTCTAGCCAGGGCAATATACATTATGTCCCAATTGACATAGCATTCATTTCCTGCCCAGAATTGCTGAATCTGTGAGCGTCTTGGACCCACTGGGCATTTGCAGAATACTTTACATTGTAGAGTGGGGAATTGGGCGGAAGTAGCATTGTGAGGGCATGAAAGCCAGCGCTACTATTTATGGGCAATGAGCCTGCAGATCAGAAGAGAAAGAGCTGTGTCATTATTTCTGTGCATATAAACAAACATGGGGAGCTTACAAACGCTCATGCTGGATCACATCTACGGCAGTACTGGCCTGTAATGACAAACCACACATAAACATAAAATTATACAGGGTGTATCAAAAGGTCAAAAATATGCATATAGAATGAAAACAGTATAGCAGACAGTGATCCAATTTTGCATAAACAGCTATGGGAAAAGGAAGGAACCTGTTAGGCCATGTGACCAACATGACGGCCATTTTGAATGTCGCCTTTTTGGATTCAACTCTAATGACTTGTAAATTGAGAAAACACATATCCATAGAGAAGAAGTAAATGTCTCTAAACGTGTTAGAGAAATGCAGATTACTATAGAGTAAAAATACAAATCTACCACTAATCATGTGTGATGTGGACACTGGCAAAGAGGGAACTGATACCTAGATAATGCCACTGTGAGAAGGCTACATAAGGCCAGAGCAAGAGGTCTGGTCAAGAAGTCGCTAGATATCCCTGCTGTTCACGACTGTGATAACGTTCTGCGATCTCTGAAAAACGCTATCACAGCCGTTATCACATGTGTAAGGTCTATATCTTAGACCATTTTTAAAAGGCCAAGAAAATCATGCAAGATTTCTGCATAGCGAGACGCACAAATCTCACACGAAAAAATCTTTTGAATGAGGTCATACACATGAGTGATGTTTCCCCACATTGCATCGTGGTGCAGGAAAAAATCATGGTATGTCCTATCATTGTTTTCAATGGGGCCGGGAAACACATTACGTGCGAGGTTTCCCATTGAAAACAATGGGAAACACTTGCTGAAAGCTAAGGATCGCTACTATCCTGAAGTGATGTGAGGGTTTTTTGACAGAAGGAATGTGACAGTTTTATGATGCACATGGAAGGAGATGCAGCAGCATCTATTGGAAGGCAACATTCTTACAAGTAAAGTTCTGAATTTTTATGACGTTAAACAAAAATAATAATTAAAAATGATTGGGAAGAGGACATCTCTCTTGACCTCCTTTAGACCTTTCATATTCTCCACTTATGCAAGAATTTCGGGCTGAGGCTGAGTGGAGAATAAGAAAGGTCTTAAGGAGATCAAAAGAGATGTCCTCTTCCCAATCATTTTTCATAGAATCATAGAATGGTGGAGTTGGAAGGGACCTCCTGGGTCATCGGGTCCAACCCCCTGCTCAGTGCAGGATTCACTGAATCATCCCAGACAGATGTCTGTCCAGCCTTCGTTTGAACACTTCCATCGAAGGAGAACTCACCACCTCCCGTGGTAACCTGTGGTAATTTTTAATTATTCATAAAAATTAAGAACTTGACTTGTAAGAATGTTGTCATCTAATAGATGGTGTTGCATCTCCTTCCATGTGTAGGTTAAAGGAGAGATAAGACACATCATAAAACTGTCACATTCCTGAGCTCAGTGGACGGATTAAGTATTTATGTCTTGGCTCAGTTTGGCTGTTGTTTTAAGTTTTGAGTGCAAAACAGTCTCACATTTCTGTCTGTGAACATTGGTATTTCAATGCCCTCTCTTCATTTGTATATTGTATATGTGCTCCATCCAAACCAGTTTCATTTTAGCCTGATAAAGGATCGATAGAAGACCAGAAAGCTTGCTGTAACATCATGCATTTTTGTTAGCCATTAAAAGGTATCATATCTAGAAGAATTCTTGGTTTTTCTCACTGAGAACAATCACACTTTGCTCTACTGGCTAACACGGTACCAAACCCCCTTTTTAGGTTTTGTAAGTAATACTGCAGTTCACCTTCAAAACCACACAGACAGTAAAATTCAGTTAGAAAACTGCTGTTTTGTGATAAAACTGCACGTCAATGCATTTTTTGGCCATGCTGTGGCTGTTACATGTGATTTCACCTCTGGAATCCTCACCTATGGAATGAAGGGGGTCCACCAAGTCCAACTTTTTACACTCTCCATATACTGTACCTTAGTGGAGACGTGGCTGCAGATAAATGCAGCAACTTTTCATTGATGTGTATGGAGAATGTAATATTTACATGCAGCTGTATAATGAGCCCTTCAGAATTAATTTTACTGGTGTGCCATAGCCACCCCACTCCAACACTGTGGATGTGGATTATTACCGAGGGAGGCATGGTACTCTAATAATAGATATTGAAGACAGGCTTATATTAGTAAGCACCGGAACAATTTCAATTTGATGTAAAACAATGGAGGTACACTTTAAAACTATTTTACTATTTATTTTCTTTCCTTTCAACATATTGTGTAAAAGAACAATCCATTACATTATCTGTCAATGAGCATTTGGCATAGTAGACTAACGGATGTTCTTAGCGCCTCTGAAATCTATTTCTCACAGTTATTGCTACAGATCAATTATGGAGCATCAATTAAAAGACACCTAGAGTATGATGGATAGATCTTCAGATTCATGTTTTCTACTAATGAAGAAAGTAAAAAGCATAATTGTACAATATTTCATCCATCCCCTTAAATAAGGGAAAATATCTCACGGCTGTATATTTTTACTTTCCTTTGATCGATACCACAAGATAACATTATGGAGCAGATGTGTGGGTATGAAGGGGCGCAGAGTTAGGGATTGTCCACACGGGACAAGTCCGCTGTAGATTTTCCATGCAATTTGTGTGACTACTTCAGGTTATGGATCCAGCGCCTTCCAGTTGGGACATAACATCAGCATTAGCTGAGTTTCAGGCTGAGGACAATTTCTCTGTATTGCCAAGAGTGCAAACCAAAGAAGATGGTAATAGGGTTGAAGAAAGCGTGTAAGAATCAAATGAGGTCAAATCAACAGAAATTTTTACCTTCCTAGTTAAAGAAATCATGCAAATGAATATAGGTGTCTCTGTTATAAGACACACAGACTAAAATAAGAGTGCATGCTGCTACTAAAGTGCAGACTGAACAAATAGCTCCCACAGCAGATGGACAGATGAGTGATGTGCAATCTCTACTCCCTCCTGTGGAAGCTGAGAAAGCTACTGTTGCAATTGAGAGGCACGATGATAGCAAAGCCAGAGTTTCTGTAAGTGAATGACGTATTGAAGAAGTTCTTACTCCAAATAATGTGCACATTGAAGATCCCCAAGCATAGAGGTTTGACCCTGGAGGGTGAAGTCCAGTAATATGGCCTACAGCCTTTTTCATGGGTGGGGGAATATGTGGTAATGCAGTACACAGGATAGCCTTTTAAGGGGCCTGAAAACAGGCAACTGAGGCTAATTAGCTGGGACAGCTGTATGAGTGTGGTTGGCACAGTTAAAACTTCCAGCCACACTGCAGAGACGAGAGAATAAAGATAGCTCAGAAGGAGCTGATAGGGCTGCAAGCCTGAGGTCCCATGTGGACAAAGCGGTGGGAATACCATGAGTCTGACAGGGGAGGATGTACCCTAGACTGACCCCCTGGATGGGTACAGTGTGAAGTTAGCAGCCAGGCGGCTAGGATTTCTGTTATGTAATGCAAGTGTTCTGTGACTAAAACAACCTATCACAGAAGGCCTGACAGTCCAACACCAATTAATAGACCAAATCACAGAATTGGACCACAACAAAAGGGAAAAAAATAAATTCCCTAAAATGTTAAAATGTAACTTTTATTAGTGTTATTAAAATTAAGGCACTCAAAACAAAATAGTCAATAGATATTGACAATTAGTTTGACTATTAATTGAATAGTCAATAGTGCAATATCTCACAGTGTGGGCCAGCTATTATGACAGATACTCCACTTTCAGCTTTGGACACAATGAAAATAGAAAAGATTTTGTTGTATTGAACTCAAATATTCTGAAAAAAAATCAACGCGTTTCTGTGTCAATATAGTGACACATCATCGTGATCATTTAAATAACCTGTCACTTAGTAAATACGGTGGACAGTAAAGAACTAATTTAAAAAAACAAAACATATTCACAGCTGATCTACTAGGGTTCAGTCCGTTATATGTTGCTTGTCAGGGAAGTCAGCCCATGTACTGGAAACCGCCAGGTAAGTACGGTAATCTGGAGGCTTACATGGGGTCCACCTTGGAATTTACTGTGATAGATAATCTCAATACCCATAAGGTGCTTGTATGGTGTCAGAACAGAATAATGATCTGTTAGCTTCCAATTAAGGTCATAGATTAAGGTTTAGTAGCCTCAATGCCTTGCAGTATGAACACACACACCCCACACACAGCTATCTTGTCTGGAATAAGGGGCTAATTCACACGGTCAGCTGACCAAAACGGTCCTCTTGCTGTACTGCCCCAAAATGGTGTCCGACAGCAAAATTAGACCCATATAAATACAACTACAAGGGACTATCAGCTCACACCTAAGGCTAACTCCCTTTCGCCATACAGCCCTAGTAACAGACTGACAACATATTAGCAAGGTACTGGCTGAACTCAACCTACCTTGTAACAAAGGTCACAGCTTCAAAATGAAAGAAAGAGAGCTACAGCAGAGATAGATGGCAAACAACCATGATGGTTGGCTGCTGGTCTGAAAGCCTATGTGAAGTCAGTAGCCAGACGGCTAGGATTTCTGTTATGTAATGCAAGTGTTCTGTGACTAAAACAACCTATCACATAGGGCATGACAGTCCAATATGAATTAGTAGACCAAGTCACAAAATTGGACCAAAACAAAAAACTCCCTAAAATGTAACTTTTATTAGTATTATTAAAATGAAGGCACTTGAAACAAAATAGTCAATAGATAACTGGAATGTGTGACTAAAACAACAGAGCGAAGATTGTTATCTTTGCTATCTATTCTGCTGCTAAAATAAATAGACTTCCTGAGTTTTACCATCAATTCTGGCATGGACGTGGGTTGCCAAGGTGCGACTACCCAGCTAGGTGGAGGAAAGATGGCGACCTGATGAGCTCAACACCCCCAACTTACCACAATACCTAAAGATCTCATTTTTGGTTATAATTTTGTATTTTTTAAAATTTATTTTTAAATGGCCAAACATAGATCTGTTTGCTACTGTATTTTAGTTGATGAATAACCCTATGGAGGAAACACTAAAACAAAACACAAGTACATAGCATTAATAAGCAACTGGGTCTAATAGAGTTTTACAGAAAATTAGAGCATGTCTCAGTCTAAACAATGCACTATAATTACATTGATCTTATAGACATGTTATAATAGAAAATCAATGTACTAGATTAAAAGATAAGCCCAGAAAACATAATCAGCAGGTATTACTTTGACTAACAAGCTGTGAAAAACATAGCAGGACAGAATAGGAATTATCAGAGAGGAAGAAGTATAAAAACCATCACCACACTATTTTATAGTTAGATAGCTTTGGATAATGCCACAATAACCCACTCTGGGAATAATAAGCACAATTTGATTCCACTACTGGAATAATGAATACAGTGATGTCACAGTACAGAGGTAATATACACAATAATATTACAGTATAGTGATAAGTGCAGTGATGTCACGAGATGGAGATAAAGTACATGGGTAATAAACTCAATAATGTCATAGTACAGAGAAGATAATTACAGTGATATCATATGTAGCAGGCCAGTATCAGAATGGCCTATAGAGGGTGCAAAATAAGCAGTCTGATGCCTGGAAAGGGAAAGAGAGGGTTATCACTTGATGGCTGTAGCAGGAATTGGTTGCATATAAGCCAGTTCCTGCTAGAAGCAAAGGTGTGAGACACAGCGCAGCAGGGCTGAGGTGCTGCAGGCTGGTGGTCAAGCAAAGGCCCGAGTTTGACAGGGACGGCAACCCTGGACTCATACCCAAGTCAGGGAGACGTTGGCTGAGAGAGCCAGAGAGACAGCTCAGTGGAGCTAGAAGGGCTGCTAGCCCAATGTCCAGTGCAGACCAGGAAAGGCGGGAGTCAGACAGGGATGATAACCCTTGACTCACACCCAGGTGGGGTGCTTATACGGACTTTATGATTTGCTAAAGGATGTTATACGGACTATGTTTACGTTGGTGCTGTGAATAAATGCTGACAGGCGCCAGATTATAAAAGAAAGTCCACGTCTCAAGAGTGTTTCTACACGGTTGGTGCCCATTCCGGTTTGAAAGTTGGCGATCCACAGAGGCAAGTGAACCCTGCTTGCTTACACATATTACCGGGATAATAAAACACAGTGATGTCACCATACAGCGGTAATAAACATAGTCCAGAGATGATAAATTCAGTGATGTCATAGTACAAGGGCAACACAATAATGTTACAATACAGAGATGATAAATAACATAATATCACAGCTTTAATAAACACTGTTATGCTAGAATCATAGAACCATAGAATGGTAGAGTTGGAAGGGACCTCCAGGGTCATCGGGTCCAACCCCCTGCTCAGTGCAGGATTCACTAAATCATCCCAGACAGATGTCTGTCCATCCATTGTTTGAAGACTTCCATTGAAGGAGAACTCACCACCTCCCGTGGTAACCTGTTCAACTCATTGATCACCCTCACTGTCAGAATGTTTTTTCTAATATCTAATCTGTGTCTCCTCCCTTTCAGTTTCATTCCATTGCTTCTAGTCTTTCCTTGTACAAATGAGAGTAGGGCGGATCCCTCAGCACTGTGACAGTTCTTCAGATATTTATAGATAACTCTTAAGGGGTCATGTCCACAGGCAGGTCGGACTCCGCATGCGTGATTTTTTTTTTCTGGACCAAAAGGGCCGCAAATCAAATCTGCATGCTTTATTTCATTTGTGGACGCCCATGTTTTCCCTATTCCGCAAATCAAGCCCTTGAAAAGTTGCATTCAGACGGTTCACAGAATTTAGACAAAAAGTTTGAATTGGTCTGAATTAGTGTGAACTGAATTGAAACTTCACCCATACACCTAAAAATGGTGTATAAAGTTGTCTAAAAACCATAAAAGCCCTACTTCTCCTCCTCCTCCTTCTGAAGAGAGGGAGAAAAAATTGTCTTGTGTTTAAATTGAATTTGGCAATCGTGGTTTCACTGATTAAAATTAAATTTTATTATTTGTATAGTGTCAACTTATTCCACAGCGCTTTCAGGTAATATATTTATTACTCCCCACCAAGCTGGGTACTCATTTTACCAACCTAAGAAGGATGGAAGGCTGAGCAAACCTTCAGCCGACTATTTGAACCAGGCATGGATTGAGCTTGCAACCTTCAGGTTGTGAGTAAGAGCTTAGGAGTGCATTTCTGCTTCCTTAACACTCTGCACCACACAAGGCTCTATAAATGATGTAAACCAGCCCTTAGGCCTGTGTCACTTGAACATATTTGCGCAGAATGTATGAGTTCTTTCACATAAACATTTATTCTTGCACATACTCTATTTTCCTGCGTATTTGCACATGAAAATAGCACAAATTAAACTATAACTTAATTGCCCATTTTAATGAATGTAAGCATGGTTGTGTGTGTTTTTACATGTGCAAAAAGTACAGTAAAACACGTAAATGCGTGTGCAAATATGCAATGCCCATTGCGCAAATACTCAGTGACAATGCACACATAAAGATGTATACGCTCGTGTAATACCAGACTTAACAGTATTTTTATCCTTCTTTAATTAAATATAAACATTTAGCAAATCTATTTCCCGCTTCATTGATACTATGTTGGGTTTTTTACTTTAGGCCCCATGCACACGGGTACGCACAGATTCTGTTTGGGAAATCCTGCATGGAATCTTCCCGTGCCCACTGCCTGCGTACCTATCAGAAGTCGTCTTCTTTCTGTACATGGATGTGCCACCGCACATGCGCAGTACAGATTTCCCCACGTCGTCGCCTAGGTGATGATGCCGATCCGCGACACTTCTGCAATGCCGTCCCTGCGTATACGCTCTGAAAATAGAACACGCTGTGATTTTATTTTGGCACGTAGTGGTCGCAAATAAAATTCGCTGGTGTGCGTGGAGAGAGGAATCTCCTCACACATCAATGGGCGCATTGATCAGCAGATCGCCCGCGCCTGCTGACAAGCACGGAATCCGCTGCTCAATTTGCCCCGTGTGCATAAGGGCCTTACTATGTATATGTATTATTAATACTATATATTTATAATTTAGATATGTATTTTTGTATATTACAGTATACAGGAGAGGGGTCTGATATCATGTAATATACATGATACAGAGGGGCCTGTATAATGTAATATACATATGCAGAAGAGAACTCTGATGACAGACCTCTCTTCTGCATAGTGTTAGAAACATGTCTGACCTCACCAGACATGGGAGCCATGGAGGGACATCTCAATGTCGAACAAGGTCCAGCACTGAATTGGAAGGGATTAAGACACTGAGCAATCCATAAGTGGTAATTTCACAACACTTTCTCAGTTCCCTATTTTTCTTATAGATAATTAAAAGCAGAAGCTCTAGCATTAATCTTTGCATTAATACATATTTAAAACAAATCACTGAAAAGGATCAAATTGATTAAAAAATCACAGAAGGCAGCCATACTTCCTGGAATACTGATAAGAGATACAAGGGCAGGTACAAACACCAGTTACCAGCAGCACATAGAAAGGCAAACTGCTACATGGAGGACATTTGTACAAGTGCAGAATACTGACGAACGAGCACTCACACACACATGCTTAGGGCTCAGTCAGACGGGCGTTTTTACATGTGTTTACACTGCGCGCGTAAAACAAAACGTGTGACCACGTCCATTGCCACCCATATGTTCTATCTTTTAAAAAACGCCCGTCTGACTGAGCACTTAGGGGAACAGGTCTTATACTTGCATGTAGATAAGGCATGTAAGCAGTTTCTGTATAGAGAGGGCACAGGGCACATTTACTTTGTGGAGGTATAGAGGGGGCAAATTTGTACTATGTGAGGGCACACAGGCGGCACCGTTACTTTAGGGTTTTAGACGGCACAGAGTGTGCACATTTACTTTGAGTCACAGGGGGTATTATTAATCTTCAACGTCATGAAGTGGGTGATATTACCTTGTGGGCGTCACAAATGGGAATTTTTACTATGTGGGCTATAATGGGGTATTATTACCGTGTGGGGCACTATTACCCCAGCTCATTACTAACTGGAAATATGCACCCTCATATACACATAATACACTAATGGATCTACATGCACAAACAGCTCAAAGTCAGTTGCAATGTAGTAATAAAAATGGGTGGCAAACGGCAAAGAATTGAATACATAAAGGAAAGACGTTAGCTCTACTTATATTTCTATCACTGGTAAGCTCTACGTATATTTTATGTAAGCTACCATCACCTACAGTACACAAAGTTTTATCTGTGCTCCACACTTGAAAGCACATTTTGTACTCCAGAAAAAATCTAGAAATAATTTAGTTTGCCAGTAAACCATTTGTATGTTTAAAATCTGTCTTCAGTCACTGGAACATACAATTAAATGTGGTTGAGAGGTGAGGTTAGATTGTATACAAATTGTACTTGCTATTCCAATGCCTTAGGAGACTGCAAAGTGAAACCTATTATTATAGGTAATAAAATCACCATAAAAATGTGGAACTCAGGATATTTCGCTACTCCTAAAATAGAGCGAGAAACACTTAGAATGCATTTGCTGTGTTCTGCTATGGTTGTTGTTCGGGGACTACGATGTGTGCGGACAAATGAAAAGATAGAGCTGCTGAATTATACTTCAGATTGAAAATGAGCGATGGTCTGCAGTTTTAGCTCTGCCATTAACCAATGTATCCTGGGGTATCAGAGCTTTTAACAATTATGTAAGGGATAAGGAACTCTCTGGATGACATAATAAGAAGTTTACAAGTCACAGAGGATTGCAGGGACTACATAAAGGTCACCACAGTGGAGGTGGCCTTGCTTGATAGAAATTCCCCTATGTTTAATAAACCCATTGTGAGCTGCGCTGTTATGAAATCATGCATTGTACTTACTTTTCCACGCTTAGCCCACAGTTATTATAGGCACTCTTTGTGTACTTATTAAGAGAAGCACAAATGTAGTTCTGTTAGAAAACCTCTTCTCATGTAAAGAGTTGACAGTGTCTTTAAGGGCTACTTCAAGAAGCTCAATGGATTGCAACATTTCTTACTGATTAGAATTCCGTGTATTTAAAAAAAAAGTATTAATCTTACTATTCACATAAGTTATTTGTAGTCCCACAATTCTGCGTGCCGCAGCATTATATATTCCGCTGTGTGTAGAACTAATAGTATAATTTATGCATATATAGTAACATAACAATAATGAAAACACACACCAGCAAATCAATAGGACAAAGGAATTTTGTGGACTGTAGTTCTATACAACAATGCAGATTTATATGCCACTTAAATTAAATGAAAAGGTTGTAATAGGGTTAGTTTTCTGTATGGCCCTTGACCATTATAACAAGACTCTACTCAATGATGGGCAATGAAGAGGAGATACACAGAAGAAAACTTGAGTTACATTTACTCCACAGGTATTGCAAGGCTTATTGGTTACAGACACAATAGGCATGACCATATTTACCCCTAGGCATGGGACGTCCAGTGCCTAAAGGCGGCTAGAATAGCAGATAGTAAAGAAAAATAGTTTGCTCCACCAATCAGTAAAGCCACCTCAGTTGCACAGCTGGTGCTGAAAAATGCATCAATGGCCATCACTGAAGACTTCCCTCCCCGCAGACCAACTCTATAAAGTAAGAGGCACATCAAAGGGGCGTGGGATGCAGCGGTCACTCTCTCTCTGCTCCTCCTGCAGCCTTTGTGCTTTCTCTTCTTTCACTCTTGCACTGCATTTTTTTGATTCTACAGCCTTTTTCTTCTGCTGCCTGCAATTTGCTATAGGCAACAGCTCACATCTCGTCGGGAGATAGGTGGGGGAGAAGAAGGGAGTCTCCAGACAACAGGGTACACAATTCAAGAGGCTTTTTTATGCAAGTCTCAGGCTGCCAGCATGAGGGTGCATTCACACGGCCGAGAAAATCGTGTGAGTTTTGTGCGTTGCGAGATGCACAAAACTTGCACAAAAATACAACCCATTATTTGCAATGGGTGTATTTATGTGGGCGAATTTTCTCTCAGAGCAATGCTGCAAGATAGAAAAGTCGCAGCGTGTTCTATACTCATGAAAGTCTCACACGAGAATAGAACCTACAAATGTGTGGGGTATTAGTGTATCCACCGGAAGCTAGGGGTTTGACAGGAGGATTGCCCCTCTCACACCCCTAGCTCCCGATTGGGCCAAGGCTGGCAGGTCCTAGGAGTACAGTGTGGATAGCACCACTTCTGCTCAGCTCCGTGGATTCTTAGGTCCGCTCCCCCGTTCACACCTGCCGTGCTGATGGTGTGTGGTCCGGCAGCGGGACTGTAAAGTCCGTGGATGCCGCTCCCCAGTTGACAGATTGTGGCCAGGACTGTGAGATCTGTCCCCTCGCTGCCGCACTCACAGCTGCCGCTCTGTGCGATTGAGCTCTGGCATCGGGAAAGCTGCATGAGGTAGGGGAAGTCCGACAGCGCATGCTCCTGCACTGGCCGGCTGCTGGATACCATTGTCTATCCCCTAGCCCGTGTCGCCTCAATGCAGCCACCGGGATCTTCACGTTACATCAGTTGGGGGTGGGGGTGGTTGTCGTTCAGTGCCGCCGCCAAATCACCTTCACAAGACTTTTGCCTCAGTGCTAAAACACTGAGGCAGGTTGCGCGTTGGCCTTCGGTGGGCAGGAACAGCGTGGGAGCTCAGCCTGTGTGTTGAAAGCAGCCCACTGCCAAGGATCACCATGTAGAGGTACTATCCTACTGTTTGGTTTTCCTGCACCTCCAGCTTGTGTAAATTGTGCATTTCACCCAGTGTGGTCTTTAAGTAAAGTTCTGCCAGGCCCTGACCATTCCCAGGGACCTGAGGTATGTTACAAAGTCTGCAGCTCATTTCATTACCTCGGAAGGTCATTCCAGTGAGTTTTGAAATGGTGGTGTCACCCATGACAACCCCTATTCCTGTGTGCAAGTTTATTCAGCTTCCCTCTCCGAGGGGTGTCCAGAAGAGGCCCAGCGCTGCCCTGACTGAGGCTATGCGCGTCCCTCCGGGAGGGAGAGTGGTAAGTTCCGCTGTGACAAGCCAGCATCTTACCCTCCTAGCTCCTCAACATATGCCCTGTTTCCGGGGTCACCCTACGGGATGCTGCAGTGTCAGTTGTCCTACTTTGCCTGAATTCATTTTAAGGGCTTTGGCCCAAAGAGAGGTGTATTTTAGAGTTAGGAACAGATGCATCGCCTGGACATGGCTGATGGGCACACATATTTTAATCAAAATAAGTGCTAAGAATTTTTCATCTTTATGTGATTGGTATAAACAGCAGTTATACAATTTTATTCAAATATTAAATGTGTATGGGTATGTTCACATGTAGTGGAAATGGTGCAGATTTTCGATAGCAGTAACTCAGCAACAAATTCTGTGTCATTACACATCAAAATCTACAGATTTTGGTGCGGATCCATAGCTGATTTCACCCTTTCAATAGAGTCACCATTGGTGTGGATTTTGTCTCGTTTGTGACAGGGATTTTAGCACAGATTTTCTGCTACATAAAATCTGCAGCATTCCCAGGAAAGATGTAGCAGTGCTTGTGGTGGTTCAAAAAAGGGCAGCTAAATTAATAAACGGAATGGGAGAACTGGGATACCCAGACAGGCTATCAAAACTGGAATTATTCACCCTGGAAAAAAGACAGCTAAGAGGCACCCAAATGGCCATGTATAAATACATTAGGTGACAATACAAGGATCTCTACTATGATCTGTTTATACCCAGGACTATGAGGGTAACAAGAGAGCATCCTCTACATCTAGAGGAACAAAGGTTTTAGCACCAACATAGAAGGAGATTCTTTACTTTAAGAGCAGTGAGACTGTGGAATTTTCTACCTGAGGACATGGTGATGGCAAAATCAATACAGGAGTTTAAGAGGTGACTGGATGTGTTTCTAGAGTGCTATGATATTACAGGAAATAGACATTAAATAACCAGCAGGGTTGTTGATCCGGGTGTTGGAGTCATGTAAGAACTATCAAAATGTTGATCTAGGGATTATTCTGACTGCCATTATGGAGTTAAAAAGGAATTTTTCCCCTCTAATGGGCTAGTTTGCTTCTGCCTCATTGGGGTTTTTTTTGCCTTCCTCTGGATCAACAAGGGGGAGGGGTGGAAACAGGCTGAACCAAATGGACATTGTCTCCCTTCAACCTAACATTCTATGTTACTATGTTACAATAATCAACAACAAATAGAGTGGAGAGTAATTAGACAAAGTTCATAAGAAATAATTCCACTCTACAAACATAAGGAAGCATAGATGGAGTACCTATCGGGAAATCTATTCTAGAATTTTGTGCATTTTGTGAACTGGAATAACAAATTTATTGTCGAACTTTTGGATTCCTCAACCTCCACAGATTATATAAACCTAGTTCCATTAATAAATGTGCAAAAGTAATTGGAGAGGGAGAAGCCACTATAGGGCCTTTATTAAATCTGTCCAAACAGAGATCCAGACTATTATTAAAATCAGCCACAATTAATGTCGGAACAGCAGGGGATATAGCCACAATTCCATCACTCTAATACATTCACTGGTATAGGGAAGGAGAATATATATTGCAACCAAAAAATATTTTTGTGCAATAATACATTTCAGACAAACAAATCTCTCCATAGAATCTGTAAAAGATGACTCACACTTAAAACAGATATTTTTATTAATCAGTACACTTACTGCACACAAATAGTTTAAATACACAGAATGAAAAAAATATGCCATGCAGAACAGTGAAGCAAGTGTACAGTATCTCATTTTAAGTGTGTTTCTAGTAGGCAAACAATAGCTGGTTGAAATTGTTGAACAGATGAAAAAACAGCATATCTTTTTCTTTTGTCACCCATACCCCTTTTAAATAATTTAAATAGTAGCTTGCCACTGTCCTGCCATACATTTTTCCTACTACCATGTAATATAGTGAATGGCTCTTCTCTCTGGCCCAGAGATGGGGTCCCTAGTGAGGTACCTAGAATTCTAGCTAGACGTTCTTTTTTCCAGGGCACAGATTCAGTTCGTTGCCCAAACTTTACATCTAAATATCCCCCCACTGCACCAAGGGGAACATGACCCTTGCAACCCTTCTAGCTATGCCTTTGGGATAACCTCTGCTATAACATCTATATATCATAATAGAACATATAGAAATTACTTTAAATCCCTTTAAACAATAAACTTTTCATACTACTAAGTTAGACATTAGTCGGTTCACTACTAAAGATGAGCGAGCATACTCGCTAAGGACAATTACTCGAGCGAGCATTGTTCTTAGCGAGTACCTGCCCGCTCGAAAAAAAAGATTCAGGTGCCGACGCGGGTGAGCTGTGAGTTGCGGGAGTGAGCAGGGGGAAGCGGGGGGGGGGGAGAGAGGGAGAGAGAGATCCCCTCCGTTACCCCCTGCTCTCCCCAGCCGCTCTCCGTTCCCCGCCGGCACCCGAATCTTTTCTTCTGAGCGGGCAGGTACTCGCTAAGGACAATGCTCACTCAAGTAATTGTCCTTAGCGAGTATGCTCGCTCATATCTATTCACTACATTTCTGTAGTGAACTTTTTAATGTTTTCCTACTGCATGAATATGCTTTCATGTGGGACTCAGCTACAGCACTAAAATTAATATAGGTAATGGATGCAGAAAATTACATACCTTACTTATTCTCTTTATGACATAATCTAAATTTAGACATGAACATAGCCATTTCCTGCTGCACAACTACATGTACATTTATTTAGCTACACAAATTGCATGCTTTTCACATTTAAAGTGGTTCTGAATGCTGTAAGTAAATATATACTTTATTGTATTTCTACTGTATATTCAATAACAAATGGGGACTACACAAAGATTTTAATTCCAATGCATTTTCAAACAAAAGAGACAAATTTTCATTGGTTGTATCATCACCGTTAATGCATAGATATCAATTCAACTGCTAATTTCATGTCAGCAGAGCTTCTAGCACTCAGCCAGCACATAATCTCATATATACAGTATAGTGAAAATTCACTGCAAGGTGACAAAAACCACAGCAAAAGCCAGATGTTGGTTTTCTCACTGCTCTGTATAGTTTTATGCAGTGTTGGTAGACCCTTTTCCATGGAAAAACATCACATGGTGATGTTATTCTGTCTTCTTCTTTCAGATGTGCCTTAAATGGGTTTCCAAAAAAAAAAATTCAAAAGGCTTAAAATCAACAAAAAATTATTACTCACCTATCCCAGCCACTCCCCATCCAGCACTGCAGCCTTGATGCCCGCTGCATGGAACCCAAAAGAAGGAGTGGGTGGTCACATACCCTTCATTGTGCACATGACTGCTCAGCCACTAATGGGCTTTGGCAGCCATAGAAGAATCACTACTGAAGCCTGTGAGTGGCTGAGCGGTCAATTACACAATAAACAATCATTTACAAATACAATAATAGGGAAATCAGAGTTAATAAAGATCACAACATTCAGGATCTACATCTATTTGCCAGAAGGAAGAGTGTCACTTTCCATGGAGGACACAGCATATTTGCATGTTACATGGATAGCCCACTAATTTCAGTGGAAACCATGTAACACTTCATTTCACCATGATGGCTCTACAGGAGGACTGAACATTGTTCCTCTAGATTACAGCAGATCATTAGAGGTCTTAGCAGTTGGACTTTCTTAAAAGACAATCCCTTTAAGGTTGGCAATATTAATATAATGTCTCTCTGATCCTGTTGAGGAAATCAACCAATAAATTCAGAAACAGAAGATGAGGATAGCCTGACCGATGTCTAAAACACATGTTGTTACTGGATCACTAAACGTGTGGGACCAAGTAACTAGCAAAGATAGTAATGGAGGAGAGGTCTAAGAGCTGTTCCTGGTCTTTCCTGACAGGATCTGCCTATTAAGTGAAGTGCCCGACCCCAAAAGGGCAACCCCACTTCTGGAACCTTGCTAAATTCCTTATATGTCCCTAGGTGTATAATAAAGGAGAGGGAATATGTGAAGACAGGGCAGGGCAGTAAAGACAAAAGAACAAGACAAGGTTCTTGGGGAGTAATAGGAGTAATAGGCTAAACTGGATGAACATATGTCTTTTTTTCAGCCTTACATACTATGTTACTAAGGTCTGAATACAAGAACAACAATAGTCAGAACAAAAGTCTGATTCCAAAGTCCCAAAAGGATGGTACCAAAAGAAAACACTGAGAAGTGCAAAGCATACACCCCAAAACACTGGGCATGACCAGTATACAAATGTATTACCTACATCCTCTGCTAAGAGGAACGGACATAAATACTAAAAAGAAGCCACTGGAAGTCTAACTGAGATAATAGACAGCTCAGCCATCATATCAGTTTATCCACTGAAGGAGTTCAGAGCCGAATGACATTGGACATGCGCAGGCAAGCGCATCATGTGGTCTGGCACTGATGCCATGATGCCACACTGGACCCATGCATGCGCCTGACCTCCGTCAGTGCTGGCGGCACTGTGACAGTGACCTTTGAAGGCTAGACACTGCAGTGATGAAACCTGAAAAGGCACATCACTATAGAAACAAAGGTGTCTTCACTCGGGTGACCAGGAGGTAAAGGAGGAAAGACAGCTCACCAACTCCCACTGATAGAAACTTCTCACATGTAGGAGTATCAGAAGTTTTTTTTTTTACTTGAGGAACACTATAAAAATAAATGACCTTGTTTCCCATTTGGAACCAGTCACAGTTTACTTGTAGTTATGGAAATGGAAGCTAAACTCTGATTGGCTTAGTCTCTGTTTACACATCAATATTAAATCCGACTTTTATTTCCACGACAGAAATCCAAGGCTGACAATTGGATTTCTGTCACAGGTGTGCTACAAGTACTGGATGCAGCAGTTTCACACAAGCATTACCATTGCCATTGCTAGTGGTTGACACAATTGTATCCATACCAGCTAGTCCACTGATAAATTGTATCTACTGTACATTTATACTTTGTAGCAAGCTACCAGGACAGGTGAGAAATTATGCTGATGATTTATTTGACAGCTCACAGAGCATTGCTTTAGAAGAGAGTTTTGGGACCAAATGATGACAATATATCAGAAAGTTAATTGAGCCTTATTAACATACTCCTGCCTAGCAGTTGCTAAATTCATACCACATTCAGTGCTTGAGTTTGGAATTTACCTTTACAGATGTTGTGTATCTCATGAAGGACTATACATGCTGGTGCAAGTGAATTAGAACCTTGCGTCAACAAAGTTTTAATGTACACCGTTCAGCCACGGGATTAAAACCACCTGCCTAATATAAGAGCTTCCGCTTGAGACGGCACCAAAATATAGCACTGACCCATCAAGGCGTGGACTCCACAAGACCTCTGAAGGTGCCCTGTAGTATGTGGCACCAGGGCATTAGAAACAAATCCTTTCAAAGGTGAAAGTTGCGAGGTAGGACTTCCATTAATCCTTTTGCAACACTTCTCACAGATCTTGGGAAATTAAGGTCAAGTGAATACCTTAAATTGTTTGTTTTGTTCCTCAAGCCACTCCAGAATACTTTTTGCAGTGTGACAGGGCGCATTATACTGAAAAGCATCTCCAGTTTCCACTTTTATAAGATCCACATGGTACAAACAAAGTGCATTGTGTTGGCTGCGGCCAGACTTTGTCAAGCACAGCCGAAATGTTGCACTTTATCTGTACCATGTGGATCTCATATAAGTGGAAGTGGAAACTGGAGATGCTGACATCAACTTGCTTCTTTTTGGATATGGATCATGGCACTAAGGTGAACTGATTTGGTGTAAGAGTGTGTTGTATAGCCATTTCCATTCTGTTACAAGGACTACCGGTATTGGTGTTGTTCTCATTTTCAAGATATCTCTATGGTGTCAAAGAAACATCCATATTGAAAACCAGGGCCCAAGGTTTCTCAGCAGAACATTGTCCATTGTATCAAATTGCCTTCATCAGCTTGTCTTTGTCCCAAAGCACATGTTGTGCTATTATAATTCAGCCCTTAGCAAAGTTGGTCAGAATCTTACACTTCCAGCACATCACCTTCAAGAACTGACTGTGCACTTACTGCCTATTACATGCATTATACTGCTTCACAGGTGCTGTTGCCAAGCAATAATCAGTGTTATACATTTCACCTGTCAATGAGTTCAATGCTATGGCTGATTGGTGCTGTATACAGTACTGTATATCATTAATGTAGCCCAAGGGCGTAACTATAGGTGGTCCTGGAGGCTTAGGGCACCCAAATGCACCTCCATCATATCAGAAAGCACCAGTATTATAAATGACACATGCATGGTTGGGGGGGCCAAGTTACAGATTTTGCATTGGGTACATTTACTCTCTGCCTAGTCCTTTAAGATTCTAGCAATGTCCCTGCCTGCTAATATTGCATTGAAGGTCTTCTTAAGAGACCAAATGATGCAGAGGAAAGTTGTGGGAGGGCCCCATGGTGAACTTTTGCATCCGGGCCCATGAGCCTTTAGTTACACCTCTGATTTAGCCCCATATGTTATAATACCAACATAGTGTCAATGTATTCAGTTGCATTTAATATCCAGTCTCCCTATCTCTGACACAGGTACAGAAATCAAACATGAGGCTAGTTTCATAGAGAATCATTTAACTTAGCAGTTGTCTTTTCGTGTGTGGGAAGAAACCATAATATCTTCAGAAACCTCATTTAAGTATAAAAGGAATATACAATCTTCATGCAGATGTTATCCCCAGTTGGAAGCAAACTCAGATGTCTAGTGCTGCAAGAAAATATGGATAACTAATAGGCCAATGTGCTGCCTTTCATACAGTCATTACAATTATTTATACAGGCCTAAACTATCATATAACCATTGACTAGTTAGGTGATGACGCTGCTGAGCACATCTAGTTGAACCTTTGACTGGTGCGTATGCGCGGCCATCTAATTTGAGACAGTATTCGAGCATTGTAATTAATACAGGAGAATTTTATACTGAAAAGTAGATAATACTGCGGCTCGGAGTATCCGGAGTGCATGAGTTTTCATGTAAAGTACATATAGTGCTTTCTTTCTGACAGATGTAGGTTTCTTAATTTATAAAGAATGTAGCAGAGCGCCATCTGCTGTTTCATTAGTGGAATCGTAATACTTTTTAATAAAAATAAAGTACAAGAAAGTTCTTACGTGCTTAATGCATGCAACCTGCATCTATTGATTACACACATTCTAAGGCAATTTTAGACATAAAGACTTTTAGTACCACTTAGGGTACATGCACACGGGTGTTTTAAACGTTGCATGTGAGATTCTTGGGCGCAACTTGCATACTTGCGTCGGACAGAACTGGGACTTCCCATCCGTGTGCTGTCCGATGTGCTGAACACCGCACATTGACATGTGCTATTCTCGTCCGAAAATTGTACAAAAGCAGGACATGCTGCAATTTTTTTTTTACTCAGACTATCAGTCCAAGTTAAAAAAAAAGCCCCATGTACATACACCCACTGAAATGAATGGGTGCTATTCCTGTCCAATTTTTGGACAGATTTTTCATTTCAAAAATCGGATGAAAATATCACTGTGCTTGTACCCTTAACAAATGACACGATTTATGTCAGCAAAACTTTTCAACTTGAATCTTTTGCACTTCAAGATTTAATGTGTGAGACAGGGATTCCCTTAATTTTTTTAAGTAAGGTGATTCAAAAGTTCAGGCCACCCATAATATCATCTGAATAAAAAGAGATAGTTGGAAACTTTGTAGAATGGTAGAATGCTTAGATAGCTGGTAGAGATGAGCCAGCATACTCGTCCGAGCTTGATGCTCGTTCGAGTATTAGGGTGCTCGAGATGCTCGTTACTCGAGACGAGCTCCACGCGGTACTCGTCTCGATTAAACGAGCACTGACCATTGAATTCAATGGAGGCGGCAATACAGCCGGCTCCATTGAAAGCAATGGGCTGCCAGCGATTGCGGGAGGAATTGTCGCGAAGAGCTTAAATATATAAGCCCTTCCCTGCAATTCATCTAGAAATGTGTAAAAATAAAAAATATATATATACTCACCTGGTCCCGGCAGAACGATGTTAGCCCATTGAATTCAATGGAGCCGGCAATACAGCCGACTCCATTGAAAGCAATGGGCTGCCGGCGATCGCGGGATGAATTGTCGGGAAGGGGTTAAATATATAAGCCCTTCCCTGCAATTCATCCAGAAATGTGTAAAAATAAAAAATATATACATTCTCACCTGGTCCCGGCAGACGGAGTTCAGCGCGGCAGGCTGCAGTTCTCCTGAACTGCTCTGAACAGCTGTGAGTAGTATTCAGCAGCCGGGGATTTAAAATCCCCGCCTGCTGAATAAGATGCCTCTGATGGTCACAGCCTGACCAATCAGAGGCATCCCTCACTCACACCCATTCATGAATTCATGAATGGGTGAGTAAGGGCTGCCTCTGATTGGCTCAGCGCAGGGACAGCTGAGAGCTGCCCCTGAGCCAATCAGAGGCAACCCTCACTCACCCATTCATGAATTCATGAATGGGTGTGAGTGAGGGATGCCTCTGATTGGTCAGACTGTGACCAATCAGAGGCATCTTATTCAGCAGGCGGGGATTTTAAATCCCGGGCTGCTGAATACTACTCACAGCTGTTCAGAGCAGTTCAGGAGAACTGCAGCCTGCCGCGCTGAACTCCGTCTGCCGGGACCAGGTGAGAATGTATGTATTTTTTATTTTTACACATTTCTGGATGAATTGCAGGGAAGGGCTTATATATTTAACCCCTTCCCGACAATTCATCCCTCAATGGAGTCGGCTGTATTGCCGGCTCCATTGAATTCAATGGGCTAACATCGTTCTGCCGGGACCAGGTGAGTATATATATATTTTTTATTTTTACACATTTCTAGATGAATTGCAGGGAAGGGCTTATATATTTAACCCCTTCCCGACAATTCATCCCGCGATCGCCGGCAGCCCATTGCTTTCAATGGAGTCGGCTGTATTGCCGGCTCCATTGAATTCAATGGGCTAACATTGTTCTTCTCTGCCACAGCTGTTACAGCTGTGGCAGAGGAGAACGATCTTTATTCTTTACGCTGACAGTGGGGGGGGGTCTCACTCTTGCCGCTATTGTGGCTTAATAGTGGGACCTGGGAACTTGAGATGCAGCCCAAAATGTAGCTCCTCGCCTGCCCTATTCGTTTCTGTGTCGTTTCCATCACTTTCTTGTGTTTTGCAGATTTTCACAAATGAAAACCTTAGCGAGCATCGGCGATATACAAAAATGCTCGAGTCACCCATTTTCTTCAATGGGGTTCGTTACTCGAAACGAACTCTCGAGCATCACTGAAAGTTCGACTCGAGTAACGAGCACCCGAGCATTTTGGTGCTCGCTCATCTCTAATAGCTGGATGAAAACTTTTTTTTTTTTTTTATAATCAATGTTTATTGAAATTATTTGGATATTTGACAAACAAAATCACAATGAGAGAAATGATTGGTTACATTAGCTGAAATTAGGCCAATCGGGATTACAGTGTGTAACTTAAGATTATTAAATGCATCTACAACAAAGATGTAACAGAAAACTGTATAAGGCTAGGTCGGCCCAACCCAAGGCAAAAGCCCCTGTCCGAGACCTACCAATAGCCCCAAAATGTCTAGACCGGGGAAAACATAATAAACTGGGAAGAAGGAGAACAACGCAAGGGTACAGGAAGGGAGGGGAAGAGGGGGGGTGGTGGGGATCTTGTACCGTATCTTCCCTAGGGGGGAGAAATAGCCTGATGCTTTTGCAACTCAAAGGTCTATCGACGAAGGTTTTACAAGCGCGAAAAGGCGAGCTCCAGCTCAGGGGCAGGTCTAGGACCATAGCCACTACCAACAGGAAGGAAAGGGGGTAAGTACTGTCTCAATCACTGTCAAGCTGCCGTGAGGGGAGCTCTTCATCCTAGCCAACCTCGCCCCTAATGGACCGCCACGGGTTCCATATTTTTAAGAAGGTTTCATGGGTGCCCTTAGACCAACTAGACAATTCCTCAAGATTCGAGAGGAGATCAACCTTGTCTCTCCACATTGTCAGAGAGGGGGGATCCTTTTGACGCCGCAGGAGAGGGATAAGGGAATTGGCTGCATCAAGCAGGAATGCTATCAATTTGTGTTTCAGAGGGTGGAAGGCGGCGGAAGGTTTCCACAGGAGGACCACCATGGGGGAAAGGGTTAGGCCAGGAGAGAGCTTCCTTAGCACGCACCCAACGTCTCTCCAGAAAGGAGTCAATTGCGGGCATTCCCACCAAATATGGAGGTATGAGCCTGTTGAGGAATCACATCTCCAGCAGGTGTCCTGCGAGGCCAATTTATGGTCAGAGAGCCACTGGAGGGTTCTGTACCATCTCACTAAAAGTTTGTAGTGAGACTCCTGGGAGACGACGCATGAAGAGAGGCCAAATACGGTCTTAAGTATGAGTTTCGTATCACTCTGAGAGAGGGATATCCGGAGTTCCCTCTCCCATGAGGTGATGAAGGCTGGCTTCGAATTAACTGGAGGAGAGATAAACTGTTTATGAATAAAAGCCACCTTCCTCTTAACTGGGTTGCTCTCCATAAGCGCCGTCTCGAAGCAAGTCAGAGGTCTAGGCGTTTTGTGTAGGGTTAGAAAGTCTTTGAGAACTTTGGTCACATGGGCCGACACTAAAAAGGGAAATGAGTGGTTGGGAAGGAGCCCTGCCAGTATGTCTGAGGGGGATCTGTGGGCTAGGGGATAGACTTCGGAAATTTTTTTATCAGTGAAGATCTGCCAGGTGCTTGCTGAACAGGGGTCTAGACGGAGATCTTGTATTTTATACAGTGCACATAGAGGAGTGAGGGGGGATGGGCAAGGTGCCAGTGATCCCCTTAGTTTATTCCAGGTCTCCAGTGATCCTCTAAGAAGAGGATTTATCCCTTTTCTTTTCCGTGTTATCTGATTAGGGAACCATAGTTCTTGAAGAAAGGTAGGGCCGTATGACCCCCTTGCAAACGCCTGAACTAGGTGGTCTTTGGTCGGTTGAACCAACTCCATCCAGTGGCTTAATTGGGTAGCAAGATAGAATTCTCTGAGACAGGGCATGTCCACTCCTCCTTCGTTTCGACTCTTAACTAGTAGGCAATGAGCCAATCTCGGTCTCTTCCCCTTCCAGACATATTTCGAGAAAGCCAGACGCAAGGTTTTGAAAAAGGAGTTCGGGATGAAAATTGTGAGGAGTTGGATTTTGTAGAGGATAATTGGGAGAATATAGTATTTTAATATGTACTTTCTCCCCAGCCATGAAATAAATGGGAGGTCATAAGATCACAATAAGTTTTTTATCTTAGCTAAGAGTCGTATAAAGTTTGCTGAGAAGAGGTCTTCCGCTTTTTTTGTAAATTTTATGCCCAAGAAGTCTATGTCCGAAGTGGACCAAGTAAATGGGGAGTTGGTCTTCAGAACATTACACCGAGCGGGGAGCATTGAAATATTGAGAACAGTGGATTTAGAGTAATTTATTTTGAAATTGGAGAGAACTCCAAATTCATCCAGAAGGCTAGTAAGTCGGGGTAGTCCCCTCTCAGGGTTTGTGATCAAGAAAACTATATCATTGGCATAAGTCGCTGTAGAGAGGACTACTTGTTCGATCTTCAGTCCCTGGATGATGGAATCTGTCCTAATCCTCTGTAGAAAGGGTTCGAGGGCGAGAATGAAGAGGGCAGGGGAGAGAGGGCAGCCCTGCCGGGTGCCATTGCTTATGTTGAAGGGAGGGGATAAGATGTTATTTATTTTGAGCCTGGCATAGAGAGCAGCGTATAGGGAGAGAATTGCGGTTATGAAAGCGGGAGGGACATTAAAGTGAAAGAGAACGAGTTTCATGTAGAGCCAATTAACCCGGTCAAAAGCTTTTTTGGCGTCTGAGCCTACTAGAGCTAGGGCGATATTTTGGGCTTGGGCATATCTCACCTTATGAAGGAACCTGATGCAATTATCTTTGCCCTCCCTGCCTTTAATGAAACCAGTCTGTTCAGGGTTGACTAGGGCAGGGATGTATTTTTCTAATCTCTTAGCTAGAAGTTTAGCCCATAACTTCATGTCGAAGTTGATTAGAGATATGGGCCTGTAACTCCCACAAGCTTCTGGGTCCTTGTTATCCTTGTGTATCAAAGTTATGTGGGCTTCCTGAGCTTGTTTGGGGAGGGATGACCCTTGCAGTAGGGAGTTGAATAATTCTGTCAGTTGAGGGGCTAAGGTAGATTTAAAGGACTTATAGTAAATTAACGAGAGGCCATCTGTGCCTGGGCTTTTACCCGGCAGGGAGGAGGCCAAGAGATCTTCAACTTCCTGAGTGGTGACTGGTCTCGTTAAAGTTGCTGCTGCCCCTTCATCTAGCTTGGGGAGGTTTAATTCCCCCAGAAAGGAGCAAATCAAAGTTTGGGCGTTAAGTTTCTCATCTGGGGAGAGGGGTTTGTGAATATTATAAAGGCGGGAATAGAATGCCTGAAACTCTATTGCTATATCCGTAGAGGAAGTGACTGAGAGGCCGGAACTAGTTTTGATGGAGCTATTGAGATTCCTCGAACGGGCTTTTTTGATTAGGGCGGATGTAAAATTACTGCCCTTGTTGCCTTGAGCATAGACCACGTGTTTGAGGTACAGGTGTTTTTTGTTGTATCTAGCTTTAAAGGTGAGTTTTAGCTCCTTTCTGAGGGAGATCAGTTTGTCGAGTGTGGACTTGCTCTGGGAATGCTTTACGGCCTGTTCCAATTTAGTGATTTGTTGTAATTTCTCATCTATTTCTTTTTGCTGTCTTTTCTTTATTCTGGAGCCTAGAGTGATCAGAAAACCTCTTGAGAAAGCCTTATGGGCTTCCCATATCAAGGGCATGGAAGCATCTTGGGTTTTGTTGAGCTGGAAATATTCGTCAATAGCAGTTTTTAGTTGTTGTCTATCCCCTTCAGAGTCCAAAAGAGAGGGATTCAGTTTCCATCTCCACTCCTGTGGGGGAGGGCATGAGAGGTTGAAGTTAATATGAAGTGGGGCGTGATCAGAGATCAAAATAGGGTCAATAGTGGCTCTGGCTACCGACTCTAAAAGGGAAGAGGATATGAGGATGTAGTCGAGGTGTTGGAAGGAGGAGTGGACTGGGGAATAGAAGGTGTAGTTTTTAACAGATGGGTTCATGTGTCACCAAGCATCCGTAATATCCATCTCTGCCAAACTACGACTCAGTCTCCTCAATTTCACCTGCAAAATTTGGGATTTTCCTACAGAGGAATCTAAAAGGGGACAGAGGGTCAAGTTTAGATCTCCCCCTAAAAGAATTGGGCTGGTAGCAAATTGTTTTAGAGCCTCCAGCTGTCTGATCAACCAAGGCACCTGTCCAGTATTAGGTGTGTATAAATTTACACGGGTCATCTTGCAATTGTGTATGGAGCCTCTTAGAAATAGAACTCTTCCTTCCTCATCCGAGTATTGGGCCTCGCAGGAAAAGACGATGGATTTATGAAATAGTATTGAGACTCCCTTCGAAGCAGAGGTCGGATGAGAGCTGTAGAACCCTTGAGGGAATTGTTTTCCCGGGAGGGCTAAACACCCGTTTCCTCTGAAGTGAGTCTCCTGTAGGAAAGCGATTTTAGTGCCATACCTTTTCAGTAGAAGCAAGATGTGATGCCTCTTGGAAGGAGAATTCAAACCTCTTACATTGAACGTGGTTATTCGCAGGGGTTCGTCCATGTTGGTGGTATTTGGACCGTGAGAGGCTCTCTATAGATGTATAGGGACAGAAATGAGCGTTAAACGTAAGTAGATGGCTATATGAGGCTCCGTGAATCTTGTGGTTTGTCTAGATGGAGGGGGACTGGTAGGTGGGGGAAGGAATGAAGGGGAGGCTCGACACACAGAAGGGAGGGGGAAAGACGAACACTTTTCAAACAAGAAAAGATATAGAACTTTTCTCCAAAGGAGAATTTGGCAAGGCCCGATATCGCGGGTCTACCTGTAGGCGGGGGGGGGGGGGGCGAGTTGGCTGGGCTATAAGGTGTTAAAGACCAGTCAACTGTGTACAGCCTGGACTATCAGGTGCCCGCCGAGACCCCTAGGTGTTAGGGACGTTAAAGAGATTTAAAATAACAGCTCGGAACACACTCTACTCAGGGAGAGAGCATGAAAGCAAAATAGAGAAGACATTAACATTTAACATGGTATAAACTAGTGGAACCATCCAGAGAGAGGGCTCAGCCGAAAAAGCACAGAGCCACCAGGCTGCGCCAGGAGGGTGACCCGAAAGGAAAGTTTGAGTGGTCTTACTGTCCATCCTCAGAGCAAGGAAGGAGGCCGTGGACCTAAGGAGAGAAGACAAAGCAGGGCAAACTGGGCCGCCGAGCACCTCAGGTGTCCACATTATTGGTGACCTCCTTCGCCTTCTTCCTCTTCCCTCTCGGTGACTTCGGGTTGACAGCTTGTTTCCATGCCTCCGGTGGTGATATTTTCGGTAATTTAGGAAACTATGGGAGTGGGAGCCAACATGGCAAGTCCATGGGGGCTATCTCCAGGTGGGTCCATGCATTATGCAGGTCTTCCGGAGAGCATATGGTAAGCCTGTGCCCCTTAACGGAGACCCCCAGGCCGAAAGGAAACAGCCATGAGTACCTTATGTCCCTTGCCCTCAGGTCCTCCAAGGGAGGACGGAGGAGGCGGCGTTTATACAAAGTAGAGGGGGCCAGATCTTGAAAAATCTGTAAGGGGTGACCATCGTATCTTAAGTCCTTGTGTATTCTTGCGGCTTTGAGTATGGCTAGGGCGTCCTGATAAGATACCAACTTACAAATGATATCTCTTGGCGGTTCGTTTGCGGAGGGAGGGGGTCTGAGCACCCTATGTATGCACTCTATGTTGATATGGGTAGCTTTTTCGGCGCCAAGCAGAAGTTCAAATATTTCTGCACCCACCTTGAACAGGGACTCTGCAGCAAAGGATTCAGAGAGCCTCTTTATGCGGACGTTGCAACGTCTGTTGCGATTCTCCGGATCTTCTTGAGAGATTAGGGCGCGATTTAATTGGTCGTGTTGTTCCTTCAGGGCTTGTGCAATAGCTAGAGCATGTGAGGTGATGGTGGCAGAGGACATCTCCAAGTCCTCTACCCTGCACCCCATATGTTTAATGTCCTCCTTAATCTCAGCCAGATCTGACATCAGGGGCTGGAGGGCGCTAGTAAAGAGCTGCTTCATAAAGCCCTTAGAGATGGATTCTCCATCTTTCTCGTCCGAGGAAGACTCCCCCTCCTCCTCCTTACTGTGTACTGCAGCAGCCTCGAGGGCCGGCGCCATCTTGGACGATGGGTGAGGAGAGCGGGAGCCGCGGTCTTTCAGAAAGCGCTGCATTCCTACTTGATTTTTGTGTGAGCGAGGGGTGCCCAGCTGCTCACTGCTCTTTTCCTTTGTGGTTCTCTTCATGTCTGCCGCTGCTAGCTGCTGATAAGGTCTCCTATGGGTGCCTCACAGACGGAGCTCCGGGCTCAAGCAGCCATCAAGCTCGGCGGTCAGGCTCCACCCCCTGGATGAAAACTTTTTGGCATTACGGTGGTGCCTGTCAGCCATCCTATTGGCAGGTATCTGGGTTTCAACCCAAGAAGCTTCAATGGAAAAGAAGTCATGGGATACAAGATTTAAGGTTAGAATGTTTTTGAGAAATTGATAGGTGCAGTTATTTTTTAAATACCTGCAACAATGTGAGTTATGGATGTGCCATGTTGAATATTAATAAAGTTGTCATTTTAATTATGTGGTATACAAAACACTAACCACATGTTTTTTACTCAAATTTGTTTTTGTTAATTTCAACAATAAAAGTTTAACAATAGTTTACACAATTTTGCAATAAACAGCTATCTAGGGCAAAATGTTATCAAGTCAAGTCTTCAATCTTAACAAAACCAATAGAAAATATAAAGATGTGACATCCATCAAGAATAAAAGAGCATTAATATCACATATTCCGCTGTATGGGTAAACTGAGCGGGAGAGCATATATTATAAACATATTATATAACATACAGCATCACTGAGAGAAGTATATATACTTATAGAGATTTAATGTGCCACGAGGGACCAATAAAAGAAGACTAAAATGTCAAAAGAATAACAGACATTTGATTATTTGTTTAGATAAGTTGCGACCTAGAAGTGTCCAAAACACTCGAATCCGTATAACTGTTCAACTTTGTCCAGCCACTGATGAATACGGGTTGTTATGTTGAAGTACATGGTATGCTAAACACTAATCACGTGTTTTTCAGGTACCAAAACATGTTAACAATCCAGGACAGAACTGAGGTAGGTCATCTTGATGGTCAATAACAGACATTCACATGAGGTGTGGAAGCAAGTGTTGTGCACAGCTAAATCACAGTAGACCATCTTCCGATCGGATATCTGCATTTTGGTGTGGCAGTTGCCTGAAGAGTGAATTCTACTTTACTGCATCATCTCAACACTAAAGTTTAGAAGAGGTTTTGTTATGGTGTGGGGTATTTCTGCTGGGAAGGACTAGAGCCATTGGTTATAATGAAGTCCACTATCAAGGCCAATGGGTACAGAGACATTCTGGACATTGTGGCATTACCTCCCTATGGCAATACTTCGGTACAGCTCCATGTCTCTACCAGCGTGACAGAGCACCATGTCATACAGCATGTAGTGTTGAGGCTTGGGTTAAGGAGCAGAACATCTGCAAACCTCATTGGCCAACTCAAAGTCCAGATCTCAATCCCATTAACCGTCTTTAGGACCAACTATAACGTGGTATCCATGCACACCCAACAAGCCCATCATCCCCCGCATCACTATTCGTAGCTCTCCTCAAGGAATTGAGGCAAATACCTCCATACATGTATTGGAATTTGGGAAAAGCATGCTTAGAAGGGTTACTGCAGTCATTGAGGAGGCCAAAGGTGACCCAACACCATATTAAAAAATGTGATTAAAACCAAATTTCATCATCTTCTATGTGTGCCCAATACTTTTGTCAACATAATGTATGTCATGTTGCATAGGGACTTGCAAAGAGTTATAGCCTTAGCCCTATATTTTTAATTGAGGTCTGTCCCCTGAATTAAAGAAGTTGTACAAGGTGACTGAAAGTTGGCAATGAGTGAACTGATAAATCAACATCATCACTATGAGGAAAACCAATGCATATGAGGGCATTTAATGTTAGAAAGTGGTTTCCCATGCTCAAGACCCTCATCTATTTGCCAGAGAAACACTGGAATACATGGTTTCAGCACACTGATGAATTCTCTGTGCATGAATGCCATGTAAGATGAGCGTAGGTGTATATACCCTCGCAAGAGTACAACGTGATAGTCCTGTGAATGGAGCGCTATCACGTTCTTTCGCATGCATATCCATGCATTCTACTGTACTTTTTTGCGCTGCTGTGCCCATTCACCTCAACGCAGGATATACCTGCGCTGTTATTTAACCTGCTAAGCAGCCTAATTAGTCCTTGGTGCTATGAATTGACACTGCAAAATTGCGCAGTTTTTGTGTGCGATTTTATGCGGATGGGATGCACAAATGTGTGTACCCTCACAGACTCCTATTGTGCCTTGGGTGCACAAAAATACAGCATGTCACGTATATACTTCTGTGCACAAAAATACAGCACAAATACGCTGAATGGGCTCTATTGTCGGTGGTTTGCACAAGCGATTTTGTACATGTGAAAACTTGCATAATCGCTCATGTAAAGGAGTTCTAAGGGTGCTTCTACACTGGCAGAATTAGCCTGTAGAGCACACAAAAAGACATGTTTTAATCTGCCACTGCTGAATTCCGCTATAAAACCCGCAGGTCTATCTGCCAATTTTGAGATGGAAATGACAGCAGAAGTAAGCCATTTTCAATTCCGTATTAAAGTCCTCACAGAGGCTGCAGATTTTGGTGCAGAATTTACCGCATCTTGCTGTGCGTAATACGGTCTAATTCCAACCATGTGACAGCACCCTTAGGCCAAGTGCGATGTGCTTGCGATGGAATGCGAGGTTTCCCATTGAAAACAACAGGAAAACACTTGCTGTTCCTTCGACGCGGCTTTCAGTCATGCAGGAAGATCGCTACTTTACCTGAAGTGATGGAAAGCGTTTTTAAAGAAAAACGCCCATGCATAAATTGCATGTTGGCGAGCGCAATATCGGGCCGATTTTCACAGCCTGATATCACGCTCGGTTGTGTGTAGGTAGCCATAGCGTGCCTTCACACATAGCAATTTTTAGGAAAAGTATAAAATAAGAATGTGCCTTATGAAACAATTAATTCTCCTATTAATATATTGCAATGGAGAATGGAAAGTGAATGAGAACTCACCTGGTGCTCGAAGGGTTAACCCTGGCTAGGGACAACCCTTCGGCACCCTTTGTCCAGGATAGCGTGTAGAAATCACTCTTTGTCCGGAATCCACCGTACTTGTGGAGAGTCGTCTGGGGTATACAAGCTTCATGGATAACCAGGAGCTCGCCGTGCAGTGACCAAGTATAAAGCAAGAAAGAGTCACCCCGCGCGGCAGGGGACTATGAGTGAACGATTTCTCAGGTATTGCCTTTTTTGTCATCCTAGTAACTGATGATAAAGTTTTACTGTAAATTGGAACGCACGTTGCGCTCCAAACAAGGTCATGTGACTACAGCACGTTAGTGGGAATGAGACCCTTCCTTATTGATGATGTCAGAGGCCATCACACGATGCCGTTGATGGACGCCTCGTTGTGAGTAATCTTTATGTATATATATTTGTATGTATTAATTGCATTTTATGCTTGAAAATGGCACGAAATTGTGCCAAAACGCGTGGCTTTAATAAATCTATATTGATTTCCAACCCTGAGAAATCATTCACTCGTAGTCCCCTGCAGCGCGGGATAGCTCTTTTTTTCTTTATACTTGGTCACATAGCAATTTTTGGAAAACACGCAGATTTTTGAGCCAAAGCAAAAAGTACGTTGAGCAGACAGGAGAAGTAGAAATCCTTCCTTTAGGGCTTATTCACATGAACACAGTTGCACACAAACATAGCACATATTAAACTAATTTAACTTAATCGCCTATTGAAATCAATGGGAGCATGCTTGTGTGGTTTTTTGCATGCGCAAATACACATCACACGTGCACGCGAAAAATACAGTAAAACGCACAGGCGCTCACAAAAACACAGCATCCATCTTGCAAATACACAGTAAAACGGTGCTTACGCCTGTGTGAAACCGGCCTAAGGCTGGATGCACATAAGACGAATTTCCAGTGAATTCTTGCACCGAAAATCCTCAAAAATTTTGCAGCTGCGGGTTTTGGAGCGGCTTCGCTGCCTGCATTTCTGCTGTGGCCATCTCTCCCCATAGAGAGTAAAGAGGCTGCTGCATAATAAAAAAAGAATTGACATGCTGCGTCTTTAATTTCCGTGCCGCATGGCCTTTTCCGCACGGTTTGGCCGCATTGGATTGGCTACAGTGTGTGGACGAGATTTTTGCAAAATAAATCTCGTTCACTTGGCTAATCCCCGGATTAGGAGCCGCATGCGGAATTTCCGTGCGGACAATCTGCATGGAAATTCCACAGCAAATCTGTCCCGTGTGAACCCAGCCTTAAAGTTCTCATTCTTGTTTAACCTATTTCTGGCTTTGGCTCAAAAAACTACATCGAAAAAAGCTATTTGTGAAGCCAGTCTAAGGGCAAAAACACACTGCCATAGGCGCAACTATGCGCGCCGATACGGAGTGTAGTTGCACCTGAACGAGGAAAATTTCTTTCCCTACGCCGGCCATTCAAACTCCGCAGCGGCGCACAGGAGATTGATGAAAAACACGGAAGGATAGGTGCTGCCCGATCTTCCCCCCACAATAGGGCATGTCCTATCTTTTCTCGGCTGTAGTATTAACTGCTGAGAAAAAAGCTAGTGAAAACGAAACCACTCAAATCAGTGGTTTCGTTTTGCGGCCCTGATTATCACAGCTGCATAAGGGGAGAAAAACACGTTCATGTGTTTTTGCCCTAAGGATGGTTTCAAACACAACACTTTTTGGAAAAGCACAACTGCAGATTTTTATGCAGTTTTTTTTTCAACTGAAGCCAAAAGTGGATCCAGCAGGAAGGAGAAGCATAAGTCCTTCCTTTACATTTCTCATTAAAGGGGTTGTCTCGCGAAATCAAGTGGGGGTATACACTTCCGTATGGCCATATTAATGCACTTTGTAATATACATCGTGCATTAAATATGAGCCATACAGAAGTTATTCCACTTACCTGCTCCGTTGCTAGCGTCCTCGTCTCCATGGTTCCGTCTAAATTCGCTGGCAGCTTGCTTTTTTAGACGCGCTTGCGCAGTCCGTTCTTCTCCTTTCAGCACGAGCCGCTTCAGTGTGCTCCCCGCTACAGCTCTTCTGCGCATGCGCAGACGAGCTGTCACTGCTCGGGAGCGCGCTGGAGCGGCCATTCTGTACCATCCTCTGTTAGAGGAAGGTGCAGAGCTGCCGAGCTGTGCGGAGAAGCCGCCGAAGCCGCCCAGCTGTCCCGCCGTCCTAGTAAGTGATGGGCCGGGGGGGGGGGGCTGCCGCTGCGATGGGGGGGGGGGGCTGCCGCTGTGATGGGGGGCTGTCGCTGCGATGGGGGGGCTGTCGCTGTGCCGGGGGGGGGCTGTCGCTGCGATGGGGGGGCTGTCGCTGCGATGGGGGGGCTGCCGCTGCGATGGGGGGGCTGCCGCTGTGCTGGGGGGGGCTGCCGCTGTGATGGGGGGGCTGTCGCTGTGCCCGGGGGGCTGTCGCTGTGATGGGGGGGGCTGTCGCTGTGATGGGGGGGCTGTCGCTGCGAAGGGGGGGCTGCCGCTGCGAAGGGGGGGGGGCTGCGCCGGTTACCTGCTGCCTGGCGGTGGGTGACTGGTCGGCCGTGTTCACTCCAGGGGTCCGGTCGGCGGCTGCGGGGTGTCTGGTTGTCAGGGAGACACAGCTGGTAGCGTCTCGGGAGCGCGCACGTCGGGCTGCAGCAAGGGATGGGAAAAGAGCCGGCGGCCATCTTGGAGAAACTTTTATAAGTTGCTGAAACGCTGGAACGGTAAGTACAAACCAGCTAGAAATGTCATTTACAGGGGGGCTTAGTAATGTATGCTTAATTAGGGGGACTGGGCAAAAAAAAAAATTCACTGCTTCCTCGAGACATCTCCTTTAATTCTGAATCCACCTTTAGTTTTGGCTCAAAAAGGTGCATGAGAACTTCCACAAAACCATGGCAGTTTTAAAAAAAAACAATAAATCTAGGTTCCCACAGGGCGGTTTTGCTGCAGAAGAACCGCTTCTGCGACACAACAGCTTCAAAGGGTTTTTTTGGCTTGTGGATTTTCTTGCATATTTTGGCTGCTTTTTCGACTCAGAAAATCCGCAGCTTTTTTTAACTTTTGCAGCGTATTTAAGTGCGGATTTTGCTGCGTCCATGGAGGCTATGGGCAAGAAAGTGCTGCGGAAAATCCAAAAGAATTGACATGCTGCATATTCTAAAACCGCGCCACAGCTGCATTTCTGTACTGCGGAAGTGCGGAAAAGTTCCGCCCTGTAAGAAAAGCTTTTTGGCCAAACACACTAGCACTGCATTGCACTAGAAACGCAGCGGTTTTGCCACAGTGCAGATATGCAACGGCAAACCGCAGCAAGACCACAGCCAATCTGCACCGTCTGAACCCAGCCCAAAACTTTGACAGGACATCATTTCCATTTTCCTAGTTTTGTAACTTCAAAGGCCCCATTTACCTGCACCAAAAATCTGTAGCAAAATCCAACATGCTGCATGTGTATGAGGTCTTATAAGACACCGTTTGCATTCTGTTACACGCCGCAGATTCTCAACCACACAACATGCCCTATCCAACGAGTCACAGATTTCTTCTGGGTTCTTGCAAGCTTTTACTCATTGCAATTCAAGGGATGAAATCTACAACCAAAGCCTTTGTAACTTTTCTGCTGACTTTGAACATGGCCTAAAACCAAAATATTGTCCCTAGTTATGATTCAGTTTGACTACAAGAACCATAGAAGCCGATGGCGATGGAGTATGCCACATTTATGTTTAACACAATCAAAGATAGAAATGTGGAATCACAAGGAGCTACGTGATGGAAGTACATGATAGAGGCTAGGAGCGCCATATATTGATCCGTACAATGTTTATCAATGTGAGAAAGCAAAGTTAATTCAACGGTAATTTAATATCATTGCAAAATTAAAAGGTGAAAAAGTCCCAAGGGGTCAATATTTTATTTTTGCTAGGCTCTCGCTGCTTCTCTAAGTATATATGTATACTGCATGATATTTCCACAACAGGAGATCTCGTTGAAAACAATGGCATACAAAAATAAGTAAATTGTAGGAATTTTATAGATCACCTAAGACTTTTATGACCATGCAAAGACATAAAACAAGAGGAAAAATGTCCTTCTGCAAGTCACATAAGCCATCTATAAGACTACGTAACAGTTGGGAAGCTATTATCTTATAAAGCACACATTTCAAAAGTGAAGGCATCAGAAATGCACAGTTACAACAAAATGTTACCTTTATATAAATGATATTGATATTGTAATATTTATGTCTTGAGGAGGGAAAAACTGTATAACGTTATCTGTTTCACTGGTGCTACCCAAAGGAATATGGTGTTGCACAGTTTATGTAATGCCACAATATTGCATCCGTTATTCCAATGCAAGTACTTTAAGGGATCCTGTCATCACCTTTAAACACCATAAACAAAATTTATGGTATTATAGGACAAGGGCCGCAGTCCAGGTATGTACTTTTTCTACTTACCTGACTCCCAGTTCCTTTAGCCCTAGAATACTCAGTCCTTGCATTGGATGTATCTCTGCAGTCGGTGCGTGCGCACTCCCACATAGAATAGTATGCACGCGCAGCCACTGACTGCAGGGATGAATGCGATGCAAGCATCAAGAACCAACTTCCAGCAAGGGAACAAGAAGGCAAGTAACTATAAAAAAAAAGCACATCCCTGGACTTTTCGGCCTCCGTCCCATGAGCCCATAAACTTAGTTTATGGTGCTTATAGGTGATGGTGGCAGGTTCCCTTTAAAATTATTGCACAATTTTTATACATGGTTGTAATCAGCATTAGGGGAGTTTTAAAATATTACGCTTGAATTCGCAGAGTGCAAAAGTCAAATTTCTGTAACATGCAGTTGCCTCAAGAGGGGACAAAAGGCTGTCTATGTACAGTTGAGACAGAAATCCCCTGTTCTGGTAGGAGAGGTGTAGATACAGCAGTAGATACAAGCAAAAGACTAGAGCTAGAGATTTCTGCAAAACGCCTAAGTACAGAGCAGGGCTAGTCTAAGGCTGCATGGTGCCCCATGCAAAATTGTTCCTTGGTGCCTCCACACCATTTTTCATTGTTATGTAGTGTTGTTATTTGGCATTGTTTTTTGGGTTTCATTTTTCCAACTTCCACTGCAGTAAAAATGACACATTAACTTTATTGTGTACGTCAATGCGATTACAGTGATAATAAATTATATTCTTTTGTTATGTTCTACTACTTTTAAAAAAATGTTTTGTGAAAAACTCCTGGCACAAAATTCTGAGACCCATAACATTTTTTTTTCCATAGATGGTGCTGTGTGAGGCCTTGCTCTTTGTGAGGAAATAATAGGGGGAGGTAGACAAAGACAAGGGAGCCTGGAAGAGTCTACTTTGTGTTTTAAAAACTATCTAGTAGGGGAGCGAGCTTCATGTCAGGGCTAGGGAAGAGAAGGAGAGGTGAGGATGGGCATAGTCAATCCAGGATTGCCAGATCTTCGGAAATTGGTCATGTTTATTCAGAAGTATACTACATAACTTCTCACTTAGAAAAAAAAACATTCCATACACTTAAAAAAGGACCAAAATAGCCCACTGTCGCTCCCTCCTTGACGCCTTGTGTAACCATATAGATTGCATATAGCTGAAGCCGGTCATGATGCAGAGGCAGAAAGCATACATCAGATACCTACTGCAGTGTGCCAGGACAGTGTCGAAATTATTGAATAGCAGGATACCTGGCCACAAAACAGTACGATTACATTGGAGCCAGGACAGCCATGGATCAGAGAGATGGTCCCGACTAAGTACAGACTTGTCATAGGATCACCAGGTACTATGCTAAGATAGCATGAACTGATATATGGACTTGCCTGCTTCACCTGTTCCTTAGTTGCAAGAATCCCACATTGTTGTACCATTATATTTTTTCAGAGAAATTTCAATAGTGAAAGTATCTGTTAAACTCTCTATCGAGAGTAATCATTGTCGCTGTCCTCCCGCACCATCACACACATCTTGTAGCCTGGGTGGCTCTTCTGTCCAACCAAGTTCCTCTGTGCAAGAAGATGAGCAAAAACTCCTCTAGGTGCCACAAAAAAGCACTGTGCAGAAGGAAGTTGCATCGTAAGAAGACAGAAAACTCACATGTTCAATTCATCACAGCTTGTCCTAGTCTTATCTTAAAGAAGCAGCTCTAGAACTGCTTCTATGGAGAACATTCAGTTTTTGTATGTTATGGTTTTCTCCTTTAAGCAAATAGGGGAAAGTAAGACATTGACTACATGGTGAGGGCATGCTACTCAACTAATAAACAGTGGCATGCCCTAAGAGCTGAACAGTTTTGCACACATTTCATGGATCTGTAAGATGTATCCCGTGACTCTTGACATGAAGTCCCACTCAAAGATAGAGTAGAAAGATGCAGATGCACAGCATGGAAGTTGAATACCTTTACTGTACAAGAGGTTTAAAGCTTAATGGTTACAATTAGAGATGAGCGAGCATACTCGCTAAGGCACATTACTCAAGCGAGTAGTGCCTTAGCCGAGTATCCTCCTGCTCGTCTGTAAAGATTCGGGGGCCGGCGTGGGGCGGGGAGCCTTAGCGAGTATACTCGCCCATCTCTAGTTACAAACATAATGGGTACAAAGCTTGGTGGTCTTCTAAAGCACAGAGCTTGAAGGATACAGATAATGATACATGGCTTCGTGGTTACAGTCTCTGATGGGCACATTCAGCTTGGCATTTCCTATTAGCAACAACAGTCCCTGAATATAGCACTCAGTGATATGGTTACAGTCTCTGATACTCTCACAGGGCAACTCAAACAGAACATGACAGGGCACTTGATGTGACACCCACACAGTTTCTGATCACACCGGCAGTTGACAGGGCGTGTAGACTTTTTATATCCACTGTAATCATAACTATGTATTTCCAAGTACAGGGTCTCCACCTCTGCCCTATGCTGCCCTTAGACAGGGTAGAAAGTATAGGGACTTGCAGAAAATAGATGTCTGATGCTAGTAGCAGACAACTGCAAGGAGATCCGCAACTATTTCTGAAGACTATCAGGCTATATGAAGGGCCTATGCACTGTAGGTCATAGCCTGTTGTAAGCAATTGTCAATGGAACAAGTACATGCATTTCACTTCCGTTTTCTGACTTCTTTATAATGGGTGTAAAATGAAAGTAATTGTGTCATTAAGAAATATAAACCTTAAAACTCAAAAATGGACTTTAAAATATGATGATTGTATTAGCATTGAATTCTAGATGACACAGTATGGGAGACTCATGTGTAGAAAACCAAGGGAAAGCACTGAAGGTAGAAACTATTATCCTCTAAATTGATGGTAAATCTACTTTACGTTTCTGCACACCTCTTCGTTCTGCTCATTTTATGTTGAATCTACCTTTTACTCTAATAACATGTAAGTGTTGGTGTTCTCAGATTTGCTGAAATGGGAAGATTTTATCGATAATTCTCTAAATTTTTTAATATAAATGTAATATATTCTTGCCATCATGTTTTTCATGGAGCCAACTGCTCATCCTCTGTGCCATCTGTGACGTGCTGGCTACGACTATGCTTTTAATGATCTGTTGGGTGGTGTGGCTCATAATCAGTGGAGAACTATAATATGATGAAAATAGTCCAGCAATTGTGATGACACAATATGCATATATATATCAAAGATGAATCTCCATATTATAATGCATAAAGTCAGTGAGTAGATCTATGGTCATAATTAGAGATGAGTGAACGTACTCGCTAAGGCAAACTACTCGAGCAAGTAGTTCCTTATGCGAGTACCTGCCCGCTCGTCTCTAAAGATTCGGGTGCCGGCTGGGGAGAGCCGTGAGTTGCGGGAGTGAGCAGGGAGGAGAGGGGGAGAGAGAGTGAGAGAGAGATCTCCCCTCCGTTCCTCCCCGCTCCCCCCCCCCACTGCTCCCCGCCCCCCGCCGGCACCCGAATCTTTTGAGATGAGCGGGCAGGTACTCGCATAAGGCACTACTCGCTCGAGTAGTTTGCCTTAGCGAGTACACTCGCTCATCTCTAATCATAATCTGTTAGTAAAACGAGTGCCAAACGCCACACATTCATATTAAATTGCAATCTTTAATGTCATTCAACCAAATAAACTGCTTATCATGTTTGTATGACTTAATGAAGATTGTATACCTGGCTTTTAGCTCTTATTTTGTTTGTAGGCAATGCATGTGGTGAACATTTTGGCTGGTCTCACATTGCTTTACGTCCTGACCACTCAATTTATTCCCTATCTCTTTGCAGATAACATAACATGCCTACAGCTTTTGATCCCGTGGCAAGAGTTGCCTGGGGAATACAAATGAGGCTCTACACAAGGGCATACAGTATGTATAATAGAGACAGCCCATGGAGTTGCTATTGAGCATCTGGAGAGAGGAGACCCAAAGAAGGCTGGCCTTGTGCCTTATTTCAATGGATGCTGAGAACTTGTTCATGGATTCCCTGTTCACAAGCCCTTCAACTTTTGCAAACAAGAGTGTGGGGAATCAACCCAATGATAATGGAAAGCGGATGTGGGACAACCATGCATCAAATCTTCTCTCAGGTTTTTATGTGTGGTGGTTGTTGATAAAAAACAAAAAGGTAAATCCCATTGTATTCATTGCTATGTGGCCCCTTTGCCTCTATCTCTACAACCTCCTGCCCAACCACGCATTTCCAAGTCTCTTCATATAGACTGTTAAAATAAGCTTTGCGGTTTCATATATCGCCTGTATTGTTATTTTCACATCAGAAGACAACATTAAAAAACATTTATATATGGGTTTTGTATCTATAAAAACATTTTGTAGTAAATGAATGGTTAAAAATATTGTCCATACTTGATTTGAGGTCTCAACGACTTGCTAACAACCCCTTCTTGTTGAGTTCAGTAGTTCAGCCTCTAAGACCTTGACCTGTGACAAAAAAACATCCAGAAAAATAGTGCTATTTTCTTATAACTTCTTAGCGAATGCATTTCAATTTTCAGCTTCTGAAATGTCCTATTACTAATCCTAATGTGAAATTTGCCACTCTGTGAACAGTAATTCATTCCAGCAACTTCAAAAAGTGTTTCTATCAACAATAGAATATCCCAGCACTAAAGAGACTCCTAATGTAACCAAGCTCATTATGTGCCTATAAGAGATAATTTCATTAAAAGACAATTAATCTGCTAAAAACATATTATATACTCATTGGATGGGGTAGTATACCTAATATAAAAATATACACTTAACTAGTACATCATTTGGGAAATAAAGAAATATGATATCCATTTCAATTATTTATGCAAGTGAGCAATTAGCCAAGAAAACAACTTTAGGATAATTCAATGTCCTTGTAAATTCTTTAAAAGTAGCATAATCATATTTCTGCTATGCAGTATCTCCAAAAAGTTGAAATAGTCCATCATTGATAACGCAGTAAATAAAATGAGGATGGTGTCAAAATAATTTACATTTTTTTATTTTGTTGTGAACTTCGAAGACCAGTTACCACTTCTGACATGCCTGTTTTAATAAATACTTGTATTCCCCCTGAAATAAGAATTCTCAAAGAATCATAGAAGGGTAGAGTTGGAAGGAACCTCCAGGGTCATCGGGTCCAATTCCCTGCCTAATGCAGTTTCCACTAAATCAGGGGTGTCAAACTCATTTTCACAGAGGGCCACATCTGCCTGATGGTTGTCTTCAAAGGGTCGACTGTAATTGTAAGGCTGCCTGTCCACGGGGCCACGGGTAATGCAGTGAACGCTTTCCATAGCGTTGTTATAAAAAAGCGCAGCCACGGCATCCACGAGCGGAGAATCATAGTGATTCTCTGCTCGTGGCATACCGCAATTTGCCACAGTGAGCCTATGTGTCAGATAGGCTCACCGCAGAGAACTGACAGCTCAGTGACCCCATAGCAGTAATAGTGACCCCCATAGTGGCCTCAGCAGTAATAGTGACCCCCACAGTGGCCACAACAGTACTAGTGATCCCCACAGAGGCATCAACCATAATAGTGACCCCACAGAGGCCTTAGAAGTAATAGTGACCCCCGCAGTGGCCTCAGCAGTAATAGTGACCCCCACAGAGGCATCAGCAGTAATAGTGACCCGCACAGCAGCCTCAACAGAAATAGTAACTCCCACAGAGGCCTCAACAGTAATAGTGACCCCCACAGAGACCTTCGCAGTAATAGTGACCCCCACAGAGGCATCCACAGTAATAGTGACCCTCACAGCAGCCCAAGTAGTAATAGTGACCCCCACAGTGGCCTCAGCAGTAATAGTAACCCCCACAGAGGCCTCAGCAGTAATAGTGACCCCCAAAGAAAGACCTCTGCAGTAATAGTGACCCCCAGAGAGCCATCAGCAGTAATAGTGACCCCCACAGCAGCCTTAGCAGAAATAGTGACCCCCACAGAGGCATCAACCATAATAGTGACCCCACAGAGGCCTTAGAAGTAATAGTGACCCCCGCAGAGGCCTCAGCAGTAATAGTGACCCCCACAGAGGCACAAGCAGTAATAGTGACCCGCACAGCAGCCTCAACAGAAATAGTAACTCCCACAGAGGCCTCAACAGTAATAGTGACCCCCACAGAGACCTTCGCAGTAATAGTGACCCCCACAGAGGCATCCACAGTAATAGTGACCCTCACAGCAGCCCAAGTAGTAATAGTGACCCCCACAGTGGCCTCAGCAGTAATAGTAACCCCCACAGAGGCCTCAGCAGTAATAGTGACCCCCAAAGAAAGACCTCTGCAGTAATAGTGACCCCCAGAGAGCCATCAGCAGTAATAGTGACCCCCACAGCAGCCTTAGCAGAAATAGTGACCCCCACAGAGAGGCATCAAAAGTAATAGTGACCCTCACAGCAGGCCCAGCATTAACAGTGACCCCCACAGAAACATCAGCAGTAATTGTGACCCTCACAGCAGCCCCAGCAGTAATGCTGTTACTACTGGGGCCGATATAGGGGACACTATTACTAATAGTATCCCCTATCTCAGTAGTAATAGAGCCCCCTTAAATTCATATACTTACCCACTCCTCCTCCTCCTTGTGGAAGTGCCGCTGCTCTCTGTTACTGGCGCTGATTGCAGGTGCACTCTTGGACGTCAGTGAACATGTCCAGACGCCTCCTCCCTTCTGCTCTTGCGGAACCAGGGGTGGGGGACGAGGATCCCGGGTACACACTGATGTCACAGTGTGTGCCTGGAATCTGCGCCGCTCAGTGAATACCGGCAGGGAAGCCACAGCTCCCCAGCTGGTATTCACTGCTGTGGTGAGCGGCCGCCGACACGTGATGCCGGCCATGCTCGTGGGCCACATTGAACAAGGTGGTGGGCCCGTGGGCCTTGTGTTTGACACCTGTGCACTAAATCATCCCAGACAGATATTTGTCCAGCCTCCTTTTGAAGATTTCCATTAAAGGAGAACTAACCACCTCCCATGGTAACCTGTTTCACTGATTGATCACTCTCACTGTCACAAAGTTTATTCTAATATCTAATCTGTGTCTCCTCCCTTTTAGTTTCATCCCATTGCTTCTAGTCTTTCTTTGGGAAAATGAGAATAGGGCTGATCCCTCTGCACTGTGACAGCCCTCCAGATATTTGTAGACAGCTATTAAGTGTCCTCTCTGGAACATCTGTTTGAAGAACTCTGCAGTATGTCATTCCTCTGTTAAGGCCCTTTTACATGCAACAATTATTGCTCAAAATTCATTCAAATGGCCAAAAATGAGTGATAATCGTTACATGTAAACGCGGACAGTCGTGTCCTAGTCGTTCAATTATCGTTAGCCAAGGCTGGCATAAAATCCATCGCTGGTTGCTGGAAATTCTTTCAGTTTGAATGCAGTTCATTCAGTGCTTCCACAGGCTAAGAGATGGCTTTGTTTTACATTGCATATTCAAAGAATGCAATGTTTTCTCAGCCATTGGGAGCCAAGAGGAGAACAATGGAATATGCAGGCCAGATGTTTGCTCAGCTGGCCGAAGTGTATATGCAATAACAATCACCTAAACACAAGCCCAGCTGAGCAAACAACTCAATGAAGAAAACACAGAAAATTACAGCAATTAATTTGCTATTCAAAAATGTCAGCAGCTCCATTGAAGTTCATTCAATCTTTCAGCAGTTTGAGTATTATCTTTGCATGTAAAGAGCCTTTGTTCATCATGGGAAATGTATGAATAAGTTGACAGCAAGGTGTTATTATTCCCTTTGTTAGTAGGGTGTGTCCCTACACACTCCTACACTGTGAACTCTGACTGAACATTCAGATGGTGAAGGAACACGCCCTAATAACTAATGGAATGGAAACACTTAATTGTCAGTTGAGAGTTGACAATGTATTTCTGAGAACAAGTGTAAATATGTTGTTGAGGCACAACAGCCCTATGACAGAAGCGGGTCACAACATCAGTCCGGCCTACGTGAGTGCGAAATCTGTGCATTCCTCCTTTCATTTGGCACTGGGTGCTAACATGATAACATCCTTCTGCCTGTATGGGGTTTGATTGGTTAGTGGGGAGCTGGTTTCCTCAGCTGTCCAATAAACTAGTATTGCAGTATATATATCTCAGCAAGCCTTCTCAGAGGGCACTGGTTATTCCTCTGCATGATGGAGTTCTGGTCCAGTACATGTCCTCCTGTTGCCTTCTTCTAGCAGATAAGTCCCCGATCTTTATACTGTTTACTGGGCGTTATACATCTGCTACCTAATGCTACGCGAGTCCGCCATTATCAGTGTAATCACCCTTTTAGGCAGGGCTTTCCCTTATTAGTATATAGGGTGAGATTTCCCTTTCCTCATTTTAGTTACATTATTAATAGTTTTGTTCTTTAAGTTATTCACTGTGTGTATATCTGTACTTTTGGACTACTGTTATGTGTGATCCAAATGAAGTGATGCGGCGTCTGGCTTAGACGTAACATACATGTAAAGTTTTCCTTTATACATCACTTTACAATAAAATCTGGTCTAAGAGTTGAATAAAAAAATATATACAAAACTGCATCAGAACTGTACTATGTGAGAGCATGGCCCTAGTTGGTCTTTCCCCGCCGGAATATTTGGGTGCCCTAGGGCGCAATTCATCTTTAAATAACCACAAACTAGTAGAATATGCAGTGTTAAAGACTGGGATATAAGGTTACTATCCTACATAATACATCTGTTCATTTTAATTTGTCACTTTTAGACAGGTAATCTTCACATGCCCTTCTGCTTATGGTCAAAGACAACTGTGCCTAATGATAAATCTAGCATGGTTGGGCTTAATACTAGTAGTAACAGCTGCCATAAGAGCAAGTGCCATTTCATATCAATCAGTAATTTGCTATTGACATTTTTCTAATGACCGTGCCTTAAATTAGATAGATTTGTGCCATTTATCTTTGACAGCGGTGATTCTGGAAAGGAGCATGTTTAACATAGGAAAGCCCTCTATGTAAGGCTGATATATTCACTAAGGACATTTAACACAGGATATTTGCATTTTAAAGGCAGCACTTCTAGCTTATTCTTCATACTAACTATCCATGTCTTAATCTTTACAGTGTTCAACAATTACTCGGCAGCATCTACTATAACACAAGCCTTTATGTTCTTTGTAGGGTTGGATAAAAAAGAGTATTTTTAATTAAATTATAGCAGAAAGCTGACAAAATCTGCAATGAAGCATAATGTGTAGCCCATTCCTTTACCCATGAGAAAAGATTTTTCCCTCCCCCATCCTCTTAATAACTGAAAGACTGGAAAAAACCATCAAGCCATGAAATATAAGTGCGGCCAAGGGACATAAAATGGAGACTAGCTGTAACGTACTCTGGACCTTTATTATTTAGTGAATTTAATTTCAGTGACAACTCTATGAAGTGTACTCTGCCACACTGGCAGCTGCTGAAATGAACAAGGTACCTTTATTATAGAGTCATGAAGCAATTTATGATGTGACTCTACATTTTAATCTCATATGTGTTCTTAAAAACTGGAACCCAAAATTCATCCAATTATTGGGAAATTTGTAACAAGTGAGAGTCTCCTACATTTTACTGCATCATTCACAATCCAAACAAGAACTGAGTACAGAATTGATGAGAAGGTAAGAAAAGATTAGAATGAAATACATCACTATTAGTTATTGAATATCCCTAATTAGTAATGAAGCGATTGGTTGGTACGAACTTTATTGTTATTGGAAACTTTTTCAGATATTTCTTTATGCTCAGATTTTTCTATTCTCTTTCTTACAGGCGAGGGGCTAATCTTTGTCACAAACTGAATACCAACTAGGATATGTGGTTCATGATACTGTCATCTGTTATTAATCAGTGGGGGAGACTGGGGCCAAAAGTATCTATGTCATAGGCTTCTTTCACACGGGCGTAGGCGTTTTTGCGTGCGCCTGCCAGCACCGTAAAAACACAGGAACGGGCACACAAATTTAACATTTGTGCGCCCGTTCAGATAGCATGGGCCTGGCGCATATACGCCGTGGCCGCCATGCCGTCATGCCATTGCCCTCCCCCCCCCTTGCTGATTCACTTCCTCTCTCCTCCTCTCCGGCTGTTTGTAATAGGAGGGCGGGCGAGGGGGCGGATGCTTAGCTTGCAGCCAGCAATGTGAGGAGGCTGGACAGGGTGGCGCTTAGCTCCGCCCCATCCCGCCCCCTCCCATTGCAAACAGACAGATGGGAGGAGAGAAAAGGGAGGGAGTTTAGCAGTTACGTAGCTAAACTCCCTCCCACCTCCCTTCTCTGGCCACTGACATTGTCTCCCATAGGAGCCCATGCAGCAGCCGACGTATTCCTGACAGAAAAATAGTTCCAGGACTATCTTTTTAGCCTGACGTAAAAGCGCCTGGGGCTATATTGGCCCTGCCTGGGTGCTTTTATGCCGCAGGAATACAGCCATGTGATCTGATGCATTGGAATCCAATGCATCAGATCGTAGCATATATCGGCCGGCCATAAAAATGGCAGACGATATACGCTCGTGTGAAAAGGCCCATAGAGGAAGACCCTGGTAATTGGAGCACCAAATAAGATTCATCCTATACCTGAATGATAATCTCTGCTAAGTAGGATACTCTTTGATAGGATAACATACCAACTCTCACAGCACGCCAGCTGTGTAGGATCAGGATTGGGGTGATGTCACAATGTCAGTCCCACCTCATGTAATCCCCACGCTGGTGCATGCTCAGTGTCATTTCTGTACTATACGCCGGCATGAACACTTCTCTGTGGGTGTGTAGAAGGATTGGTCGGCTGGGAGGCCTGTCTGTCCTCATTTATTACAATGCCTGTCTGTCCTCATTTATTCTGGCTCCTCCTCATGGAAGACATCAGTTATACTTCTAATCTGAAGGTGTTTCTGGTCCAATTGGGGTTCCTGTCCTGTTCCATTGTCAGATAAGTCTGTTTGGTGTAAAGGGTTTTCTGAGGTGCTGTAACATCTAATGCCCGACTTTATTGTTATTGCATTTCATTTAGTTCATTGGGTTCTTGATTCCATCTAAACTGTACTCGTTATTCTCTGTAGCTTACATATCCCTGTGTTCCACCTAGGGAGATGGATAGCTTTGGCAGGTAGCAGCACAGGCATCCGGGGAATAATACGAAGAGTAGATAAGTCACTTGATATCCATCATTTATTTATAGAGCAGTGCCCAGCATGAACAATGACTTAGCGACGTTTCGACAGCTGGTACGCTGTTTTTGTCAAGTCCCAGGTTCTTCATGTGGGGTTGCCCTCATCAGGGCGATTGCTCCACTTTTAGGTCTCCGCATTAGTAGTTAAGGCCAGATTTCACGTTCTCCCACTTTTGGTTTCGTTAATAATATTTTTTCACATTAATATATATATTCACCCTATTTGGACAACTAATTACGTCTGATCCGGACAAAGTGTTTGACATCCAGCTCAGACGAAACACTGACATTGTTGAGTGAGGAGGTTACTAGATCAGTACAACAATGGCTTTGTGCATCTTGTATACTAACCAATATGTACAATCTTCACTATGTATAGCGTTACAGCTGTCTATTTAAAGAGTGGTTCCCCTGGTTGGTATATAAGACTCTTCAATACCAGCCAGTGGAGTACATAAAGGCAAGAGAGCCCTAGAGCATGGATTATAACTGGGTCCTACTCCGGTGTTAACCACCATAGACATAAGGACTTGCTGCTTTCTTGCCCCATCTCATTTCCACAATGTTTGGGTTAATTCCCTGTAATAATTTGCAAAACCTATAGAAAGGGGATCCTAATACAGGAATAACATTATATCTGGCCATTATATGACTGGTACATGACATTCACCATTTCACATCTCTGCAGGCTGCATATCTAGTTCTCAGTTGTCTCTAAGCTGGTGGGGGGAAAGTACTGTTATGCTGTCTTATATGCACTGCATACTGAGAAAACTACAGTTCCACACCTTAACTCTCTGTAACAGACACATACATAGATAACAACATGGTGCAAAAGTTCAGCTTGGATACCCCAACTACTGTTCATGCCTGCTAGCTATATTAAAGCTAGAACTTCCCACTGCATCATAAAATGTTGTGGTTACAAGCCTTTCCGTTTGCATTCTGTTTTTCTTTGGGGTTTTTTTTGGTTTTTTTTTTAAACCCCGTAAAATTAATAGGGGAAAAAAATAACTTCTATTACAGTTTCTCTCCTCCAAAAATGGAACAGAGAGATGGAAACCCTGAACAGAGACCAAATGCAGCTGTGAAAGCAGCCTTACCTTCACTACCAGCTGCAGGGCTTCTACCTGCCAGTTACAAAATAAATCAGGCTTTTGGAACCTCAGGGCTTAAACACATGGGTGTGTTTTAGTCCCAATATGTGGCCGTTAAAACCATTGATTTTACTGCCAGGATTTTTGTGTGCTAATACTAAGTGTGAGAAAGATAGGTCAGGATTAGAGATGTGGGAGCATACTCGCTAAGGGCAATTACTCGATCGAGCATTGCCCTTAGCGAGTACCTGCCCGCTCGGAAGAAAAGGTTTAGCTGCCGGCGGGGAGCGGCTGGGGGAGAGCGGGGAGGAACGGAGGGGAGATCTCTCTCTCCCTTTCTCCCCCCCTGCTCACTGCCGCAACTCACCTCTCACCTGCGTCGGCAGCCGAACCTTTTCTTCCGAGCGGGCAGGTACTCGCTAAGGACAATGCTCGATCGAGTAATTGTCCTTAGCGAGTATGCTCGGTTATCTCTAGTCAGAATCTATTTTTCTGCTTTTTTTAAACTCGCACGCACTAGTGCAGAAGTGAATAGTCAAAAAAAACATAGTGGTGAGCGTATTAGCGCATGCACCCATGTGTTTTTGCCCTTACTCACAGTCAATGCTTGAGTCTCACACATACAGGCTTTATGTGTCCTCAGGCAGAGCAGCTATATATATGAAACATCTCTGAGAGCCAACTTTTATAACACAGGAACATCAGATACAGCAGCTCAGCTCTAAAATACCTTTAAATAATAGTCAGCTGCCGGTTCTACACAGTGATAGTGATTATGATGCATTTACCTCCAGTGATCATAGGTGATATCTTCTCTGGTTAGAGTCGTTTGTTTCTATTTTTCTTCTCTATCTAATCCCAGACTTCCGTGAGCCGTGACTCAGCTCTGCACACTCTTACTGACTTGCTGCTACCCGGAATGCTACTCTTTGTACCCCCCAATAGTATTTGGGCCCTCATAATATTAGTGCTCCCTTTTGTGCCTCACAAACTAATAGTGTCTACAAACATTAATTATACCCCCAAAGCTCCCACCACAAGAAAAAATACTGCATCTTTTGTACCGACAGTAATATTGCCCTGTTGTGTGCCCCCACATAGTGATTATTACCTTTTGTGCTCCCATGAGATACTAGTGACCACTTTATGCCCCTAAAGACAATAATACCCTCTCTGTGTTCACAAAATAGTGTCCTCTCTGAGCCTCTCAAAGTAATAGACTCACCTGTATGCTCCCTCAAAGTAATAATGGTCCATTTATGTCCCTTAAAGTAATAGTGCTTCCTCTGTGCCCCTCAAGTTAATATAGCCCCTATGTGCCTCTCAAAGTAATAGATCCATTCTGTGCCCTGTGTGAGGGCTCAGAGGTGAGGGGGCCATTTGTAATTGTGACTGCAGTGACCCATATAGTTATGCTACTGCTAGTAGCTGTAATTTAGTAAATTGCTACTTAATATTAGTTGCAGTCACGTCTGTGTGAGTCTCTCTGCCTCCCTCAGCTCATTCTTCCTTCTCCTCTCCATAGACATCTATGGGCTTCATAAGTAAACCTCCTTCCTGTTTTCCATCTTACTATCTCTGTTAGGCCGCCTGCAGACGGGCAGGTCGGATCCGGCTGTGAGGATTCTCTGGCTCCGGCTGTTTGATGTGCTGGCTTGCTGGGCAGCCGGCTCATGCGCAGACCGGAGCCGGCGGCCAGGCAGTGACGTTTCTCCGCAGAGAAGTACAACATGCCGCGGTTTGTTTGCCGCGCGAGATTTTGCGCGGACAAACCGCGGCCGTCTGCCTAGGATTGCGTTTGCTAATGCAATCCTATGGCAGCTTCCAAGGGTGGAAATTCCGCAGGAAATAGGCAGCCTTAGTAGATATGGCCCTCACTCAGAGGCGTAGCTTGAAGCTCCTGTGCCCCAATGCAAAATCTGTAACAGGGCCCCCAACTATAATGCTTTATTCCTAGTACTGGTCTCCCTATATGGATAAGAGAGAGGCCTTATGGGCCCCCTAAGGCTCCTGGACCCAAGTGCAACCACATCCCCTGCATCCCTTTTAGTTACGCCAGTGCCCTCACTTGACAATCGCCATTGAACAGCAAATTAGAAGGAAGTCGGACCCCCTAGCCAGCAGTTTAGAGTTTTTTTTCTGTACACAAACATCATTTTAGGTTAATAAATTGATTTACACTTTTTCTAGTTACCAGATTGGCTATCACATAAGTGCAAGTTTTCTGCAAAGTTAGTGGCCATTTAAATAATTTGTGCACAATTTTAAATATTTGAAAGCCCCATTTAAAGCACAATGTAGTTCACTTTGTCATTTCCTTGTTTTCCCTCTAACAGTTTCGAAAATCTGAATTCAGAGCTGTAGTTATGATACCTGTTTTTGCTGGAGGCAAGTGCTGCCTGTACTAATTGTCATGCATCATACAAATTCAAACGCATTTCCTATTTTATATTATTGGCCGGCATGTTTCTTATAAGCACAAGTATTATAAATTCATTTATGGATATTGAGTAGAAAGGCCTCAACAGCATGGAAAAAGTTAACATTCGCCTAATTTTTGCCAGATATGATTAGTTTGTCATCACATCGAAGTGATGGATAAAGACTTGGCTTCCAAGCTGAATAAAATAAAGCAAACAGCGGCGTCATGGTGTGTTTGTGAGCTTGCGATGACAGCATTGACATAAATTACACAGAGAACTTCACCTTTTTTGCCATAGGAATTAATGACACATTTGAAATCACAGTGGGTCTTATCAATGAAATCAAAGAAAAGTAGAACAAAGGGCTTATATATATGCTTCTGAGCTTCTGAAATCAGAGCCTTGTCTGAAGAAAATAAGTGAGCATGCCCCATGGAGTTAATCATCTTTGACTGCTTTATATACCCTTTTAGGGCCTGTTCGGCTCACAAGCCCTCTCTACTAGCTAAAGCCAAGTCCATAATGCATGACTGTGGCTCTGGAATATACGTGTGTTTCCATTAAAAAAATAATGCATGCAGTGGATTGCTATTGAATTTAATGGGTATCTGTCAAGTATAAGGCTCACGTGCATGGCTCTGTTCAAGCTTGGAGTTGCAAGTAGATATAATATGGCACCCACTGAAATATATGGGTCCATACTGTACCTCCATGTTATTTGATCTCATATAGTAGCATAGTATGCTAGGCCAAATGAAGACAATGTCTATTTAGTTCAGCCTGTTTGGAGGAACACTGGGGGGGTTTCTGTCAGAATCTGTCAAAGAAGAAATTGTGCTATACTCTATTGCTTCTAGAGAAGATCTACATATCACGGTGCAATAGAGAGACATCATACCATAAGGACTGCATGTGCCACTGACTCTTCCCTGTGCATGGATACATAAACAGAGGATATCTCACAGACCAGGGGTGTTAGGGTGTAAGGCTCTCTCTCAGGTCCTGCAGAATCTGAAGATTTGTTTTTCACATGCTCCAGACATTGGAAATATACTATGGTTTGTGTAAATCAGCATGTACGTAACTAAAAGACCTCCCTGGCAGGGGAACCTCTTTTAGGCTCAAGGATTGACTTACCGCAGGGAGACTGCTAGGGTCAGCAGTATCTCTACTTGTCTCCGGAGCACTGCTGGAAATCACTGGGTGAAGGCCGGTCACAAGGCTATCTGTCAATCTGGTATCATGTCAGCACCACAGGGCAGAAGGATCATATGATTCGGTAGCAAAGGAACTGGTAATAGCATTTCGGCAAACTTTCGACAAGCATTGAGTAACATTGGGGGGAATGCAGAGTGGTGCTCTGGGCAGCATAGTAAGTGCTTAGATATCAAGCAGGATACTCCACCGGGTTCAGGATGCTTGACAAATTAGTCAGAAAATATAGAAGTCCATGGGAATTTGGCTTTCCTTTCTGCTCAACATCCACTGCTCAGTGTCACACTTTCAATACTGCTGAATCACAGATCCACCTCTGAACTCCATGGAGCTTTATTTGTGGCAACTAGGCAACAACAAATGTATCTGCCCTTTTGCATTACTGCATCAATCTACACAGCACTTTGAGGCACAAAACTTAAAGCAAATGTTACATAATAATCCAACATATATCTATGGTTACAGTTAAAACATCATTGCACTATAAGAGGATCAGAAAGCCAGTCAGGTCCTTTTTACAGGTTCTAATGTCGTACAAACGTGAAATTTGGCATGACCATTCATTAGATCCTAAATGGGAAACTTGATTATTGAATTCTAAGCATGAAAGTCAGTAACCCTCTATATAATGTAACTAATAACACATATCTGTACCGCACAAACTTAAAATTTGACACAACCATTCTTCAGATCGTAAATAGGAAAAGTAAAGGGGTCACAACTTGATTATTCAATGCTAAGTGCAAAGGTAAGTGATCCTCCTATGTAATGTAACTTATGTGTGCATATGTTGTTGTTGTTGTTAACTGTTTAGTCGTTCATCACCCTTGGCGACTCTAAAGGCTCCTCCCTCCATGTTTTTCGGTTTTGCACTGCTTCTGTCAGCTGTGTGATATCCATGCCAGTATCAGCTCTGACAGTATCAGCCATCGTGTCCTTTGGTGGCCGGTCTTCTTTTGTCACTGATCTGTCCAAGCATTATAAATTTTTCTAGTGACCCTGCTCACATTATATGGCCAAAATACATGAGTCTGAGCCCGGTCATCTTGCCCTGCAGTGATATATCGGGTCTTATACGAATCAGGACTTCTCTGTTTGTTACTTTGGCCATACAGTGCATATGCATTGCGCTTCGCTCCAATGCTATCCTACGTTTTATCTCTGGCATGGATTCTCCAGCCTGGTCATTTTTTGAATTCTATGACTTCATTAACAATTTTGATTTGAATGAGATCATTTTTTGCAGTTGTCGTTTTTTTAATCTTCCTTTAAATTCAGGTAGAGGCCCATTTTTTTCACTTTCAGTTTTTATGTTACATATCAGCTGCTTTACACCTGCTTCTTGTAGGGCCTGCCATAACTTCTCATGGTCGACATAGTCAAAGGCCTTGATGTAGTCGATGAAGCACATGTAGATATTCTTTTGCTATTCTCAAGCAGCTTCCATGGTCCATCGCAGGTTTGCAATATGGTGGCAGGAGCCGCGTCCTCACCGGAATCCTGCCTGCGCATCATGGAGCTCCGTGTTAAATACTGATCTCAGTCTTTCCTGTATAATTTTGAGAAGGATCTTGCTTGCATGTGGAATGAGGTATATTGTTCAGTAGTTGGAGCAATTCTGTGAGTCTCCTTTCTTTGGTATAGGGATGAAAACAGATCTTTTCCAGTCCTGTGGCCATTGTGTGGATGCCCATACTGCCTGGCACAGCGCTGTCATGAGTTTGATTGGTACTGGAAGCATGTTGCTTTACTTTTGGCTAGTTGATTCATTGTCATAACCACTTCTGACTCCATAATGGAGGGCTCCAAGTCCACAGGCTCCACCTCATGCAATGGTCCAGGTATGTGGTTGCAGGTATATAGCTCCTCTGTGTATTCCCTCCACCTATCCTTAATACTCTGTTGGCCATTCAGTTCCTTCCCATTTTTTCCTTTGATTGTGCTGTTGCATGCCATGAAAGGATTTCAGGCCATCTTGACCTGTGAGAATAGGCCTCGCATATGGCCTTTCATGGCTTCTGCTTCGAGTTGTTTGCAACGCTCATTTCAGTTTGCTGAAAATCGGCATTTAGTTGCCGAACTTCGTCTTTGTTGTCGGCCACATTTGCTGCTCTTCTTTTATCAGCTATTCTGAGGGTTTCAGATAACCAATAGCATTTTTTCCCCCGCTTCTTATAGGTGTGATGCTTACTCGCTGTTTCCATAACTGTGGACTGTACATTGTGCCATAGTTTCTCTGCATGCTTTTCTGATGTGTCAGGCAGTTCAAATCTGTTTGCTACCTCAATATTGTATGATTGGAGGATTTTAGAGGTGTCAAATTTTGTCAATGGAGCACCTTTTTTAATGCTACAGAATTTGATCTTGATCTTAGCTGCAAGAAGTTCATGGTCAGTGCTGCAGTCAGCGCCAGGAAAGGTTTTCATTATAACGACTGAACTTCGTCAACGATGTTTACACAGGATGTAATCAATCTGATTTCGATGGAGGCCATTGGCAGATGTCCACGTGTACAGTTGGTGTTTGCGTTATATAAACCATGTGTTTGCTATCCTGAGCTGATTTTCTTGGCAGAACTTTACCAGGCGATCACCGGCTTCATTTCTTTCACCAAGCCCGACGCTTCCTATGATGGTTGCTTCAGGCTGGCTGCCGACTTTGGAATTGAAGTCGTCCATAATTTAAATGATGTTCTTCTTTGGCACTTCGTTTAGAGTTTTCTGGATTTCGGCATAAACATCTTCGATGCTTACCTCATCAGCGTCAGTCGTTGGGGCATAGACCTGTGAGATTGAGATGTTCACTGGCTTACCACGTATCCAAGAGCAATGATATGGTCACTGATTGTTCTAAAACTTTCTAGTGCCTTTGAGGTATGCTTGTTTGTAATAAAGGTTACTCCATTTCTCTAGATTTCCTAAGGTCCAGCAAAGTGCAATGTGAAGTCATCGGACTGAAAATATCCATTTTCCAATTCGCTAATCCCAAAAATATCAATGTTAAGTCATTTCATGTTTTACAATGCCCAATTTCCCCAGACTCATGCCACGCACATTCCATGTTGCTAGTATGTGATCTTTGGTACAGCACAGTCCTTTCCTTTCATCATGAGGTGCATCAGCAGCTGGGCTTCCTGAGGGCTTTCCCCCAGTTGCATCATGAGAAAAACCCTGATTACTTGTACTCGGGTCTTGCTCTTCCCCAGTAGCATTAGGAGAATCCTTTGGCCTGGGGGCCTGCCATCATATACCTTATCTGAATCATTTGAGAGCTCTTTCATAGGGTTTCCAAATTGTGTATATACTGAGGAGAATCTAACTGACCCCTATGTGTATATACTGAGGAGAATCTAGCTTACCTCTATTTGTATATACTGAGGAGAATCTACCTCACCTCTATGTGCATATACTGAGGAGAATCTACCTCACCTCTATGTGTATATACTGAGGAGAATCTACCTCACCTCTATGTGTATATACTGAGGAGAATCTACCTCCCCTCTATGTATACATACTGAAAGGCTATAAAGTACATAAGGAAGCGGCCATGGACTGTAGGGATTGAGCATGCCTTTCAGGCTAGGAAGGGGCTGCAACCTCCAGTCTGGGGGTAAATTTTAATAAAAAGGGGCATTGCCTTTAAGAGTAAAAAGTGTCATATTCTGCAGAGGGATATTGTTACATGCAATCTGAGCAGAATCTAATGCTCCTCTATGTGTATACATATTTTATTTCTCGGTTCCTCTGAAATAACCACGATTTCATAAAAATTTCAGTACAAACAACATGTAACCGCCTGTACCATATTGACTCAGGCAAAGCCGGGTATATCAGTAGTAACTATATGTAATAAGGGATAGTTAATAAGGACAACCAGTCCACAGTGTCAAATGTATTACTGAAGGGGTTGATTTTGTCTGTGATTTTTTTTGTTAAGTACCTGACCAGTGTTTAGAATTTACTCCATTTATCATCCCCAAATTCTACTCTGCAGCTGACCCCGGCATATGCCCATATTATTCTCCATCCTTATTACTCATTGTACGTACAGCTTAAAGTGATTTCCCAAATATATCTATCACTCCATCAAATGCTTATAGATAACCTCTTTATCATGCCAAGTCCATTCCACCTATTGCATAAACATAATCCAATTTTGTACTTAGTAAGCTAGATGCATGGTAATTAATTTGAAGCAGGTACACTATTTAACATAACCAAGCATTTTTTTCCCTTGGTTTTATTGGAGAAGACATTTTAAAAATGATCCTCAGTCTCCCACCTTGTGCTATAATTAATGACTGCCATGTCACCGCTCTCATTATTTTTTATCATTAGCAAATGGTGAGCCTGAGCACCGTACACTAAGACACTCGGTGTAATAATGAGTCTTTCTACATGCACTCATTATGTTAGATAAACATAAAGCTCCAGTACAGTGTGACATTATATCACATCAACGTATATCAGTGGCCTCTCTTGGGCAATGGCTTCACTTCCTACACTTCCACTTAACTTCCTATTTACTTTTCAATATTTTAGCTTATTATATCTAGCAGTTCTCTGTTATTGTGCTACATCACAAAGACTGCTTCCAACTGGTTCACATTTTTATAGCGTTTAGTTGTGGATGTTGAAAGGGGTGTCCGGTTGTAGACTACTGATGGTCTTGGTTGGTTGGTTGTAGACTATTGATGGTCTATCCTCAGGTTAAGTCATCAATAGTAGATTGGTGAGGATCCATTGCCTTGCCAATGCACTGAACTGAATTCTGCAGGAAGCAGACAGCTCCATTCTTACTGTAGTGGCCAGGCTTGGTTTTGCAGGCAAAATTCCAATTCATTTAAGAGGAAACTTTGCCTGCAATACCAACGTTGCCTGGCCACTACAGTAAGAACGGAGCTGTTTGCTTCACACAGAATCTGGTTCAGCACACAAGTGCACCAGCCTGGCAAGCAGTTGATCGGCAGGTGGCCTGAGCAACAGACTCCTGCCAATCTACTATTGATGACTTATCCTGAGGATAGACTATTAATAGATACAACTGGACAACCCCTTTAATGTAATAGGCTCCACTTTGTATCATGTACACATTTCCAAACTTTTTAAGAGCATCCTAAGAATTTCAGCATTGCTACAGGAACTGGCTTGGCCTCAAGGCTGATGCTCAGAAGAGAGGGACCCACAGAATTTCAGTGTAAGACACTAGTAAGAACAAACTGTCAAAGTTACTGCATATCAAGGGGGTCTTACCATAAAGGTGGTTCATTCTGGTTAAAGCTAGATCTCACGTGTTCATAGTAAAATTTAAGCTTCTGGAACCACATTTGTAATGTTGATCACTAATATATGCTTGTTTAGTTATTTCCTATTTCTATGATTGGTCCATAGTACTTTTCTTATCTATATTATAAATAAAGGTGTTAAGGGGCGGCCCCTTCAGACAATGTTATACTTATGGATTTCTGTGTGTTGCTGGTTCTTATCGGTGTAATATTACTTTGACAGAGAAATATTTGATTATTTTGTATTCATGTTTTTTTATTTAGTCCTGCAAATTGCATAGATCATTGGGAAAAGAAAAGACGAGATATAAAACATTTTAATAACTAGGACTTACCACAAGGCAATTACTATAAGGAGCTCGCAGACTCACCAAGGGCCTGAAAACTAAGGGGACCCAAAATGTAGCCTTGCCCCATGTGAAAATAATAGTTGTAAGAAAAAGTAAGTGAACCTTTTGGAGTTACCTGGATATCTACATTGATTATTAATAAAATGTGTTCTGATTGCTATCTAAGGATCCTTTTATACAGAGCGACTTACTCAAGTAGACAAGTGCCGATTTATGAGATCAGCACTCATCTGCCTGGCCTTTACACTAACTGATTCAGATTCTATTACAGGATAAAGTATCATTCATTTGATCATTGTCCTCATAGAGTATCATTATTTTGTCAATACATCCATGTTTTAAATGGGGAAATATGTTGCCAACAACATTGCTTTTTTTGCGCTGCATAAGAGATGCAATCACTCAACAAATGAGTGTTTGCTCATCCATCAAATGATCAGCGGTACACTCGGATGGGCCAACTGTCGGGCAATAGAACATATGGATGAACATCTGTACCTAATAATTGGAGTTTAGGGATTTGGCCTGTTCATTGAATCAATAGCTCCTTTGTTCAGTGTGAAAGAATCTGCTGTAAGCCAATCAACAACACCAAGAGCAATGCCCAAGACATTTATTGGCAATGGGAAGGGAATCCCTCACACTACACTGCCCAGTTGACCAGGTCAACAAGCAGTCCATTGAATACACTGCAGAGCTTCAAACTATATTTGCCTCTATGGGAGAATATGGTTCACTGCAGAGACACCACACAGTGGCAAATGTAGTGCTTATGGACCTATATAGTGGGCTCATGGTACAGTCTGTACACCACCATACATGTATAGGACAACATAATGGCAGACACTAGATTGCTGTAAACAATAGCCTATAACTAGACAATAGGAATTCAATTTCTCTGCTCTGTGCTAAAACTGCTCTTGCTCTAGTCAAGGTACTATACATCAAAACCGGAGGGAAAGTTAAACTTGGATGGCTTGTTATTATAGAATTCACTTATATTTACAGCACGAATGAGAATTCATTAACATTGCTAAAAGCTACAGTGCTGCACAAAACCTATAGGAATCAATTAGCTATTGTATTGTATGCGGCAAAGGCAAGCAAGAAAAGTAGAATTGGATTTAGGCTTATTGTAAATGTGGACCTCTGAGTAATATTAGCAAATAACACTCATATTCCAGAAAGGTTACAAGCTGCTTTCTGAACTCTACCGATTCATCTGTCCGTCTCCACAACTCAATAACATCTGAAAACCAGACATATAAAGCTCTATGATGGAATGTGCAGCAGTCATTTTACTTTACAACTCGTGGACAGCAGTTATTTGACAACATTTCATATGATTTCTGAGCCTTCAGTTATATGGAAGGTGTAAACTTAGAATGGACTAGCTGGCATTTTACCTAAGAATGTAATATTTACATCCATATACTTTGAGTTGAACCCTTGTTTCAAGGTTAGAGCTACAGTATCAGGCTGCTTGGGTCTAGCTTCCTGCTATTTCTCATTAGTGATGGCTTTGGGCTGATTATGTTCCAGGTTCTGCTCGTAGTCCTATGTTCTTGACAGGCTGATTTGTTATTCTGCTCTTCTATCTGATCTTTTCTTAACTTTTACTGCTAATTCAATTTTCAAAACACCATTCACAGATGCAGAAAAAAACCTGCACAGTTTGCAGGGCATCCTGCGATTTTGCTACAGAAAGGTAGCAGATTTCACTCTTTTTCCATTACATAAGGGGAAACTTAAAGGAGATGTCCCGCGCCGAAACGGGTTTTTTTTTTTTTAAACCCCCCCCCGTTCGGCGCGAGACAACCCTGATGCAGGGGTTAAAAAAACCACCCGCACAGCGCTTACCTGAATCCCGGCGGTCCGGTGACTTCAATACTTACCGCTGAAGATGGCCGCCGGGATCCTCTATCTTCGTGGACCGCAGCTCTTCTGTGCGGTCCACTGCCGATTCCAGCCTCCTGATTGGCTGGAATCGGCACGTGACGGGGCGGAGCTACACGGAGCCCCATAGAGAACAGCAGAAGACCCGGACTGCGCAAGCGCGGCTAATTTGGCCATCGGAGGCCAAAAATTAGTCGGCACCATGGAGACGAGGACGCTAGCAACGGAGCAGGTAAGTAAAAAACTTTTTATAACTTCTGTATGGCTCATAATTAATGCACAATGTATATTACAAAGTGCATTATTATGGCCATACAGAAGTGTATAACCCCACTTGCTGCCTCGGGACATCTCCTTTAAGATCAAATTTGTATCTAGTGTAACAGATATGACAAAATCAGTAGTTCAATACATTTTAAAGTGACATTTGATCTTAAGACTAAAAACATTTTCCCATAAGAAATCCCTTCAGTCAAGCACACTATTTAAATTAAAAGCTAGGCTTTAGTTCAGCAAGTTCACATAAAAATCAATATCCCTTAAGCAAAGAAATTCATTTTCATACATGAACAACGTGCTTTAATGCCTACGAACCAGGAAAATGGCTGGCAATTGTGAGTCCTTATAGTCAATTGTGGACTATGTTCCTGAGATAAGAGCATATAAAGAAACATCTTTGCTACCAACAGAAAGCTGGCATGGTAGTGCCATCTGCAAAATGATAGTTGGTGTGAAATGACAGGAATTACCTAACTGCAGAGAGAGAGCATGTGCTAACTCAATTCCATAAAACTATCCTATTTCTACACACTCAAGATTTGGGAACTCAAGCCAAAGCTTACATTTCAAAAGAAAACTTTTTGAGGCAAATCAAATATTGTCCCTAAATGTCTTGCTGTGAAACATATGAGGCTTGGGTTCAGATTGGATGAAAGCTATTTTCTTGTTCTGTGACTTCACTTCCTATGAGCCACTTAGTATTGGCTACATTTTTCCACTGTGTATAAGTGCAGCATCAGTTTCTATGTGTATTGGAAACCAAAAAATAAAGCATACCTAACTTTTCAGAAAAGTTGTTTATCTAATAGTCTGTGTCTGTCTCATCAATCTTTTAATGTACTTTTATAGAATTTGTTTTCCATTTTACCTCTGAAAATCAAGGCTGAAGTACAGTCCCTCTGCACTCCACTGCTTTAGCTTCCCTAGCAACTGGGACATTTAGCTGTGGTTAAAGGGCTATCTTCACCAATCAGCTACTAAAAATCAGTCTATTTTGCTGCTTTGCCCATAGAAAACTAGAGATACATATAATGCCTACAACATAAAGATAAGTGCACATACCCTGTTTCCCTGAAAATAAGACCTAGCATGATTTTCCAGGATGCAAAATGATTTTTCAGGATTTTTGAGGATGCTTGAAATATAAGCCCTACTCCAAAATTAAGCCCTGCTTACAGTTAATTAAGAAAGTCAATTTAAATAGTGTCGAGGCAGCTATACATGTAAATAGGTTATATTAAATTTTGCTAAAAAAATAAGACACTGTCTTATTTTCAGGGAAACAGGGTAGCAAGTTAGGTAAATATAACATCAAGAGAGGTATGCTGTGTGAGTGCAGAGAAGCTGAACCTATGAAGACAGCCCTTCCTCCAAAGCTAAGAAAAACATTCTAATGTCCCAGTAGCTAGGGAAGCTAAATGTCCAACCATAAGCAGTGGAATGCAGATGGACTGCAGCCATTTTTAATGAAATTATATTTAAAAAATTGATAAGACACACACAGGCAAATAGATGGGAATAAATTGTCTGAAAAGTTAGATACACAGTAAGCTGTCGATAATAAAATACAAATGTGGAAAGCAGAGAAGATAGAATGGAAAAAGGAGTGAGAACAAGTCCTGTGAGTAAAGTACAGAATTAGGAAAATATTTCTAGCATGTTGACAGATGTTGCCCAGGTTTGACTTACTAATATTGTAAAAGACAAACTGTAGTGGTTTCAGGCACTGAGTTGGAGCCTGAGGTATGGTAGCCACAGGTCTGGAGAGTAGTTAGGGAAGAGCCAGGAGTCAGCAAGTCTCCTTGCTGAGGCGGTGGGTAATGTTGTCAGAAAGGAAGCCAAAGGTCGGTATCAGAAGGTCTCGTGTCGCTGTACAAATGGAGGAGGTGGGTAGCGTTGTCAGAAAGGAAGCCAGAGATCAATATCAGGTGATCTCAATTTGATAGCAGAGGAGCAGGAAGAAGTGAAGCTTGATCGAGCCTTGTGGAACACAATAATCAAAAAGGAGGGAGGTACAGAGCCAGGCTTTTATAGTTTGCTTAATCAAGAGCAGGGCAGAGCCAAGACGGGGAACTGGATCAGGGATATAGGAACCAGGCTAAGGTCCAGCAAGGGAGCTGCCGACTGGACCTGGGTTTGATCCCCGACACCAACCACTAAACATTGTTCTGAGTGTATTAAGAGAAAATCTGCCACTCCACTTGGAATATAGATTGCTAAGATAGAACTGGAATAATAATGCAGGTATATATTATTTTAGTTACTGATATTTAATGCACACTTGCAAGAAGCATAATAGACATTTCTATGTAATAGTAATTATTGTAGTAACACTACTATGTAACTGATAATGCATCGGTTGTTACTGTGCCTGGCCATGTAGAAAAAGGTTGTAAAATTATATGATTCTTTGTACCGACAACGATTTGAACTTTTCCCCGGGTGTATGAAAAGTCTAGCTTCACCACGCTAATGATATTTTACTACTTTATGATGTCATGGCCTGATTTACAGACATATTTTTGTATCACTCTGATCTCTATATATCGCATTTGTACTTTCTTTTATTTTCTTATTTGAAAATGCACTTATTTGAAGAAAAGTATAAAGCCTGATATATAGGGCACTTCCACTAAGTGCTCTCAGGTACAATCTCATTGACAAAGTGTGATAGATGTAGTAGAGATGTCGAGCTTACGGGAGGACGTTGTTTCCATGGAAACCTTAACCACAGGATCGAATAACTTTTTACCTGCTCTTAGTGTTTCAGAGGTTCATGTGATATTGATATGCCTTCATCGTCACGACTAGAAGGTTTGCACCTCTGCTCACATTGCCATCAGAGAAACAATTATAGTTTTCTCCTATCTCACAGGGAATATTTCCAGTTTACGAGTTCATATATTTCTTTGTCTCATTTTCCTTATTAGCCCTCATAATGAACATACATCATCGCACACAGAATACATAGAAGTTATAACTTCTCATCTTCACTAAATCTTCCGCTGACATAATCTCATTTTTTAATGGTCCTATTCTTTGTCATCAATGCGACTTTCACTGTATTATCCATTCTCAAAAATATTCCTTAATATCCCGGCTTTTATTGTATTACTCCTATCTTTATATAGTCACTACTGACCTCATCTTATTTATGGCCACTGTTCCAGTTTTCCCTTGAGGGGTAGTTATTTATGAACATACTTGTAAAATCTACCAGACCATAATCAATAAAATGCAAAATAAAATAAAATCAAATGAGGTGAAAGGATTCAACAATAAAAGGAAAATATTACATTTGTATAGAGAAAATGGAAACATAAATCATAATAATGAATGGCAAGTGGTAAAAGAACCATTCATTATCAATATAGTGTGCATATATAAATATATATACATACAAGATAAATAGATGAACAGTGTTATATTAATTAGATTTTATATTAGATACTTAGTTCCAATAGCCGCAAAATTTTGACTTAAAGGGGTTCTGTCACTAAAAAAAAATGCTATACTTATCTATTCATCCCCCATCAGTCTACTTACCAGATCTTCACCTCACCTATCTTCTCCTGTCTCCTGCAGTCCAGGGGGTCACTTCAGCTCCAGCTGCCTGATTCTTCTCCTTCCTGTGAGGTTACGTACATTAGGTTGGCAGTCTGCCAATGTACGTTATGTCACAGCTCACAGGTCAGCAGGAGGACTGCCTATCTTCTTCAGAGATTGCTCATGCGAGCTATCTCTGAAATAGATTACAATTCCTTCCTAGGCAGTGAAGCTACAGCACAGGGATGTGACCTTTACTGACCCAGCTGGAAGGAGTTTGTGATAAAGCAGCCTTCATAACAAGCTGGTCCCAGCCTGCAGTGAGCTGACTTGGGGCACTGGAGAAGCTCAACCAGGAGAAGATGTGATAAGGAGACAAACAGGGAAGGAATAGGTAAGTTTAGATAATTTTTCTTTTAATGACAAAACCCCGTTAAGAAATATCATGGGCTTAAAATGTTGTAAAATAAAGAAAAAATGGATGTACACCTACTCCAGCGGCCCCCCATCGAGCACTGGAGCCTTGATGCCTGCTGTTTTCAACCAAGAAGAGACAGTGGCTGATCACATGCTATTCATTGTGCATATGACCACTCAGCCAACCACAGGCTTCCACAGCCATTGAAGAATCATTGCTGAAGACTGAGATTGGCTGAGCAGTCACATGCACAATGAACCATGTGACCACTCGCCTCTTCTTACGGGAGTTCGTGCAGCAGACTTTGGGGCTTCAGTGCTGGACAGGGATCCGTTGAAGTAGGGGAGCATCCATTTTCATATTTTTTACAACATTTTAAGCCTGTAAAAATCTTTTTACTAAACTATGTTAGTTATTTGAGCTTTTAATGATATGATTTAAGTCAGCATCTACTTTTTAACATCAGATGTGACTTTCTTGCATAAGTCTAGAGTTAAATGATAAAATTATATCTTTCTTTAGCCACCGCTAGGGGGTACTTAGGAGCCTACTCCATGAACAGTATGCAATAATTTCATCAGTTTCTCTAGTGGTTGCCATAAAAATTCAACTTTTTTAAATACATTTTTTAATTATAAATAATAATAATAAAGAAATAAAAAAACACATCAACATCATATTTGTCACAATTAGGTCATAAACCAATAAAAGTAAACCAAAACAATAATGGCAATGAACATTTCCCATTACTAATTCCTTTGACATATTCTAACAAACCAGGTTGGCCTGCCTAACCCTATCCCATGGGGCTAGCCTTTGGTAGAGAACGTACTGAGAGCATATTGTTAGCCCTGGTTAGGGCCCATCGGTTCCACCAACTACAGGAGGAGGGGTTGAGTCCTAATAAAGGAAATCCCCATTCTACCTCCCCACTATTTTGTGCTAGTACAGGACTCCAACCTATCTATAAACCTTACACAGTTTTATCCGAGTGAAAGATCTTCTTTTTAGATACATAGCTATTTGGGGAGGGGAGGGAGGAACAGCCAAAGAGAATGAGAGGGGATGTAATAAAGGTGATCGCAAAAAGAAGAGAGGGGAGAGGAGAAGAAGGAAAGAAAGAAAAGAAAAAAGGAGGGGGGGGAGGGATGAACCTCCGGAGAAAAAGTAAACTTTTTAGATTAAAAAAAACATGTCCAAGAGTGGACTTTTATTTTAAAGGGGTTGACCAGTTGTAAACTATTGATGGCCTATCTGCAGGATAGGTCATCAATAGATCGGCAGGGAACTGTCACCCGGGACTCTCTCTAATCAGCTGTTCCCCAGATCGATGCACCCAAGCACTGAGCTGATTTTTGCAGGGGGCAGTCATCTTTGCTCCCACTGCAGTGGTCAGGCTTGATATTACAGGCAAAGTTGCCAATCACTTCAATGGGAAATTTTCCTGTAATACCAAGCATTACAGAGGTGACTACTTCTTTCAGAAATCAATTCAGGCCATGAGCACACTGGCCCAGAGAACAGTTGATCGAGGGGGCTCTTGGACTGCAGATCCCTGCTGATCTACTGGGGATGACCTATCCTACGCAGAGGCCATCAGTAGTTTGAAAGTGGAAAACCCCTTAAAGAAGGTTATAGCAATGTTGGTTCTCAGGTCTGGAATCTATTGGGAGAAGTAGCTGTAGTGAAGTATAAGCAAAGTTCAGAGATTAGAATAATAATGAACACAATACACTAAATAGCCAGAATACACCAGGCACAAGAAGTCAAAGGGTAAGGGTTTAAATAGAGCTGCAACAACTGTGATCGTTCACAGAGCCGCTGCAGTCAATAATGATCTTAGGATGCAAAAAGTACACAACTAAACAAGACTCAGAAGATCAATGCTTCATATAGCTTGATGGTAAGGCTGCACCCTACAACAGGGAAGTTCAGGATTCAAACCCCATTATGTTCAGTTACTGACAAAGATCAACACATTGAATAAATGATTCAGACATTATTACAAGATTGCTTGCATAATGATTTCCTGTCATATTATTATATTAATATTTCACTAGAATTTCAATAAACACATACAGGTTCTGAATACGCTTCATATTTTTTACAGGTTCATTGGCTTTTAATTATTTTAAGCAGTGTAAACTCTATTGCTGTGGCCTTGCATGAAAACTTTAGAAATTTCAAACTTTCTCTGCCTTGCATGTCATGAGGGAGCAATATGAATAACTAAATATAAATTATTATAAATAATATGCAAATATAATATTATCAAAGTGAACCCCTTAGTGACCAAGCCTGTTTGCACCTTAATGACCAGGCCAAACTTTGGAAATCTGACGTGTCACTTTAACATAGAATAACTCCGTAAAGGCTTTGCATATCCAAGTGATTCTATCATTGTTTTTTTCGCCACATGTTGTATTTCATTTAGGTGGTAATAATAGGCCGATAGAATTTGTGTATATATATTAAAAGCGCCAAAATTGGGAACATTTTTTAAAAATTATCATTTTTACACATTTTCAACTGCAATATCTCAAATATGTGCAAACATACGCACACATTTTTGATGAGATATATATTTCCATCTGTTTACTTTATTCTGGAAGCACATTGGAAAAACTTAACGTTTTTTTAACCATTTAGGAGGCGTACAAATTTAACATTTTGAGGAACATTTTGTTTTCCTACACCAGGCCAAGATTGGAAAGGCTTATAGGTATCAGAATGATAGATACCTCCACAAATGAGTCTGACCCTATTTTAAAAAGTACACATCTTAATGTATTCACTGAGGGGGGGTCGGGAGTATTTTGACCCCACAGTTTCTTTTCAGGAATTAATGCAATTTAGAGGAGAAAAAATAAAATGTCATATTTTTGCAACTATGTCCTTTTAAAGACCGGATTTTTTTTCTATAGTGCACATGAAAATGAAGATTTGCACCCCAAAATGGATCCCCCTGTTTGTCCTGTTTTCAGAAACATATCCGTTGTGGCCCTAATCTTATATCTGTATACACAACAGAGCCCAAACCAAAAGAAGCAGCTGGTGGCTTTCAGAACTGACATTTTGCTTGTAGGTGTTTTAGGCCCCGGTCTTCCTCAGCTTCTGAATTTGTGTTCGCCATTTAGGTGACGGGCACATGCATCTAAGCTGGGCAAAGGTCCGCAGATAAAGATTCCATTGGGTTACATCGCCAGCGGCCTTAGGTAAGTAATTTCACCTCCACCCACAGTTTGTATTCTATGACGGGAGGTGAAACTTTAGCTTTTATTTACTTTTACATGATTGCCGTTATCCATTGGATAACAGCGATCATGTGACCAAGAACAATGTACTGCAGCCCCCGGTGAGATCTCCAGGCTCTCGGCTATGTTTAGTAGGCAGGAGCAGGGAGATTTTAAATTACCCTGGCAATCCACGGCTTTTGCGCATGTGTCCGCCATTGTGGTGACAGGTGCGTGCACAGAAGCCGTGGTAAGGTCCGCGGATAAATCCGGGGGCCTTAGGTGCATAATTTCATCTCCCCTCACAGATATGATCTGAGAGGGGAGATGAAACAAACTTTTTAAACTTTTTTTTCTTTTTTTTTTTACATTTTTCTTCAGCTTTACATAATCGCCGTTATTCATTGCACACAGTGGCTCTCGGTAATATCTCCCTGCTCTCGGCTACACATGGCAGCCAGGAGCAGAGTAATTTTAAATTTCCCATGCCGCGAGCCCTTCTACGCACGCGCCCGACATATGACATCTGGTGCGCATGCGCAGAAGCTGGCTTCAGGTCCAGGAAGGACCAGAATGTCACAGGACATCGCGCAGGATGGGGGTGAGTACTTTCAGCTTCCCTCATGGATCCTATCCATGAGAGGAGCTGAATCTTTAACTTTTATTTACTTTTTTACACTTTTATGTGATCGCCAGTATCCGGTGGATACCGATGATTGCGTGACCAGGGGGGCTTCCCGTGGCCCCTCATGACAGCTCCGGGTTGTCGGCTGTCTCTGGCAGCCAACAGCATGCAGCTGTCACGTTCACAGTCACGTGGCTTTAATCCCCAGAGTGAGCGTGTTTTTACGGCCCTGGGGATTAAAGCCCACTAAAGCAGGTTGTAAAACGTCTATGGAGTTGTCAGTAAGGGACTAATTTACCTTGGTTCTGTAGTCAACAATCCTGTACTTTCATCTAGATTTTTATTTACTTGTGTTTGTCTTTTTACAGTGGGGGAAAAAAGTATTTAGTCAGATACCAATTGTACAAGTTCACCCACTTAAAAAGATGAGAGAGGCCTGTAATTGACATCATAGGTAGACCTCAACTATGAGAGACAACATGAGAAAACACATCCAGAAAATCACATTGTCTGATTTTTAACAAATGTATTTGGAAAATATGGTGGAAAATAAGTATTTGGTCAATAACAAAAGTTCATCTCAATACTTTGTTATATATCCTTTATTGGCTATGACAGAGGTCAAACATTTTCATTAAGTCCTCACATGGTCGGCACACACTGTTGCTGGTATGTTGGCCCATTCCTCCATGCAGATGTCCTCAAGAGCAGTGATGTTTTGGGGGTGTCGCTGGGCAACACCGACTTTCAACTCCCTCCAAAGGTTTTCTATAGGGTTCAGATGTGGAGACTGGCTAGGCCACTCCAGGACCTTAAAATGCTTCTTATGAAGCCACTCCTTCGTTGCCCTGGCGGTGTGCTTGGGATCATTGTCATGCTAAAAGACCCAGCCACATTTCATCTTCAGTGCCCTTGCTGATGGAAGGAGGTTTGCACTCAAAATCTGCCAATACATGGCCCCATTCATTCTTTCATGTATACGGATCAGTCGTCCTGGTCCCTTTGCAGAGAAACAGCCCCAAAGCATGATGTTGCCACCTCCATGCTTCACAGTAGGTATGGTGTTCTTTGGATGCAACCCGGCATTCTTTCTCCTCCAAGCACTATGAGTTGTGTTTCTGCCAAACAGTTCTACTTTGGTTTCATCTGACCATATGACATTCTACTAATACTCTTCTGGATCATCCAAATGCTCTCTAGCAAATTTCAGTCGGCCCCGGACATGTACTGGCTTAAGCAGGGGGACACATCTGGCACTGCAGGATCTGAGTCCTTGGCGGCGTAGTGTGTTACTGATGGTAGCCTTTGTTACGTTGGTCCCAGCTCTCTGCAGGTCATTCACTAGGTACCCCCATGTGGTTCTGGGATTTTTGCTCACCGTTCTTGTGATCATTTTGACCCCACGGGGTAAGATCTTGCATGGAGCCCCAGATCGAGGGAGATTATCAGTGGTCTTGTATCTCTTCCATTCTCTAATTATTGCTCCCACAGTTGATTTCTTCACACCAAGCTGCTTGCCTATTGCAGATTCAGTCTTCCCGGTCTCGTGCAGGGCTACAATTTTGTTTCTGGTGACCTTCGACAGCTCTTTGGTCTTTACCATAGTGGAG